>NW_019743148.1:1548557-1776171 GCF_002891405.2 Cryptotermes secundus | reverse complement strand
ATGGAGTCCAGCTGGGTCCACTCGGCACGTCGGCCACTGAATGGCCTACTGTACATACCCCGGGTGATTACGATGGAGGATTTGGTGGAATGAAGATTGGCAGGGGAAACCGAAGTACTCGGAAAAAAAACGGTCCCAGCGCCATTTTGTCCACCACAAATTCCACATGACCAGACCCGGGCTCGAACACGGGCCGCCGCGGTGGGAAGCAAGCGACTAAACGCTTGATCTATGGCGCGGAGCACAATTATGTTAGTTAAGTATGTTAAACTGTATCTTCCATGAAGCAAAGAACGTTCCAGTTACATGCTTATTTAGCGACGATTTTCCAACTCTATAAATCATACAGCGTTGAATGGAAGGGTAACTTTTGCATGATGAATCGGAGAAGATGCAGAAGGAAGCGGTCATCACATATTTCACGGTATTAGTCCGACATATATTCAGGATGACTGATGCAAACCAGCAAAACTATCAGCGAAAAGTTATTCTTATTATTCTTAGAGCGCAGTGAGATTAAGTGCTTCGTTACATATGACACAAGCGGCCCTACAGTACCAGCCCTTCACAAAAGGTGACAAAACTACAGCATTCGGGGAATATGAATAGGTACAGGAAACAAACATTGAGACAGTACCTATGCCAGCACCACATTCTCTGCCATAAATCCCACATGAACTGACAAGGAACTGAACAGGACAGCCCCTAAGAAGCCACTCACTAACTACCTCAACTATGGGCTCTTTAAAAAAAAAAACTCCGTGCCTTCAGTCCGCAAGCGAACTATACCGACAGAGCGACCGCCGCTTGTCGGCGAAGCTAGTGTCAACTTACAGGATAGAGGGTGTCGCGTGGTCAGCGCAACGAATCTCCACGGCCGTTAATCTCGGTTTTCTAGAAGTATGGCCCTTCAGTGAAGATAACTGGTGTTGACCGCCAGAATATGAGGCAGTGGCGCCATAAACACTTAACTCGGGCATGAATACGAGGTATATTAATATAAATTAAATCCATTCCGGCACGAGCAGCTTCTGAATTCGTCCTTCAATAGATGAGTACCAAGGAGATGCTGCTATACAAACCTGTAAGAAATGTATATTCATATTTTCTGCCACTCTTAACACATGTGTACGTTACAGAATTTTACACAGGCATTTTAAAAGTAAAGATGAGAATCGCTCAAACATAAGGTTCGAGGAGCGAACCCCGTTCCAATTATGAATACATGTTCGCCTTATCAATCTCCCGTTTAAGAATTCCTGCCACGTATCTAAAATATTTATTCAGAATTAACTTTGCACAGGGTTGTGAGACGTCGAGGTTCCCACATTTTCTCTAGACAATCAGTTCACTGATGGCAGTAAGATTGTCAGCATCAGGCACCGGCCGCTCTTTACCCCCAAGGAAGACTCCTGGTACTAATTTCTGTTAGAAGCCGAGTCAACCCCAAGGCCATACTGCGCCTGGAAGGATTAGGTTAATTGAAAAATCCAATGACCTCACTGGGAATCGAACCCGCGACCTTCCGGCTTGTAGCATAATGCCTGAACCAACTACCGCATGCCCAGACCAGCGGCAAAGCTTATACAATAAATTATGACACCATTCAGGTGTCTCAATGGGTGATGGTATGATATGAAATTATTTATGCGTAAACGGATAAGGCTCATTGGCACAGTATACAGATCGGACGGCGACCCTCTTTCCGCTGACACTGTTACGCCAACCCTGATATACAGAGATCTTGCCGTACGGCCAATCCTTCCAGCTATACGAATATTTTATAACTGTCCGTGTTCCTGGCGCACGTCCAGCGTCAACTGTAACATTTCACGTCTGTTATCTTTCTTTTTCTTTTCTAACCTCTTACTGCTGGAAACATTCGAAACGTTAAAATGGCCACATAAAATATAAGAGGAGCAAAGCTAACATTCAATAAATACAGGGAGTCCGGATGAAAGGTATCCAAAATATAATTATCTCAGAAAGCTTTTATAATATGCATTTATGGATTACACCATTACAAAGGGAAATTATCAAAGTCTTTTTTTCTGAGTACATAACTCTCTCAATAAATTTCAATGTAGGCTCCTTTGGTGGTATGACAAATATCCACATGATATTCGACCTCGTTCCTCGTTTCTTATTTCTTTTATTCGCACAGTGGGGGGTGGGTGAGTTCAGGGGGGTCCACTCGGCACGTCGGCCACTGTTTTGCCTATTGTACCCGCCCCGGGAGACTATGATCATGGAGAATTTTGTGGAATGAAGATTGACAGGGGAAACCGAAGTACTTGGAGAAAACCTTCCCCAGCGCCACTTTGTCCACCAGAAATCCCACGTTACCAGAACCGGGCTAGAAGCCGGGCCGCCCCGGTGGGAAGCCGCGACTAACCGCTTGAGCTATGGTGCGGCCCTGGTTCCACGTTGTTTGAAGCAAGATTCGTGTTACCATAGCCACAGCGTCCTTTATGCGGGCTTTCAGGTGTTGACGGTCGTTGATCTTAACCTGGTAGACAATGTTCTGCACATAACCCCACAAGAAAGAATTCAGTGGGGTTAAATCTGGCGACCTAGGAAGCCAAGTGATTGCTCTACATCTGCCGATCTATCTCCCAGCCGTCTCTCTGTTCAGGTGATTCCTAACATGGTGGCAGAAATGTGGCGGCGCCCCATCTTGTTGGAGGATTGTTTAAGGTCGTAATTGAGGCAGCGCACAACTCCAGCATTTCAAACTATGAACGTCAGGTTACAAACTTTTCCGGAGAGGATAACGACCCAACCAACCTGTCGCGTATTGACCGCGTTCACTTTGGGGCTGCCTCTCTCCAACTCACATGTGACATGTGAATTTTTACTGCCCCAAATCCTGCATTTGTACCTGCTTACAACTCCACTGATATGGAACGTCGCCTCGTCCGAGAAGCGCACTTGGCGGGGGAAATCGAATGGCATGTCAATTCTTTCTTGCATGTCCACGGCGAAGTTTGTGCGTGCTGCTTGATCACTCGGTTTTAGTGCATGAATCATTTGAATCTTGTATGCTCTTAGGCAGAGCCTTTTGTGTAGTACATCGTGCACTGTTGAACGCGGAATTTGTAAGAAACTGCATGAAATGGTTTGCGCGCACTTCGCTGGAATGCCTCTCTAATACAATTGACATCTTCTTCAGAAGTCCGTGTTTTCCCAGGACATTTTCCACGCAACAGATTACTTGTTGGCCTCGGTTTGTTGTACCAGAACCGAATGCTTTTCCATATAGGAAGCTGACGTCCATATTACGTTCTAAAACGACGCTGGACAGCTGTAAGAGATTGCAACTCTGCTAGCCACAACACGCACTGAACCTTTTCCTGTGGTGTCGACATAATTACTGGGCTCGCCGAAGATCACCAGCTGGCGAATGCGCGTTGGCCGGGCATAAAAAAAAACTTTTCCTTTCGATGACACAGTCCGGATACGTGCATGACAATTTCCGATATATCAATTTCTTATTTTGGATAACTTTCATCCGGACACCCTGTATATTAACATACATTCTACCATTCCCTGCAGAATTCATAAAAACACTGATGAATGCCTATGTTATTCAACGCACCCACTAAATTAAGAGTGAACAGAACGCTTGTCTACTGTTATTACACGCATTTTACTCTTTTCACTTTCATCGTCAAGTAAAGTACATTGGGCTTATCTTGTTTCAATTAACAATTTCTGAAAGGATAACTTAATTAGTGTCGAATTGGAAATAACAATGAAATGTGAAGGACGTCAGTGGGAAGGCTCACGGCCTGCTTCAAGACACTACCTCAGTGTGGATATAAAATGAAATTAGGATAGCGGCCAGATAACCGAACCCAGGCTCTCTTTATTAACCGCAAGCTTCGATGACTTAATTTAACACAGCCCATCAGTGAGGTGGGCTTTGTCATCTCACTGATATCCATGATCTAATTCACGAATTAGGAGATATCTGCCACAATTTAGTTTTGAATATTGTCTTCCCGTCTGCTAAAGATTATAAAATATATTCTTACTACTTTTTAAGGGTGTAAAACATGATCTCTCACATTAAGAGAACGCGGATTGCACTGTAAGAACAGAATGACGAAGAGAATCCTTGGATATAAAGAGTGTAGCATCGAGAAAACTGCACAATAAGCAGCTTTATAAACTGTACTGATAACAAAATATTATTAAGACATTCAAATAAGGAGGACTGGATAAGCAGGACATGCAGAAAGCATGAAAGAGATGAAACTAATTAAAAAAAGTTGTCTGAAAACACAAAAGAAGAGACCACTTGGAAGACTTCGGCGTAGATTGCGGGATAATATTAAAATGGACCTTAAAAATACAGAGTGAGAAGAGTGTGGACTGAATCCATATGTAAGATTTGAGGTTTTCGCGGCGGTGACTATGAAGAAAGCAGTCTTCTGGGATGTGGCACCGTGTAGATGTGGCGTTAACCGACGTTTCGGAGGAACGTATCGCCTTCATCTTTAGGACCGGTTCTCAAGGTCTCTTGGCTTGCGGATTTATTTTTCCTTCTACCCTGAAGATGGAGGCGATACGTTCCTCCGAAACGTCGGTTAACAGCACATCTACACGGTGCCACATCCCAGAAGACTGCTTTCTTCATGAATCCATATAGTTCAAGGCTCGGAACAGCGTTGGGCTCTTAAGAACACAACAGTGAATCTCCGGATTCCATAGAAGTCGCAGAATTTCTTAAGTGGCTGAGCTGCTATTAATATCTCATGGACTCTGCTCGGTGGAGTTAAATCAGTTTGTTACTTGGTTGCTTAGCAACTGGCCCAAATTAAGCAACATTCTATATCTTAAGCAGCGGACCAATACAAGTGATTACTCAGAAATTACACCTGCTCTGTAAGAGAACTGGCTTACGCTATTCGTGCTGGCAACACATCGTGTATATGAAAATATTAAGAGTAATCCGTTTCAACAAATTAACAAGACTAACGTCAACTGTTAAAGTAACAAACATGTAACTCATGTATGCTGGGGCCACACGAGCGCACAAAATGCGTCCGTTGTAACGAACGTCATAACGTCCGTTGTAGAAATAAACAAGAGAGGCGAATGCTACGCTTTCTTCTGGCTCCATTGCAGACAAAAAACTACGCACCGCATTCAGCAACTGTGTGGTGTCCTAAGCAACGTCCGTTGCAACGGACGTACTTTGTGCGCTCGTGTGTAAGCATGCACGAATCTTAAAAAAAAAATAGTGATAACTGACACATACTTGTAATTCTATTTTGTAAGAATTCGTATTATATTTCAACTCCAATGAGCAATGAAGATTATCCATCCAAGCAAAACGTAGTTTCTCTCACGTGCCAAAGAAACGTGTTACTTAACGTAAAAACATTTCGTTGTTCCTTCTACTCGTAGAACTTGAACGCCCCTCGTACTGCAATCTGCGATACTAAAACTATGGTTATACGACAAGGCACAGAAAAACAATATGGTATCCAGAGGAAACAAATGTATCGTTTCACTTTCAACTCTATATATACCAGTAACTTACACAGCTGCAATTTTCACATCTGGTCTAGAGGAGATAGAGGGCGCAGATGGGTGTAGATGGTAGCCATGAAATGTTTTACTCGTGTTATTACAAAGAGAAATACGCAGCGAGACTGGTCAAAGTAGAGGGTAAATTAATTTAAAAGACTGCATTGTCCTCAAATTCACTGTTAATATATCGGATTAAGCTCCTGACCTGGTACAATTACGAGTATAAAAATAATTCATTGGACGTCCAATGTATCTTCTGCCGCTCGCTTTATTCTGATAAACCGGCTTCACGATTCCACTTTCATGCATCACTGTCAAATATTCCAGCCGTTTCTTTTGAAAATTCCTTTACCACTGCGCTGAAACCGTTGTTAACAGTTCAAATGATAGCAAGCAATTCTGCGCAGGACAATGTCGAACACACAAAAAATGATCCAATAATCTAGTTTTCACATATAAATGAAAACACGATTTAAAAAACACTGTACCTCTTTACTGCCTATATGTCCCACTAAATCGTAGAAATAAAATTACGAAAGCGAAAATGAATATAAATTTGTATGTATGTATGAGATGGGTGTATACAAAAAAAAGTACAATTTCGACATATAGTCATTTCACGGGGACAACATTCACGAACTGCATCGCCAGTTCGGTTTATAAAAACAAAAAACAGCAAATGAGTTGTTGGTAGCGTAAATGTGAACTGCTGGACCAAACACTGTACTCAATTAGCGTCATTTATCGCTTCGCTTACCAATGCAAATGACTGGTTTTGTTCCCTATGCACCCAACATTCGTAGCATTCACAACAGAACTTTGGTTCACCCTCCAATGCGTTTTTTGTTATGGAATTTTTAGTATGTTTCACGAAAAGTATGTGACAATGGCAGGTTCATTACACTAATATGTCAGTAACTGCAAAATGTTGGGGGTTCATGCAAGGTATATTTAATCCATACAGCATTTCAGGAGTTCTTCTAGTGTACGAGTAGTATTCAAGTCATTGGTTTATGTTAAAATATCGTTAATTACGCATGCGAGACAATACTTCTGTCTTATTTGAATAAAATCTTACATATTTCCTTCTAGGAAGACACCTAACATGGCGTTTCCCGCAGTAACTTTGGTAACTAATGAAATAATTTATTAAAATATGCTGCAACTGTTCGCTCCCTGCATAATATTCACTAGTCATACTTAATTCTGCCTCCTCATATATTCATCAGCCCAGAACCAAGATGGTGATAAAATGAACTGGTTCATTAACGTAATGTAACGTAACGTAATGTTGGGTATATTACGCGACAAATAACTTTACGCTCATTCGCTCTTACACTCACACAATTCACAATTATAATTACTGCCATCGGCAGTGCACAATTACATCCTCTGCTCTCGGCGACTGCTAGATTTCTGCTGCACTCGGCGACTTCACGATCCGCACTGTGTCACTCCTGATGGTCACATACTGTGCAGCCAGTCGGGGACCGCGGACAAGGAATCGTGGCCAAATGCACCAGTATAACGTCGGAGCACCCTTCGATAGAATAGCCATTGACATCGCAGGGCCCTTCCCACGAAGCGACCAAGGAAACCGATACTTACTAATCGCTATGGACTACTTTACCAAGTGGCCGGAAGTGTACGCCATTCCAAATCAGGAAGCGTCGACAATAGCGGAAGTACTGGTTGCCAACTTTTTCTGCCGCTTCGGCATACCTCGGGAGTTGCACAGTGACCAAGGCCGTAACTTCGAATCTCAGCTACTGCAAGAGGTTTTGCAACGCCTGGGAGTAAGCAAGACGCGCACGACACCCTTCCACCCACAGTCGGATGGCATGGTAGAACGCTACGTCAAAACCATTGAGGAACACTTGCGGAAGGTAGTCGCATCCCACCAGAGGGACTGGAATGAGAGGTTACCCCTCTTTCTCCTAGCTTACAGAGCGTCCACCCATGACACTACAGGCCTGACCTCTGCTAGCCTAGTATTCGGACGAGAGCTCCGACTACCTTGCGACCTGCTGTTTGGGGTGCCCCCAGGCAAAGAACTACCCATAACAGATTATGCAGCGGACTTGGCGGAGCATCTGCACGACACCCACAATTATGCACGACAGCACCTGAAGCTTGCCGGTGACCGGATGAAAACTCGGTACGATAAACTGGCCAAATGCGCAGGTTACGACGAAGGCGACAGAGTTTGGCTCTATCGCCCAACCCGAAAGAAAGGGAAATCGCCGAAACTACAAGCATCATGGGAAGGTCCTTACAAAATAGTGACCCGGATAAATGATGTGGTATATAGAATCCAAAAGAACCCTAGGTCGAGGATGTTGGTAGTACACCTGGACCGGCTCGCGGCCTACCATGGAGCTGCTCGAGACGAGCACAACTGAAGAGAGGGGCGGATTCGGTAAAATGAACGGCGCAACAAGACGAGCAAAGGACACCAAGGCCGAATGAAGACGTTGCCAACAGAACACCGCGGAATCGAAACCGAGGGAGAACCTTTAGGCTGTTCGGGGACGAACAACCTTTAGAAGGGAGCAATGTAACATGTCGGCAATCCAGAAGAGTCACTTCTATGGAAACGCTAAAACAGACCGTTCCATAGGAAGTAACAATAGCGGCATTGTTATCCCAACAGTGAGCCGTTGTGTCGAGAACATGGAATCTCCACGGTTACGACGAATACGCGAAGCGTTCCCACAGAGACAACGCAATAACAATGGGTCATTGCGTAGGAAACGCGGAACCAACAAAGCAACGTTTCCACTGCTATAACAGAGGGTTCATTTGCCTAGCAGCGGCCGAGGGGATAAATAGACCAGCTTCGGCGAGAAGCAGTCAGTCTTTGTCCAGCCTTCGAAGAAGAGAGTTTTTGTCCAGCCACCTAAGAAGCGAGTCCTCATCCAGCCTTCGAAGAAGAGAGTCCAGTGCCGCCGAGATATTATAAGCAGTATTTGTAACACTGCAAGTGGTAATGATTGTAAAGTGTGAGCGAGCGGAATAAATTCGCTATATCAAACAACGGCGTAAACTTATTTGTAGCGTGGCATGCAAAACACGCTACAATACAGTTCCCTGTTGTCTCGTGTTACCAGCGTTGTCCCCTGTTACGTCACCGCGGGGGAGGGGGCGGAGTGTTGACTTGCCTGTTACCGTAGCACCGACAGAGCTCCGATGTTGTTACGTCAACGCTGGCGGGGGAGGGCGTGTCCTGCATAGCGCAATACGTCACACTATGTTGTTCGGTCTATAGGTCGTATTCCGGACATATGTATTCGAATTGGTCTCAACCCAGACGGGCAACCCACACTGAAGATCTCGTGGAGCTTGCCAGACAAGAGCAAAAAATCGCAACGGCACCGTATAAAAAAATGTTGAAATACCTTACTAGGAATATGTTTCGAAGCACGGTAACTGAACCATTAATTAATTCATTCATTTTCATTCATCAGAGGCTCTACAGCCCTTCGTTGGGCCCTGGCCTCTTCTTCACTTTAGTAATCTTCTTTACACAGACGACAGGTCTCCTTGGAGGAGTGATCAGCCCGTCACAAGGCCGCTACCTAACCACAGGACAACACAAACACAGAATAAACGCACACACAGATATCCCTGCCTTGAGTGGGATTCAACCCAAGATCCCAGCGCTCGAGCAAGCGAAGAAAGTTCATGCCTTGGACCGCGCAGCCACTGTGATCGGCAACTGAACCAAAAATATAGTAATTAACAATACGAGTTATATGACCCTGTTGTTTGTATGTTGCCCGTAAAAATCACACCAAAATTGCCTAGCACCAAATAAAACATTAAAGACCCCGGCCACGAATAAGGAAAAAAACATGTATAACTGACGGACGACATGCAAAGCAGGGTAAGAAGAAGTGTAATTGCACGAAAAACAAGAAGACGGAAGCCATGGAAGTGACGATGAGTCGCGAAGAAGAGAAAGTTCACCAGCAGAAAGACGGCGCGGAAGTCAATACGGAGACAGCCTGCTTTTCTCCAGCCACCGAGCCCTACCCGGGCAGCGCGCTCGAGTCTGTGGAACATTTATCAGAACTGTGATACAGGGTAGCAGACAGGTACGTTTAATTAGAAGAGCCCTTCTAAAAGAGGGGAGTTAGGTCATCTGTGAGAGCAGGGCGTCGAGTTCAAGATATAATACGAATTAAATTAAATAATCCTTTTTTTCATGTCCACAGGCCTTTCGGCTTAAAAAAAATTAAAAATCAAGTCCGAGCAAAATGATTGTCCCTACTTCAAGGAACCAGGGATTATGAAAGGAGCTGTTCACACTGTACCCCCGTGAAATAATAACCCCAACTTAAAGAATATCTTACACGTTTCATTTCCACTTGCTGTAAAATATCGCCCAAAGCTTACTGCTGACAGGGGGAGCTTGTTTGAGAACTCACTCACTAAGCTGAGCCACAAATTGCTCTGCTTCTCAAGAACTTCCCAGAATTTTATGGAGCCCGAAGGTTCATTACCGTGTTAACAAGAGCCCCTCCACCGGTTCCTATCCTGAACCGTATCAATCCAATCCATACCATCCCATCCTATCTCTCTAAGATCCATTTTAATATTGTTCACGCGCCCACGTCTTGGTCTTCCCAGTGACTCCTTCCTTCCGGCTTTCCCACCAATATCCTTATGCATTCTTCCTACATCCTCTGCCCATCTCATCCTCGACTTGATCATTCTAATTATACTTGGAGAAGAGTACAAGTTATGACGTTTTTCATCATTCAGTTTTCTCCAACCTCCCGTCACCTAGGAAGAAATAAAANTTTCTGCGGTGGTATGACTCACGGCAAATTGCAGCCGCGGCGCGCACTTGATTGTACGCACTGTATATGTATATGTAGATGTGAGACCACGCGGGTAATTACGAGAAAATTAGACAGCAACCTCAAAATAGTACGAAATATATCAGTAATCCTCGAACACACACAGCAGTAGGCTATCACATTCACACATTATGCTAGGAACAAGGGCGCGGGGGTGAAGTGGAGGATTCTTGTCCAAAATATTCCAGTGTAAAAGGAACAGGCTTAAAAAAAAGTTCTTGTGATTGATACATTATGTTTAATTCCGCTACTCAAACCCCAGCACCACAAATCATTCCTTCTTGAGACGATGACAGCACCCCCCCTTCCCACTAGGCAATATCCCGAACCAGGTGAATACAATCCACATCCTCACACGTTATTTCTTTAACTGCCAGTTTAATAGTTCGCCTGAAGTTCCCATCTTCAAATTTTCCGATTAAGATTTCCATGTGCGTGCTACATGCCCCACTTGCCCCATCCTCCTTGATTTAATCACGCTGTTACCATTTGGCGAGGACCAAAAAAATATAAGCTCCTCGTTCTGTAATTTTCTCGATCCCTTATTACTTCTTTCTTTAGTCCACATATTCTCGTCAGTACCCTGCTCTGAAACACCCTAAATCTGTGTTATTTCCTTAATGGGAGATACCAGATTTTACACCCATATAAAATAACGGCTAAAGTTCTTTAAAAATACGTTCAGGATTTTTGGTAGGAGACGGAAGCGTAAGGATATACTGAACCACATGATGGCTTGAATTTCCTGAATTTAAAATGCTTGTAACTACTTCGTGTGGGAGCCGTGATAGCTCAGTCAGCTACGGGCTGGACGACAGAGAGGTCGGAGTTCGAGTCCCACTAGCGTCAAGAATTTTCTATTCTCCATGTCTAGACCGGCTCTGGGGCCCACCCAGCCCCTTACAGTGGGGGTCTTTCCCCAGGGGTAAAGCCGCCGGGGCGTGAAGCTGACCACCCACCTCCGACTAGTGCCGAGGTCAAAAAAATATGGATATATACATCCACTCCCCCATACGCCTTCATGGCGTGGTGGTTAAACAGTCAAGCACAGGGACAACTTTTTACTACTTCGTGAATGCAACAAGTGATTCCCCTTACTATCCCGTTACGACAATAGATTCCATCCAAAATGGTGGTATGATTTGATAAAACGCGGTTATGTTTTCAATGGTATAGCATACCAATAATAAGCTGCAGTCAGACCCAAGCAAAAACCTCCGCTCTATACAGCGATTTTCCGTAAAATCAGAATGGCTCGCTAAAGTCTCCAACAATAGGTACCGTTACACGTCTGGATGAGGACGCAAAGGTAGCAAGCCAAGCAGTATCAGAATAGCTGTACTGACTCGCATGCTAGCCCAGCCAGTGTAGCTAATGAAAACGGATCGACTGTCGAGAAGCGGAGTGCGTCCCTTACTGTCAGCAGCATCCGCGCTCCTTTACCGAACCTAGGGCGCGCGACTCTTCCTCCTGGGGGACACGCTGCCAGCCTCCTGCCGTTTCTTCCCACGTGTCCCCAACTGGCATTCCGTAATGGGGCTTGTTTACACGTAAGTAGTACATGCAGCAAAGCTTTATTATTATTATTATGTGTACCAGTATTTAAAAGGGGCAATCATACCGCTGTGAGCAACTACAGGCCCATTTCCATTCTCAGTAATTTCTCTAAATTGTTTGAATTCATTATCCATGATCATGTTTCTCATTACGCTAAATTTAATTCCAACCAACATGGCTTTACCAGAACTAAATCTACAGTTACAAATTTGGTGACGTTTCTCGACTTCTTGACGCCTGTTGTGCGCGGTCAGCGTCAAGCTGATGCCGTCTAGTTTGATCTTTCAAATCCTTTTGACCTCGTCCCTCATAACATGCTCTTGCATAAATTAAGCTCCTTCGGATTCTCTGATGCTTATGTTAGCTGGTTTCGTAGTTACTTAGCCAAGAGACAGTCTCGGGTTCGCGTTTCTGGCACTCTCTCCCTGCCTTTTCATGTAACGTCCGGGGTGCCGCAAGGCTCTGTTCTGGGGCCTTTTCTTTTCAACGTATTTATAAATGACCTATGCGACTCTGTTAACTACTGTAAATTTCTAATTTTTGCTGATGATCTAAAAATTCTCCGCATTATTAACTATCCTAATGATTGCCTCTTACTTCAATCTGACATTAATTCCGTAAGTGACTGGTGCACCGCTAACTCCATGAAACTTAATATTGCTAAAACGTGTGTTGTATCATACACCAGAAAAACAAATTTTCGGAGCTACGAGTATCAGCTTTGTCATGCTATCATTACACGCACCAGCAGTATTAAGGACCTGGGTGTTTTCTTTGATTCAAAGTTACATTTTCACACATATGTTAATTACATATTTTCTGAATGCATAAAGATTTTAGGCCTTATTCGCTCCATTACCTACAGGTTTTCCTCCCTTGAGAGGCTGTATGTACTATATTTTACTTTAGTCACGTCAAAGTTGGAATATGCCTCAGTAGTCCGGGACTCCATCTCTTCGACTGATGCCAATAAGCTTGAGCGCATCCAGCAGAAGTTTGTGTCCGTCTGCTTTTATTGTTTTACCCTCATATTTCATATACTGATGCTTTAGAGAAATTAAGTCTACAATCTTTACATAAACGGAGACATCACCTTGATGCACTTTTTCTTGTTCATGTCTTTCGTGGTCTTAAATCTTGCGCTTCTCTTTTGGAAAATGTTAGCCTTCGTATTTCTCCCAGCAATCTTAAGGACTTCTCATTGTTTGGTGTTTGTCCCTCTAATAAACACTGTCCTTCTGCTCGGTGCGCCTATGCTGCCAACGCGGTGGGTAAAGATCTCGACATATTTGCGATCGGAACAGTTTCTGTCAATGACACTGAACCTAAAATTGTTAATAATATTTGTTAATGATACTCTTAATATTACTTGTGTGTATGTGGTCTTATTTTATTGTTCTCTCCTGTTAACGTTAAATTAAATTTTTCTTGCAATTATTATTATTAATCTATTGTCATTATGTAGACTCTCAAATTCTGTATGTTTTTTTTAATTGTTTTTATGTAATTCTATGTACTCATGCTAACCTTGTAATTTGCCTATATGCTGTTAAGTTTCACGTAAATAAACATCAACTAATTGAATTGAACTAAGATGTTCATCTGTCACACGAAAAAATAAGAATTAATTGGGTTATTATTATTATTATTATTATTATTAACTTCTATGTGTGTATGTACGTGTACTGTCCTTTCTCACCACACAATGGAATAACCATTCGAAATGTACTTATTTTAATTTTCTCAACTGTTAATGCTAACTTTAATTTTTCTTGGAATTATTATTAAATTATTGCCATTATATAGACTGTCTTATTTTGTATTATGTTTTTCAGTCATTTTGTGTATTTCTATGTACTCATGCCAACTTTGTAATTGGCCTCTGTGCTGTTAAGCTTGCACGTAAATAAACACGAATTGAATTGAATTATTACTGCTGCTGCTACTGCTATTATTATTTTTATTACAGCTACTACTAATACTACTACTACTATTATTATTATTACTGCAATTGGGTGTTAACCATGTGGCAAATAGATCTTACACTGATACAGACAAGGAAAGACTATACATAAAGGGATGGTACAATAGGACAGAAGTGGCGGCGTTACAAGGGACTTAGTCCCACCCCACTAGCAATAAAAAATATATAAAGAGAACAATAGAAAAGAAGTACATACAGACAGGGCAAATCCAAACATAAGCAGGTCGTACCGAAAGTCATGAGCAACTTTTTTTTGCATGCAACCTGGTAGCAGGCGAAAGAGAGTACGGTGGTAGGTGGAACCAGCTGTTGTGTTAACCTTGAGGGTCTTGTGACGTCAATAGCTTGCATCACGTGACCAGTATCACTACTAACAAAATGGCCGACAACCATATGTCGTTTCGCCCGCGTGCTGTCATCGAATTTCTTGTGAGAGAGGAAATCCCTGTTGCAGAAATTCACTAGACTTCAGTGTGTGCATGGGTGCGAGCAGTGTTCGAAGATGGGTGAAACATTTTAAAGATGGGAACACCAGCATCGAAGATGAGCCTCGGAGCGTTCGTCCTCGAACACCCTCAACTGAACGTAACAAGGAAAGTGTGGATGAGATCATTCAAGATGACAGGCGTGTGACCGTGGACACAATAGCCCGAAGACTTGGAATAGGGCACAGTGCAGTACAGGAGATGATTGAAAGCTTGGGCTGTAGGAAAGTTTGTTCTCGTTCGGTCCCGCGGTTATTGACCGAAGACCATAAAGATGAGCGAAAAGCCATCACCTCAGAACTGCTGCAGAGTATCGACACGAAGGCGATGATTTTTTGCACTATATCGTGACAGGTGACGAAAGCTGCTTTCACCATTTCGAGCCTGAAACGAAACGGCAGAGTATGGAATGGCACCATTCGCATTCTCCATCAAAAAAGAAGGAAAAGACAGTGCCATCAGCTGCGAAGGTGATGGGCACAGTCTTCTGGGATGCAGAGGGGTTTATTCTGGCCGAATTCCTGGAACCTGGGAAAACCATCAATGCTGCTCGTTATGTCCAGACGCTGCACAAGCTCCGTCGCGCATTGCGCGATAAACGTCCGGGACGAAACATCATCATCCTGCATGACAACGCTCGCCCCCACGCCGCTCGCCTCACATTGGAAGCAATTGCAAAGATGGAGTAGGAAGTTCTTCCACACCCCTCCTATAGACCTGATATGGCACCCTCCGACTACATCTTTTCGGATTTGTGAAGGATCAGCTGCGTGGACAACGTTTTGAGTCAAGGGAGGCAATTCAGAAAGCAGTGCGTCAGTGTATTCGGATGGCTGAAACGGAATTTTACAGAAGGGGAATTTTCAAACTCCCAGAACGCTGGGAGAAATTTGTACAAAGAAGTGGCGATTATGTGGAAAAATAAAGAAAGGTCTGTAGATTGAGGTGGTGTATTTGGTTTGTCAATAATAACGCATGTTACTTTACAAAAAACTGTTGCTCATGACTTTCAGTACGACCCTCGCATAAAGCCACACGGGGGCGCGTGTACCGCTATCCTTACGTTTCAAGGTGTTTCATTACAACCAAACAATACGTCTTAATGGCACCACATTATGAAATGCGTCTGTTAGTTTAGTGGCGATTTTATTTAAGTTTCTTGGGGTGGGGTGAGACTGAGTCCACTTGGTACGTCGTCCACTAAGTGGCCTGTTGTACAAGCCCCGGATTATAATGATCATGAATGTGTAACAGTTGGTGGAATGACAAGTACTCGGAGAAAACCTGCCCCCGTGTTGCTTTGTCCACCACAAATCCCACACAAACTGACCTGGGCTCGAAACCTGCGACAAGCCGCCTCAGCTATAGTGATTTATTTCCATCAATTATTAACTGGGTGTCTCAAACAGACGTCGCAACGCAAACCCAACCAACACATCTCCATAAAAACTTCACCCAGAAGTTTTCTCATGCAACTCGAGCTTCCAGTATTCTTAATAATAGATGGGGCCAAATCGATCAGCACGACAGATCCAACAACAGCCCCTTCAAGCACTGCAATGACCTTAGCCTGCAGAACAGTGAATAAGAGAACTGTGAACAGCAGATGCTGTATACAAGTTCAGAAGAAAAAACACCTTTTAATCACTACCATGAAGAAAATTACACCCAACTAAGTGCAAATAAGAGAAGGTCCACATTGGCTACATTCTCCAGTCAGTACTCCTAGCATCAATTGTAGAGAAGAAGAACCTTCAGTGTTTTATATTACCTCGCACTAAACACCTTCAACGAATTATGTTAAAAAGTTTTGATTTTATTACTAACTTCCATTAATAGGACGAAATCCTGTACTAGTAAGGCACGGCGTACAGCGCCATAGCTAAAGCGGTTAGTCGCTGGCTTCCTACCGAGTCGGCCCGGGTTCGATCCCTGGGTCTGGTCAAGTGGGATTTGTGGTTGACAAAGTAGCGCTGGGGCGGGTTTTCTCCGAGTACTTCGGTTTACCCTGCCAATTTTCATTCCACCAAATTTTCCATCATCATAATCACCCGGGGTGGGTATTATAGGCCAATCAGTGGCCGCCGTGTCGAGTGGACCCAGTTGGACTCCATCCCCCACTAAGCGAATTTAAAAAAAGAAAAACATCAGGACAGCCAGTAATCCGGCAGAGAGCGCATTCCCCGGAATACAAGCTCAGTTACACCAACGAGGGTTTAATGTACTGTATGTTTTATTTTATGATTCATTTAATGACGTCGTCAGTAGCTCAGCCTATTAGCGTAAGGCGAATAATGAACGCTAAGTTAACAGAAGTTCTGCAAAGAACTAATCTCCTACTTGCCTCTGATATGACACGGACCGCACAGAACGCCGAACAATTAAAGGAGACACACAGCAAGGTGATCTCATAAGCCTCAAAAATTAGTTTGGATAAACAGGCAGGTGCACAAACAGTCTGATACACAGACAGCATGGTGATCTCATAAGCTTTTACAATTTTTTTCAGAAGAAGTGGACTAAAAAGAATGAAGTTTGGGAATTGATCGTGACTCATTCCAGAGCTCTGTCCGGCTCTTGTCTGGAGATTGAGCAGCAACGAAAAACCTCAGCCAATGTTCCAATCTGGAACCTCCAGAATACAAGTCAGCGCCTTGCTCAGTGCAAAGTAGCGATATTTAATACATGATGCAGGATACGGCAAGTTCTCTGTTACAGCTAAACCTAATGATCGGAGTGACACAAGTGACTATATATGACGTAGATGGGTGGTGCAAGATTGCGGAGAAGGGCAGTCTTCCTTTACTTTCTTGCCAGGCAGTGCATTACCCGCATAACATGACTTACACGTAAAGAGAGTTCTATCTGAAATATACAAGGTGAATCAAATTCTCATCTAAAAGACCGCAAATGTACAGGCAAGCGGCAGTATAAATTAATGTGCAGCTTCAAACATAGAGGCAGTTTGCGTCAGAATCTCAAACCTTGAATGATAAATGAAGCAGCCAGTTTCCTCAACTAATCGAAAGTCGCTGATATTTTGGGCCTTCAGAATAATATATTTCAAGCACACCATTAAGGCCCTTGTCACATGAAAGCTGACAGATTAACCGCATGAAATGAGAAGCTTGCAGTAGATCTAGTCAAGAAAATTTCTGCCCTCTATACAGTGTTAGTCATAAGTCCGTGACACATTTTGAAAATTTACAATAAATAAACTACATAACGGATACCAAATTTTATTACACTGAAATAGAGATAAACTCACGAAGTTCTTTTTACACAGATCACAGATGCTCAATGCGTCCACCTTTGGCGATACGGCAGACATTTATGTGATAATCCATTTCCTCCTAGTCACAGCAGCGGCGATACGGTTGAGAAGATACCTGAGATTAGCAGGCAATGGACGCACAAAGACAGTATCCTTCACAAACCCCCAGAGAAAAAAAAACTTGGAGAGGTTCATTCTCTATCGGAGTAAGAATTACCATGATCCGATGCATAGTTTATTCGTTGTAGATTTTTAAAATGTTTCACGGACTTATGAATAACCCTGTATAAGCCGAAGGTTCATTACCGTATAAAATCCCCTCCACTGCACCACTTCCCCAGGCACGCGAAACTAACACTATTTAAAAAGACATCTTAATATTATCCTCCGTCTCTGCATAGTCTGCTCCCTCCGTGATTTCTGTCTAAAATTCTGTGACCATTTCTGATCCAGCCCATGCGTGCTTTATATAACTCCCATCACATAGTCACTGACCTGAGGTATTAATAACCTCATTTTATTCCTTATATTATTATCATTATCAGATTCTAAAGGGTTCTGACGATGGTGTATAACACTCAGAATTACTGGGTTTCTGGACTTTGTTCACTGTCAGGTATGCCAGGAATTAGAAAACATAAGTTGAGTCCCTTAGAAAGAGTCATTTCTAAGGGCACCAACTGAGTAGATGTCTTCCCCCTCACCTGAGGACGGAAGCAGATACAGTATCCGAAACGTTATGTTTTCTAGTTTCTAGAATACTGGACGATGGACAAAGTAAAAAAAAAAGTAATTCTGAGACTTATTATTATTATTGTTTCCGGAAATGGTAACTGCCACGACACACGGCGAAGGAACAGGCCTACAGTGCTTCCATGGTAACTTGATAGACTGTCATGTTCGTTGCTATGTTTGTACATCATGAGTAACTAACAGACTTCCAACCCACTTAAACGCGCCTATGACAACATGTCAGCGCGATAACAGTGTTATCATACATGAACACTTACTTACTTACTCGTGGAGCTGAGCCCTTCTGGAGGAGCCGCCAATTCTGCAGCTACTCAAGAATTTCCCAGAATTTTATGGAACCCGAAGGTTCATTACCGTGTTCACAAGAGCCCTCCACTGGTCTCTAGCCTGAGCCAGATCTATCCAATCCATACCATCCCATTCTATCTCTCTAAGATCCATTCCAATATTCTCCACCCACCTACAGACAATATGGGAATGGATCTTAAAGAGATATACATGTCCATATACTGTCCATTAAAGCACGAAGCCTCAATTATACTGCCAAATAAAAGGCGGACACATTATACAGTTCACGAGTGAATATACCATAGCTGTATTTCGTACTGCACAAATTCCATACTTAGTCCGTATGTGACACACCTTATTTAGACTTCACGATACCGCAGAGTAACTTCATATACAGGGTGTACCCAAAAGAATGGTGCGGTTTCAAAAGTTAATAAGAAATTTATTTCTCAACTTACACGGTCACAACGCACACCGTCAGCGGCGGCAACTGTCCAAGTTTCTCATGCCTTAATTAGAAACCTCCAATGTGTGCACCCTGGATCACACGACACACATCCACGCGGTAACCAAACTCTGCTGCAAATGGAGATGATACCCTTCTACTTGGCCACCCCGTTCGCCAGATCTTACACCGTACTATTTCTTTATTTGGGGGTTCGTTACAGGCAGCGTTTATGTACCACCATTGCCCACGTCCATCCATGAATTTCGTGATCAGATAACGAACGCACTTGAGGCCATTACACGGACATGCTGCACTGGGTCTGGGATTAGTTTGATTACCGCGTGGATGTGTGTCGTGTGACCCAGGAAGGTCTGAAATTAGCGCATAAGAAACTTAGAGAGTTGCTGCCGCTGACGGTGTATGTTATGCCCGTGTAAGTTGAGAAATAAATGTCTTATTAACTTCCGAAACCGCACCATTCTTTTGTGTATACCCTGTACATGTCCACGTACGAACAGTTCCATTCACAAAGACACAAAGGAAGGTTACTGCAGTGGATGTCCGAAGAATGAATACACGAATTACTTTAGCGGCGATGAAAATATTTCTAACACAGAACAAATAAAACACGAAAAGTAATATGAAGTTTAATAATTGTTACTTGTCTCCAAATATGATATGATGATCAAATCAAAGATGGTGAGACAGGAGGGATAGGATATGTAGCACGCATGGTGAGACGAATGAATACGAAATTTTAGTTCGAAAACCTGAAGAGAAGAGACCACTTGGGAGACCAACAAGTTGATCGGATAATATTAAAATGGATTTGCAGGAAACAGGAAGTGAGGGTCTGAACTAGATTCAACTAGCTCAGGATATGACACAGCGGTAGAGTCATCTAGACATGGCAATTAACCTTAGGCATATGTAATAAGTGGGAAAATTTCATAACAAACTAAGCAATTAACGGCTTCTCAAGAAGGAATCCACTCCATGTTGGGTCCAGAGAATGAAGCATATTTTACCTGGACAAACTGACGAATACACTCGTTGCCGTGGTCTCTCAGGAATGTTTGCAGAGTCTCCATGCCCTGTGCTGACAGAAGCTTATAACCGTTGTTATTGGCCATAGCGGCCACGGAGAAGAACATCGTTCGTTCGCTTTTCGCGACTACCAGCTCGCTACATGTTCACTTAGCGAGGCAAAAGTGACACTGATCCTGCTCGGTTGTTCAAATATAAATGCATAAGTACATTATATCCTCCCTAAATACAGTACCGCCAACTACCGATTACATACAATAAATGCAGAGATACAATTCACTCTAATGTGACATAACAGGAACAACAGTAAGATAAACGTCATATTACTTCAACTGTAACAGGTTCTTTAACGCTTTGCGAAGAAAAACAACCGTTATACACTGGATGAGACACGCCCTACAATCTATACATGAAGAGTCTCGCTATGATACCAGCAGCTTTTTATAATTTTTAACGTTACTTTTCACTGAGAGCGATATGTTACATCTGCACTAATAATTCTACATTTTGTGCGCTTGATTCAATTTACGTTCACACTGAGAACACAGGCGCTGCCTTTGCTTCTAAAACCGTGATGTCTACATTCGGGAAGTAATTCGTTGCTTATTCTGAGGTTAAGTATCCACAAAAGTAAACGCCACAGTATTTTCATGTTAACAGAACTGTTCGTTTCCTACTACGTAAAGCACAACACAGAGGGAACACTCTTATGGCTGATGCCAAAACGTCACATTGAACAGTGTCCTCACGTGAGAAGCGTGCCAGCCAGCCGTAGTGTGATACACTCCTCTGATCGAGCTGTTTCACTGAGCGAGGCAGAAGGGTAAGGACAGGGGCCGAGCATGCTCCATGCAGGCACCCGCTACGGTGGATTCGACCCTGCCACCAGTCAATGATATCAGCACGACCAAAATGACATTACTGTGGCATGATGCAGACCTACAAAAGATCGTATACTGTAAATCGCTACGGGAGCTCTGTTGTATTTTAACACTCCGGAGCGGATATGCCACATGAAGTATAAAAAAAGTAAAAGTATTCTTGAAACAGGACGTGGAGGCCCATAGGGTTGTGAGATGTTGAGGTTCACACATTTTCTAGGCAATCGGCTCATAGATGGCGGTAAGGTTGTCAGCCTTACGCGCCGGCCACAGTTTAGCTCCAGGAAGATTCCTGGTACTCATTTGTGTTAAGAGGCCGAGTCGACCCCAGGGCCATGGTGCGGCTAGAAGGATTAGGTCAATTGAAAAAAAAATCCAATGACCTCATCGGGACTTGAACCCGCGACCTTCCGGCTTGTAACATAGTGTCTCAACCAACTATGCTACCGTGGGCCCCAGCCGCTCGAAGTATCCAACAACTAATTCCATAGAACTGAGTTGTTCTTCAGAAATTCGTGTTCGCTTATACGGTGAAGGGGAAAGTGGAACCACATAAGAAACCCGAAATTTCACTGCCTTTTCACAACATCCATAACTGGACCCTGTACTGAATCAGTTGAGCAGTCAGCACTCCCGGTTTGTACTGGGGGAGTTCCAGGTTAAATACTCGGTATGGTGGGTACCATCCCAAGAGGCTTTCATGGCATTCTTTCGTTTCCTCAGGAAAACTGCGGGAGTGCCTTTGAAACAAGCTATGAACGGTTCCTTCCACATCTCTTAGGGTGGCCGCACACCAACTGCGTCAAGACAAGCCTCAAGACATGAGACAAAATACGCAGTCTTGCTTCATTCGTGAATCATCAGCATGAAGCTGACGACATCATGACTCACACCGGTGTGCGCTGGTTTTCATAATCTCATCCGTTTCAACTGTGCTCCTTTCTTTACGTCATGTCGCAGACATCGTGTCTTTACTGTTACATGTCTTGACGCATGCCGGTGTGCGGCCTATCTTATCATTCACTACTCAGCAACCTGTACCTAATTCTACGTTACATAATCTGAGCGTAGACATAAGGCCGTAGAATAAACTGAAAACCATCCAAGGTGGAAGTAAAGTGGAATTTTGTATACAACTGTAAGCCAAAAAAAAAATCAAGGGCGATTTATGCTTAAGACAGAACGTTACTTTGTGTCTCAAAAGTAGCTGTACTTGAACACTGTGGTCTACAAATCATCATTTGAAGTTGCCGTGTGTTACTAACACCCCAGAATCACAGTATTTTCTCATGACCAAACCTGAAGGGTTCAAGGCTATTTCGTCTTAGGTTCTGATGACTTATCACGTTTCTCTTTCAGTGGAAAATGCGTGTAAATGGAATGACGAAGTTTATTTCGGATATGACAAGCGGTAGCGTAGTTGGTTGACGCACTATGCTACACACTGGAAGGTCGCGGGATCGAATCCCGATGAGTTCAGTGGATTTTCTAAATTGACCTAATCCTTCCAGCTGCATTACGGCCCTTGGGTCGACTCAGCTTCCAACAGAAATGAGTACCACGAATATTCCTGGGGGTAAAGGGCGACCGGGGAGTAAGGCTGACAACCTAACTGCCATCTGTGAGTCGACTGTCTAGAAAATGTGAGAGCCTCGACATCTCACAACCCTATGGGCCTCCACGGCCTGTTACAGGGATAATTTTACTTTTTTTTTTACTTTTATGACTCAAGTGGTGCCTTGTATTTATGTAACCAATCATTCATCGCACCTGATTTCTTCGGTCGAATCGGCGAAGGTAAACGCTTTTGGGTTACATAAATAACTACTAATGTAAGTTTTCTTCGCTCACTTTTCTTAAGATAAACTATGGTGAAATAATTAAACTGCTATTTTACTTAATCAAATCTTAATAAACTCGTTTTTAATGTTCCTCATTCTTCAATATCTATACATACACACACGCAGTTAAGGAATAACAGTATATCGCTATACAAGTCTGTCAACAGAGTTTGCTTATTTAACGATGCTTCAATAAAGAGCAGTACCCTATATCCTGGCATATGTGCGCAGGGACAGAAGCAATTAAAGCCATTAACCAGAGTTGTCTGACACCATGATGAGATTCGAATCCGGGAATCTCAAGAATAGGAGGTAAGAGTTCTAACCGCTCGATCCCGACGAATGGCGTCACTGTCACGTGTATCCGTGACTAAAGGTTCGGCCACACAGAGCGCTACGTACGCGACGCACGCTACGTACTCTATGTTCGCTATACAAACAGAAAAATATCTTTTTATTAAAAATGTGACTGACCACACAGACTTCCTTGCGGTACGTACCCTATGTTCCCTATGTTACCTGCGTCGCAGAGTGTACACAGCGTACGTAGCGTACGTAGCGAACATAACGTAGAGCTCTATGCGGTCGAATATTTAGACGCGGATTTGGATTCGTGAATCGGTTTATTGGATCTTCACTAGTCGTTACTACAGTTCTTACACTCTCAAGATTACTGTAACTATAGCATATAAAGTATTCGATGTCTGTTAACACTTCACAGTTGAATCCTCACAACTCCTTTCCGTGACGGCTTCGTGTCCCTGACTCGCGGCTTCTCAGCTGTGATTAACTGCAAATGGCCTTCCCTGTGCCCTATAAACCTTCGGCAAGGACCCTGTAAAAATATAATTATTGTAGACGTGTTTACAGTTGTTGCTTAGCACTGGGCATGGTGCGGACCACACTGGAAACAAGTCACGTGACAGCTATCTCGCCAGTCCAGTGGTGCGCTGATTGTTGACTAGCAACGAGATATAAGTATTCGTCCTACAGTTGTGTGACCTAGCAAAGGACTGTTTACCAAGAACCTGCCTTCATGACAACTTGTTTACCAGCCCTTTGCCTAGCAGTGGGAGAACATAACAATACTAAAGGTGTCAAATAGGTCATTCTTCTCACCTGTAAATGGCTGTAATCCAAGTCACTATATAAGCAGATTAAATGGCAACATGGCCCGTTTCAAACATAATCCCAATGTGATCCTTATGCAGAAATGATCATGACATGCCTTATGTACACACTATCGGCAACTGTGATCTATTTAAGATACACGAAGGTTAACGTACTGCAAGAAGCGTCGAGAATTTGTTTCTTGTTTATGGGAGTCAAGTTCTTACAATGAAAGGAAGTGATATCAGGCATCTTCTTATAGCACCTACTACTGTGGAGCAACACAGTGACAAGTTACCTAAATACTGCACATACCACTTCGTCCATGAAGCTGTATATGGTTTGCCTAGTGACGAAACTGCGGTGGACGTACATCGCTTTATGCATTATGTAACTTATATGGCCTTCTATCCACCACAGCAGAAGGAAAGGGTAGGAAATAAAGTAAGAGAGACTGAAGGATTTTATTATATAGACGGACTCTCAGGATAGCACTTCAAGGGAAGGCGACAGGCCTCGTAAGTAGAATGCACGACTGACATCAACGTGGAGGAAACCAGAAAAATAAAGAGGCCGGGTCAGTGAAGCTGAGAGCCACGAGTGTGTTGGGTTCAGCTGAGAGACTGGCAGCCAGCCTGGCAAACCCATTTGGGAGAGTTGCATAGGACTTTTATAGATTTCAATGGTGATGACGCGCAGATTCCATTGAATGCATAAGTCGACAATCCAAACTTGATTCTAAACATTCAGTTACTCCGAACATACTCAAAATTGTGCCCTCAATTTCCCCACAGATGCTACAACTTATTAATAATCAAATGAAATAACAATAGATGGCCTGATCGCTGAACGGTGAAAAAGAACGCCTCCATTGTAATCCAACGCAAATTATATTCACTAGACTGACATGTGCACTAAAGGAGCAATACGAATGACAATCGTATTTGGTTTCTTCCTACACTTGACTGTTCTCTGGGTGTCTTTGCGTTTATTCTATATTTTATTTTGGTTAATCTATTTTTGTTTGTTAAAGAATAAAGGAGCCACACTATAGTCCACGAACTCAAAATAAGAAGGAAGAATGCCTCCATTTCAATTTTGAAATCAAATACGATTCAGCAGCATGACGGAAGTAATAAATAAGGGGCACAAGTCACAAACAGTTCGTGACATTTAGTTTCTTACAGTCTCATGTGCAGCACTATGTTCTATACAATTTTTAAAATTTTATCACCTTTATTAATAGATATTCACTTTAAAGTTTATTATTCTCGCTTTTAAAGTGTATATTTTTCAATAAATAAACTTTATTAAAAGTTTATTGCGTTTATTAAAAGATTTTAACTTCAAAACTTTATAAACGTTTGCTTTTAAAGAGAATATATTTCAATAAATTTTATAGAACATTGTATATTCGTATTTAACGATCCTACTTCGAAAATAAATATCACATATGNTGTGGACCTGTCATCTTGACAGATTACTGATGATGATGATGATGTGTTCGGACGAAATATTTTTCAACTTGGTCACAATGCCAATTCGCTGAAATATAATAATATATTTAGACTTTCATGTGCAGCAACAGATCACTGTAGGTCGCGGTGCAAGGGCCGAGAAGGCCCACCCCTTATACATTCATTCATTCATCCACTCATTCACTCGCTCGTTCACTCACTCACTCGCTCGCTCACTCACTCTCATTCGCTCGCTCAATCACTCGCTCTCACTTGCTCACTCACTCACTCGCTCGCTCGCTCGCTTACTCGCTCGCTTACTCACTCGCTCTCACTTGCTCACTCTCACTCGCGCTCACTCAGTCGCTCAATCACTCACTCACTCGCTCTCACTTGCTCACTCACTCATTCAATTGCTCACTCACTCGCTCGCTCACTCTCTCTCACTCTCACTCGCTCTCACTTGCTCACTCACTCGCTCAGTCACTCTCACTTGCTCACTCGCCCATTTTCTCGCTCGCTCACTCACTCTCACTCGCTCTCACTTGCTCACTCATTCACTCATTCATACATTCAATCATGTGCACCGACACCGAGTGTTTTCTAAAATAGATCGCAGTTACATTTCGCTCATAAATTCTGCTAAAGGTTAACAATACCAAACTTCATCCCATTTTGTTCATCTGAAGATGTGCTGTTATAAGTATCCCTTGTGAACAATCGGAAGATGAAGGGTTACATGATACGCGTTCTCAAAATTAATCTCCCAGCGAGCTTCCTGCAACAAACTCATAATAAACAGTCGAACTTCTCCCAGTACATGTGTGAAAACTTTTCTTTCTTCTATAACAACCCATTCTCTCTCCTATAAAAAATTGCCAGATAGAAGAAGTGTCTGATACTATCAGATGGAACAAATAACGGTCAGCTGACGACATACTGCACAAATACAATTCCGGAAATCAGGAGAAATATGGGTGCAAAACTTGGTCTCTCATTCTACTGGAAGAATACGCATTCGACGTGTCTGAAAACAAAACGTTATCGAGAAATATCTCGACTTAAGTGAAAGTAAGAGAACTATGGACAAAACTACACGGATTCGTAATTTATACTCTCCACCACATGCTACGGAGATAAAATCGAGGATAAACAGCAGAGTGGCGCATGAAGCACGCAACGGGGAGATACGAAATCCATACAAAGGTTTAGATGGAAACCACTTGGGAGACATATGCGTAAGTGGAGCGCCAATATTAAAATGAATCCTACAAGAAATAAGATGTGATGGTTTGGATTTGATGAGATTCAGTGAAGGGCTCTTGCAATCACAACAATGATACTTAGGATTCCATTAAAGGCAAATAATATCTTGACCTACTACGCGGTTTACAGCTTCTCAAGATGGATCCTGGACCAAGCAGTTAATACTATATAAGTCATTATGTACAAATTTAACACTGAAAACTAAATGATATGATGTATTATTCCTCGAGTTACCATATGAGATCATTCAAGATTCGTTAGATAATCCGAAAGGCACATGAAAATTAATTATTCCTTTTTTTTCGCTGGCTCTACAGCCTCCTTGGGCCCTGGCCTGATTTTCTTTTCAGTGTCATAATCATTTGAATGACGGTAGGACGCCTTGGACGGGTGATCAGCTCGTCGCATGACCTCTACCTAAGCACAGGACAACAAAAACACAAAATAAACGCATACACACACCAAACATCCATGCTTTCTGTGGGATTCGAACCCATGACCCCGGGTTCCCAGCGAGCGAAGATAGTATATGTCTTAGACCGCTCAGCTACCGTGACCAGCAATTATTCTTTTACAGACACTAAAATATAGACCGAGAAATACCGCTATATAAGACTAATTACAAACATATGATAGACCTATGAAATTCCCCATGAAACACACGAACGTTTAAAGTAAATGCCGTTACATCATCAAACTCCCAATATGTGCCGGCTTTACCTTTCATCCGGAATGGGATCCACTAAAGCACAGCTCATTTTTCCAATAAACCTAACTCGGGGGATTCCCATAGAAGTAAACACAAGTAACAACACAACTCCGCGAACTAGAAGCAGGGAAGTAACCTCGCAATGCAGCGCTCCCCACTCTCACTCTCTCTGCGGACTGCAAAATTCGTCTCGTCAACATTAATGTGTCCGTATATATCAAAAGTAATTACCCGCCCCAACATTTAATATTTACAAATTTCCACAGCACATCGGATTACAACACCTTATCACACTGTAACAAACTCAGTGCTACAGGCGTGCCAAAATATGGTTAGCGGCAATATTTGTAAATCATTTATATTACCATCAGTTAACCGTTTAAAGCACAGTGGTTACTCCATGCACCATCTTCTTTAACATTAAAAACTCTGCCATATTTCTCACACAATGTATTAATAAGGTTCCAATGATAATCAGGCTAAACGGTGATTATTTCAACATACAAGCCAACATTGACAGATTATGTTGTATTTTAGCGTCCTGCTGCACTGATAATGCACTATCCATAATGTGTATATATTTACCGTCTTTTAGTGCATACAGTTTCATTTGTCACTTCACACTACATGTTTCGGCGTCATTCTGCCATCCTCAGGTGTATCAATCATGTTAAACCATTGCACTGCCTGCCATCAAGTGTCAATTTATAAAATGATATAACATGTGCGTTCGTCGTCATGTTTACATAAACACTTATATCTATGTCAATCGTACAACAAAAGTATGGCTGACACTATCAAAATTATGGTCAGCTCATGACAGATAAACATACTGTTTTCCACCAGATCAAACTCTTCCACCTGTCCCTTTATTGTCTGTACATTATGGATATATATATATATATATATATATATATATATATATGCTGTACATTAAATAACAAAAGTATTCATCGCATCGACAACAGTAATGCAAATTCATTCTTTCGTCAGTTGTGAGATGGATTATAAAATGCATACAGACATGTTAAAGTGCGTCTAAAACTGAACAATATCCAACGTATTTTTACTAATTATGATATGACAAAAGCTACATTCCCTTTATCCATCTACGGCTCTACAGCACTTCTGCTGGGCCTCGGCCACTCTTCAGTTCCTTGATCTTTTACATAGTCGGTATGACTTCTTGGACGGGGGATCAGCCCGTTGCATAAGCACAGAATAAACGCACAGAGACATCCATGCCTCAAGTGTGATTCCAACCCATGATCCCAGTCTTCGAGAGGACGAAGACAGTTCAGGCCATAGACCTCGTGGCTACTGTGATCGGCAAAAGCTATAAGGTGTGAATAAACGAACTCCGTGGTTTTAGTTCGCAAGTGAACTATACCGACTGAGCGACCGCAATTTGTCGGCGAAGTTAGTGCCAACTTTTGCGGAAAGAGGGTGTTGCGTGGTCAGCGTAACGGATCCCCAAGGCCGTTAATGTCGGCTTTCTAGACCGGAGCCGCTATTTCCTTGAAAGAGCTCGTCAATTATTGTCACGAGGCTGAGTGGACCGCGTTCCAAACCCACTACTTCTCAGAAAATCCGGTAGCGCCGGGAATCGAACCCGGACCTCTGGATCTGCAGCCAGGAACTACGACCACTAGACCACAGAGCTATATGGTGTGGGCAAAGCAAATACGAAAAAAAATCAAATTCGTTTTGAAATATCATAAATTTTGAATGTCAAAAGAGAATACGAAACACAATCACTCACTGAGGACCGCGCGCTGTGGTATGGGTGGAGAGCACAGAGTGAGTACTGCGGTTCAATTACAGGAGAACACCACCGCAATCTAATAAGCCGGCAACTACGCAGCATCACTACGCAGCACAAGCCAACAGCTCATCACGTCTGTCTAGGCGTGCATAACGCAACCTGCATATCATTCGAGGGAACCTGTCAGCAAACGCAGGGGGTAATAATGCATAAGTTTATATCAAGCAGAATTCTAGATCAGAACCCATCTGCTACTACAGTGTCGTTGCCAAATTACTCTTCATGAAAGAGACTACTGCTGACTACTTACCATTCAGACTGACTGCACTGACTTTGGGAAACCGCCCTTACACTTCTACGAGATTCGAAACAATAGCATGGATTGGTTATCTGCCAACCAGAACATCTGTTACTCTGATTACATGCAATGAACACGATTAAGTAACCGTTAAACGTTGTGAAATATTATTTCGGTGTTAGGTGGGTTCTCTGTCCCTATGGCACGGCCCACCCTCGGGTTGCGGATGGAGGAGACGCCCTCCAGGTATGGAGGGTAGCAGCAAATATATTGAATAAGCAATTGCGGACAGCCGACAAGGGATGTTCCTCCAGCTAGGGGGGATTGGGCGTGGAGCTAACAAATCCTCGCCGTAAAAATAAGCTTGTTACGAAATTTTGCAAGGAGCCTCGGACCTGGACGGATTCCTCGGATAAACGACCTAAGCGGTATGGATTGGATTGATCTTGCTCAGGATAGGGACCAGTGGATGGCTCTTGTGAACACGGTAATGCTGGCAGCTTCTCAAGAAGGGCTCAGCTCCATGAGTGACGATAAAACCAAGATAGATCACACGGCGGGTCGTGCAGCAAGCATGGTGATGGGGAATGCGTAAAAAATTGTAGACCGAAAACTTTATGGGAAGTCACAATTCGAAGACCCACGCGGAGATGGGACAATATTAATGTGGGCCTTAAAGGAACAAAGTACGAGGGTGTGGACTAGATTCAACTGGCTGAAGATATGGTTCAGTGGCGGCGATCGTGAATACAATAATTAATCTTAAAAAATCATGAACGGAGGTAAACTGAGTAGCTGAGCGACCATCAGGTTCTCAAATCCAACAATATTTGCAGCAGTTAATGAATATGTTACCAAAGAACTCTGCATAGTAGTTATGGTGTACACTGTCCGTACCCTAAGATGTATTTAGCACAGGACTACATCACGTTGCAAGGACCTGGCTCTACTGCCGTTATACCAACAGATTTCCCGTGGCGAGGTAGGTTAGAACACCCACGCCGTAGGCCTGCCAGTTGTAGAGGGCGACGAAAATGGAATGCAGTATCTCCAGGTACGAGTATAACTGGGTCCCTCTGTCACTGGGGACATAAATGCAGAGACATGGTTCTTCAGGATGGGGCTTGGACGCAAGGCTGACGACCTTGCTCTGCAAAGAAATAGTCACGAAATCCAAAGAACTGAACACCGGAACAAATCTTGTAGATTCTTCTAAGGAAGGCTGGCTACGGCTCAAAAAGTGCGATACTGACAGATGGATTATTTTCATTTTTATTTCTATTTCGTTGTTACTTTCCGCATTAGGAGGCACCAATGAGGATCAAACCAGAACAATCTGAATTCTGACGCTGTATGTTAACCATCGGGTTAACGAGCTTGCCCCAAAATCAGAATGGAATGGGTCTGCTGAAAATGAGCAGGCAATCATTTCTTCCGTATCTTCATTCTTCACCCCCTTATTTTCCTTTTCTCAAGTAATAATACTTCATTTTTTCCCCTTTGCCGTTAACACATTTAACTTACTCATATTTCAGATAGCACAATTTTATAAAATAGAGCAACCACTATGCCTACGTGGAGGGCCGCGCCATAGTTCAAGCGGTCAGTCGCTGGCCCGGGTCTGGTCAAGTGGGATTTGTGGTGGACAAAGTGGCGCTGGAGCGGGTTTTCTCCGAGCACTTCGGTTTCCCCTCTCAATCTTCATTCCACCAAATTCTCCATAATCATAATCACCCGGGGCAGGTACAATAGGCCAATCAATGGGCAACGTGCCGAGTGGACCCAGCTGGACTCCACTCCCCATTAAGAGAATTAAAAAAACAATGCTTACGTGGAAAGTTAATGTTTCGTGGAAACGGCCTGAGAACAAAAAACACACATAATCATAAACGGTGTTCAAATATAAATATATATAAATTAATGTTATCGTTCTAGTTTCTTACTGTCTTCTAAGTAGATGTGTTCCAAGATGTATGAACGCTAAAATTGCATACGTATCCCCATCCTAACGACCTTCACAGAATATTACATAACTGACAAAGAAACGTTTGAATTTCCTGCGGTTCCGCTATAAGGGGCGGCTATGGGTTCGACAGTGTTAGATCGCTTCGTAAAATGATTCCGCTTCAAAATAGGTACAACTGAGTGCGGACCGCAGGCAAGCGATGCGGGAGGCTGACGGCAGATGACATACGATACTGCAGCGCCTTTATGACAGCAACACATTCATCACATCGCGTTTCAGCCTACAGGCAGACTTGTTAAAACGGGCTTCTCCATCAGAACAGAAGTGAAAGTTTACGCTTATATTAAAGTTCTATATCGAACTGCCGATCGCAAAGCAATATGAATTACGAAGATTTTGATTAAACGTCATTTCTAAAATAGACGCTTACAAGACAGAAATTAATAAAGGAGTTAAATTCATACCAAAAGTCAGAAACGGGCATCAACGTCTCAACAACACAAAAGCAGCATCGGTATTTTAAATCCTCTGCTCAAAGTTTTGAGACCTGAACGAGAGCCTCGAAACAAGGTTTTCTATAGGATAAATAAGAAATGGAACACACCTATTTCTCGACAGAACATCCATTCGTGTGCAGACGGAGGGACGGACGGACGGATGGATGGATGGATGGATGGATGGATGGACAGACTTCCACCTGCGGAGTGAAAGCGTCCCCTTACTCCAAATGCAATTTAAATTTTAAACTCCCCTTAAACAACACATGACATGAATATGGAACAGGCCCTCTTCCAACGCTGTACAACTGACCAGCTCAATGAATATCACCCGAGTATCGGCTTTCTTCTGACCCCACGGTAGGCTCTCCTCTTATGGTTTATTTCGCGGCAATGTCAGTACCTCCAACACCTCGAGCGGTACGTGCATTACAATTGGAAATGAACTGTGGTTCACTCGAGGTACTCTCTGGGAATTTGCCTCGAGAGACCGAGTAACCACGAAAATCCGATCAGGGCAGCCAGCATCCTGCCCGGAATTCGAACCGAGCATCTCCCAAATACCAATATAGACTGTTATCGCTACAGGAACCTGCTTCGTTGGTTTTGTGATGTTTTCATCAAATAACAGTAAACACGGTATTCAGTTACAATGTAGAAACACAGAGGGTCGTTGAAGTTAATTTGCCTTTTAAACTCGGTAATTTTTACAAAACGATTAACTGTGCTTCTCAACAGCTCACAAAGAGAAGTCTAGCGCAAAGTATGATTCTGAAAGCAAATCCTTGGACCAGAGCCCTTGTCAAAAGCTAAGAGTCACTTAGTTGTTCAAAATTCTCCGTCTTTTACGGAAGCCGAAAGATTATTGCCGTTTTTACGAGAGTCAGTCCATTATCCTCAGTCAACTTAAATCCAGTCCAAACACATACTCCATAGTTCCGTAAGTGCTATGTTAACTCTACCAAATGGCGTGTCGCCTTCCTCAGGTCAGTTCCTCCGACCCTTCCATCCTACGCTTCTGTTACGTATAGCTCAGTCGATATCGCCATAGGTTGCGGGATCGACGGCACGGTTCGATTCCTGGCAGAGGCAGGAGATTTGTGTCTACATCACAGCGTCCAGACCAACTCTGAGGCCCACCCAGTCTCCTATACAAGAGGTTATAGGGGGTGAAGATGACCACTCACATCTATCTAGCGTCAAGGTCAGGAATGGTGAGGCTATACGTCCACTAACCCCTCCCCCCAAGTCTTCATGGTGTGCTGCTTAATTAATTAAGTCAGCAGTCCACCGACACATAATTAGAAAAGTAAGAACACCAAAGCAAGAAGAGATTCTTGAAAAATACATCAAACGACCTAATTTCTTCAAAGTTCAAAGAGAGGGGAACCGAATTCATATGCAGGCAGTCAGAGGTAGAAGTGAGAGAGGGGTGGGGAGGGGAAGAAAATTAGCAATTGTCTGGGAAGAGCATGCGATAGGACGTACAGACACACAGAATGTCCATGATAACATGAAGAACAGGAATACAGCTTTGCGGCTAACCAGGGAACACATAACCCTACTGAGCCTATAGGAACGGCTCACAGGCATAAGTCTGCCTTAACCTTATTCTCCCCAGCACCTGTTCTCAAGCACCATCAATGTGCGTTCTTCATCTGGGGAAAGAGACCAAGTTTCAAAACAAAAGACAGTTATAGTCTTTACCATAACTTTGCGTTACTAGATGGGAGGGCGGAAGATAAAACAGACTCTGAACTGGATGTAGGCAAGCTCAAGTATGAGGCAGCAAATTTAGAGCAAATCAGGAATTATCAAAGTGTCGAAGTTCACGTGCTTACAAGATCTCACCCGGAAACTCAGCAGGAAGTACATACAGAGACCGGAAGGTGGAAACGAGAAGGTCAAGCGGTCGGCATGAAGAAACGGCGCGGCATTAAAAAATCAAAACTGTGGCGGTGACGTCTAGTTGCATGACGTTCATTAAAAAACTCCGTGGCCTGTAGTCCGCAAGCGAACTATACCGACCGAGCGATCGCCACTTGTTGGCGAAGTTAGTGCCAACTTTAGTGGATAGTGTGTGTCACGTGGTCAGCGTAACGGATCCCCACGGCCGTTAATATCGTTTTTCTAGACCGGAGCCTCTATTTCCATGAGATAGCTCCTCAATTATCTTCACAAGGCTGAGTAGACCCCGTTCAAGAACCCAATACTTCTCAAAAAATCTGGTAGCACCGGGAACCAGCCCGGACCTCTGAATGTGTATGCAGGAACTCTGACTAGACCACTTCATATCGACTTTAATTGTTTCTTGCATCCTGTTGTGTATTTAATCAATATTAGAGTCAATTTTACCGACCACACAACATATTTTTATTATTATTACACTACATGTTTTGACCTCAAGAGGTCATCCTCAGGTGTATGAACACAGCTGTATAAATACNTTATGAGAGGAGCTTGATATATTATTGACCGTGGGCCTGAATAAGATACAGGATCGAATAAGTGAGAAGACGAATGTGATTGTGTGTAATTATACAGCTGTGTTCGTACACCTGAGGATGACCTCTTGAGGTCGAAACATGTGGTGTAATAATAATAAAAATATGTTGTGTGGTCGGTAAAATTGACTCTAATATTGACTTCATATCAAGTTTAAATGATGTCGGTCAACTGATTTAATAACAAAAATAAATAAGCGCGTGAGCGCTGGATGACGTATTCACTCTCTTTCTTCGTGTATTACCAATCGGTCTACATGCTGAAATAAAAATAATAATCAAATGCATGCAATACGTATTTGTACATAAGTGACGTATTTTAATTTAATCACTGACTTAACCTGCGCACAACTGACTTCATTAAGTAACAAAAACGTTACAAAATATTTTGGTTTCCTCAAACGAGCTCCCCAATCTCGGAAGAACTGAAACAGTTCGTGTAGTTACATTACTGCGTTATCATTACCGCGTATACCGTGACACGGAACTCAAGCTCCGACTGGCAAAAAACGTGACAAGCGATACTTCTAGAAAGTTTTAATGATCTCTGACATGAATATTATTCTGTTACTGTAAGGCCTTCACATTCGTAAAATTGCAGCTAAGTCCTCACTCATACTCGTTGGACTTCCGTCGCCTACTTCTACGACTGCGCCTGTTGCGTCTGTTTATAGTATATGCACGACAGCGGTGTAGGAGAAGTTGCCGATATGACACGGCGTACTAAAGCAAAGGCACGAATGAGAAGAAATGCAGAATTCACCATCTTGGGAACGTTTATTTCTCTTACATTGCTTACAAGGCGTAGTGCTTAATTAGTTAAGCACAGGAACAACTATGACTTTACATATTTAAGAGTTTGTAGCTTCCGAAAATGCGCATTCTATAATTTATTCTTCAGTATGCACCAAGTGTTCAAGCACTTCATAATCATTAAGAATACCACAGGTTGAAGGTATAAAAATGAAGTAGTTATAGCCAAATCTGTTATATCGATCAAAATGTAGAGAAAAAAGGAAAACTGTAAATTCTGAATTTGGTACTATCTAACTATGGCTCTAGTCTTCTGTTTGACCTTGGCCGCTTTTTCAGTTTCTTAATCCTATAGACGTAGGTAAGATTCCTTGGTCTGGGGATCAGTCCGCCGCAATGAATTTGGTACTACCAAATCAGTATGTTTTCCGTTCCAAATTCCTTAAGGGAACATAAATTCCTTCACATTTAAAAACGGTAAACATAACCCACGCGACTGCAAATCAACTCATTAAAGTATTCAGCAGTTCTTGTACCAAGTACCGAAATACAAAAAAGAGTGCGACATGAAATAATACTCGTAACCACCAATAAGAGTGAAAAGAACGTTTTCCTTTTCATTTCTGTAAACCTGTTGAAGTGCGATTTAAAATACACAAAAAAACTAGCAGCCAAATCTAACATTCCAATACGTGCAATACCGCCATTAACTTATTTCGGACGCACTGCACAAGAACAAGACTTCGATTTAATAAGTACATATAATAGAAACTGAACCAAGTACGTACATGCGGCAGTTCTTCGTTCCTCTACAGCTCATACGGAAATCGAAGCAAAGACCTGAGTTCAGCTCTCGACAAATTCCTCGCCTTTCACCGTCTCACACAAGCCAGCTACTCGGATCCATATTCGTCCCATTTAATAAAGTCCACAATAGATGTTTGCCGATCACGGTGGCCACGCGGTCTAAGGCATGAACCATCTTCGCCCCCTCAAACAATGGATCGTGGGTTCAAATCCCACTCGAGGCATGGATGTATGCGTTTATTCTGCGTTTGTGTTGTTCTGTACGTAGGTAGCGGCCTTGCGATGGGTTGATCCTCCGTCCAAAAGTCTTACAAACTGTGTATATACGATTAAGATATTGAAAAAGCGACCAGGGCCCAACAAAGGGCAGTAGAGCCATAATAATAATAATAATAGCTGTCGTTGTGATCACTATCTCCAACTACGACTGTTTCTGTAATGTCTCGCCTTAGATTTCCGACTAAAATTTGTTACGTATTACATTTCTCAACCGCCTTGAATTTATTTCACATACAATACTGTTTAGTGAAAAGGATATATTTTGTAATAGGTCAAGATATGTTCATACATTTAGCCCCATACTTAACTACGTATAGTACTGATAATTTAAAATTCGTACTAGTTCTTTCGGAATAATGTAGAAAAGTTACTGTTCTCAGACAATCGTTTCGTGCATTCAAGCATTCAACGGCCCTATTTTCCTGTTTTAAAAAAATTCGAACTCAGCGTGTGGTCTTAAACAAGGATACATATGCAAAATCCAATACGTTGATTAAATGAAAAATTTTCAGTACTTACATAGTCAGATCAGACCCACGAGCCCAACAGCAGTCTCCAGTTCAATTGTCAGTACTTACATGGTCAGATCAGACCCACAAGGCCAACAGCAGTCTCCAGTTCAATTTTCAGTACTTACATAGTCAGATCAGATCCAGGGGCCCAACAGCAGTCTCCAGTTCAATTTTCAGTACTTACATAGTCAGATCAGATCCAGGGGCCCAACAGCAGTCTCCGGTTCAATTTTCAGTACTTACATAGTCAGATCAGACCCACGAGACCAACAACAGTCTCCGGTTCAATTTTCAGTACTTACATGGTCAGATCAGACCCACGGGCCCAACAGCAGTCTCCGGTTCAATTTTCAGTACTTATATATGGTCACATGAGACCCACGGGCCCAACAGCAGGCTCCGGTTCAATTTTCAGTACTTATATGGTCACATGAGACCCACGGGCCCAACAGCAGTCTCCGGTTCAATTTTCAGTACTTATATATGGTCACATGAGACCCACGGGCCCAACAGCAGTCTCCGGTTCAATTTTCAGTACTTACATGGTCAGATGAGACCCATGAGCCCAACAGCAGTCTCCAGTTCAATTCATAAAACAAATACCTGAAACAAAAAAAAAATGTCCTTGATAAAATTCGGATAGTCATTCTAACTAAGTAACTCTCAGGAGAAGTGTCCTTACGAAGTTATAATTCTCTCCGGCACTCAAGAAATTCATGAAATATTACGCAGGCCCAAAACCGTGTTCACAAAAATCCTGCTCACTATCTGTAACGCTTTACACTTGTTACTGTGATCAGAGTAAACGAACATATGCCAATCTGTTTTCTGTATAACTAGGCCAGAGAACCACTTGTTTATGTGGCATTGTGCTTCAACTGAGAATTCTGAGAAACACCGGCATGTTTCAGAACACTGGCTTTGAGTCAATGGGGAGGATCCTAACATGTAACCTTCAAGGCTCAAATTTCTGTTCCGTACGTTCTTATTATTATTATATCAGTAGCAGCAGTAGCAACAGTAGTAGTAGTAGTAGTAGTAGTAGTAGTAGTAGTAGTAGTACTGTAGTAGTATCAGTAGTATTTGTAGTAGTAGTAACAGTAGCAGGCAGCGCCATAGCTCAAGCGGTTAGTCGCTGCCTTCCCACTGCGGCGGCCCGGGTTCGATCCCGGATCTGTTCAAGTGGGATTTGTGGTGGACAAAGTGGCGCTGGGGCAGGTTTTCTCCGAGTACTTCGGTTTCCCCTGCCAATCTTCATTCCACCAATTGCTCCACAATCACCCTCACCTATCATCTGGGGCTGGTATAATAGGCCAGAAGTGGACGCAGTACAAGGGACTAATCCCGCCCTACTAGCAATAAAAAAAGTAGCAGCAGCAGTAACATTATTATTAGCAGTAGTAGTAGCAGCAGTACACACACATGCAATGAACACGTTCATCAATGTACGTTCAGCTCGCTAACGAGAAAAAAATATATGACCGGCAACATCAGAGCAGTTCTAGGGCACCAATTCACCTTAAAACATTCGAACGTTAATTCACTGAAAATGTAAATCATAACTCTCTGCGGGTGGGGGGGGGCCTTTGTTTGCTCTCTACCCTTTCTGAAAATATGAAAACGACTGCACATTACTCTCCTGATATCAGAGCTTGGGAAATAAAGGCTAGCTGCTCAACGCACGGCCCGACTTCAAACCTAGATAACTTCATGTTAGAATCGGGTTGGAGGAAGCTGCACTAGAGCAGGGTTTCCAATGACATTCTTCGGGTTTTTTCACACTAATCTTTATTCTGCCATTGTTCCATACTCACCCATCGCGCCCCTTGTGACGTAAGACAGCACTGGCCAGGCAATATATTATCATAACAGTCAGGAGACTGATCTCTGACCGGGCACTTGGCTGGTTACATAGTAAGGGAGGTTCTTCCATTTACAGCTTTCAAAATTAAGGTCTATTACTATGCTACAAGCCGGAAGGTCGCGGGTTCAAATCCCGATGTCATTAGATTATTTTCAATTGACCTAATCCTTCCATCCGCACTATGGCCCTGGGGTCGACTGAGCCTCTAACAGAAATGAGTATCAGGAATATTCTTGGAATGTTCTTGGGAGTAAAGAGCGGCTGGCGCGTAAGGCTGACAACCTTACCGCCATCTTTGAGCCGACTGTCTAGATAATGTGGGACACTCAACATCTCACAACCCTATAGGCCTTCACGGCCTGTTACAGGGATAGCTTTACCTCTTATTATTGGGTGATCGAAGAAATAATTGGAGATCGTGTATATTAGGCACTCAAAAGTCACTGAAAAGGTCCAATGAGGTTCTCTCCTTTAGAAAGACAGCCTTGAAGTTAAGTATCACAGCGGCAGCACACATGCAGCGCTCAACAATCACAACATTTTAATTCCCTCTGCCCCTAAGGAAAGATCATATATTAAATGTTTGGAGAATAAGTGGTCGGGTTAGTACCAGATATTAGTCGGGCAATTAAATGAAGGAGAATGAACATGAGGCGGGAGGTGTAGCTTCCATGGTGACATCAGAGACATCTGTCTTTGGGGGCCTACGCCATGTGGGAGGATAACAAGATCTGTTCTAAAAGAAATATACTGTGAATGTCGGAGACAGGATTTAACTGGCTCCGAAAATGATCCAGTGGAAAGCTGGTGCGGTTAGTCGCTAGCATCCCATCGCGGGGGCCCGATTTCGATCCCGGGCCTGGTCAAGTAGGATTTGTGATGGACAAAGTGGCGCTGGGGCAGGTTTTCTCCGAGTACTTCGGTTTCCCTTGCCAATCTTCATTCCACCAATTGCTCCACAGTCACCCTCACCTACCATCTGGGGCTGGTACAACAGGTCAGAAGTGGCTGCAGTACAAGGGACGTAGTCCCACCCCACTGGCAATAAAAAAATGGACTTTTGTATTCTACAAAGGACTCTGCCCCACGCAATTAGAGTACGGCTGTATAAAATTGCGGTACTTCCATTAACGCGGCATAAATATTGCACAACAATAGGGCCTACGTACCCTTCATTACCCATATACAGCAATTAGGGTTCTCCCTCCATCCATCTATTATACGCTTAAAAAAGTCTAGCGAGAAAAATGCGTTTTACTTCAACCAAAAAAAATGTACTAGAACAATAGGATTCGTAAAGGCGCAATGAGTAATTGTGCCAACTGTGCAGACGGGCAAGTCCAAAGGATGAGAACTGCCGGTAGCTTCCATGTTCATACACACACAACGAGGATGAAAGAGAAAAAGACTAAAAACGAGGAAGACTGGAACAGATGCAAGAAAAAAAAACAACATAGCAGAAGACGACACCGAATGTAGAGACAAAATGCGATCAATAGTTATCACCTTCTGTAAGACAAACAATAACATTGCCTGCACTGAGAGGCAAATTGAATTACGGAATAAGTGGAGAGCGGTACGCCACTTCCACATCGTTACCGTAGAGAAATGTTTCCGTTCTCAGCCTCTTCTAACATTCGCCGATAGAGCAGTGGCGGGGGGGGGGGGACTTTAACCAAGATGATTCGTTCATTTCTCATTTAGTCTCATTTACCCACATTCTGGGGTATTTCAGTCGGTAAAGTGACTACGTTTCATAACTTGTACTCTTCTCCAAGTATAATTAGAATGATCAAGTCAAGGAGGATGGGTGGACAGGGTATGTAGCACGAATGGGGGACAAGAGGAATATATTAGGATAGGAATAGGATATTTGTGGGAAAGTCACAAGGAAAGAAACCACTGGGAAGACCAAAGCATAGGTGGGTGGACAATATTAAAATCGATCTTAGACAGGATGGGATGGGCTGGGTTGGAATGATCTGGTTCAGGATAGGTAACAGTGGAGAGCTTTTGTGATCACGGTAATGAATATTCGTATTCCATAAAATGCTGGGAAATTCTTGAGTAGCTGCAGAATTGGTGGCTCCTCAGGAAGGGCTCCGCTCCATGAGTAAGTAAGTAAGTGACTACATATGGGCTGGAAAGCCACGGTTCGACTCCCAGAACCACAGCCAAATCGGCTCTGGGAGAAGCCCTACTCTTCTAAGATGATTATTTTTAAATATTTACTTATGATTTATTTAACGACGCTGCAAGTAGCTCAAACTATGTATCCTCAAATAACAGGATGATTCATGAATAATGTATGTATAAGGTTACAAAAGTTTTACTTTAAGGGACTTTATGACGGAAAACTTCAGTCATGACAGCCGGCCTCCGCAATCTCTCGACTACGAAACAGCTGCTATCATCAACAATGATTGTTAATATCTGCTTCCTAATCCAATAGTACATGGACGTGCTTTCAAAACGGGACAAATTCGAAGAAAAAAAAACGTTGAATATATATGCCTACACCTCACAACAACCGATGGAAACATTTCTGCTACTGAGATCCCCCTGCGTGGACTTTCCAACTGCACAAGATAACTTCCTACGTTCTGCATCCCATGACATAAACATAAGAGATTGAAAACTCGGGACACATACGTAATTTAATATTACGCAACACTGCAACGTGTTTACATCCTGGTCACTCCACCAGCATCATTTTAGACAGAAAACTAACACGCAGATCGCATACTTCTCCCAAGATCTAGGAGAATCCTTCCCTGCCATACACGGAAACCTAAAGGATCATTACCATGTTCATAACAACCTACAAACTGGAGCACAGACTTAGCCAGATAATCTAGTTCCCATCTTCATAGACCATCTACTTTCAAAGACATTTTATCAATATATACAAAACAAACTCCGTGGCTTTAGTCCGCAAGCGAACTATACCGACCGAGCGACCGCAGCTTGTCGACGAAGTTAGTGTCAACTTTAGTGGACGGGCTTATCACCTATCCAAGAAATAGTGGAGACTGAGTATAGATCAGGAAAGAAAAAGCGGCCAAGGTCCACTATACCTGTAGAGCCACGGACGGACGGACGGACGGACGGACAGACAGACATATATAGATATATAAATAGATAGATTGATAGACAGATAGATAGATAGGTGGGTGAGTGGGTAGGTAGGTGGGTAGGTAGATAGGTAGGTGGGTGAGTAGATCTCTTTGGGTTTCCCAGTTATTTCAGTGAACGTCTGTCTTTGTCATAACGGAAGAACATAGATTGAGGGTGTTTCGGAACAAAGCGCTGTGGAAACATGAGCGAGGTAGTAACAGGATGAACGAAAGTACGTAATTAGGGACTTCATAATTTAGTATTCTTCGCCAAATCTTATTACAGTGATCGAATGGAAGAGGATGAGATGGGTGAAGCACAGGTAGAGATCAGAATACATATTACAGTTCAGTGCAGGACAGTCTAACGACGAGCTCATCTGGTTCCATATAAGAAAGAGAATTTCTCGCCAATATTACAATATTACAATATCAATTACAAATTATCCGCATACAACAGTTTCTGTTTCTAACACCCGTTTGGGACACGTCTGACCTCCAGCAAACAAGATGGCCGACAGTTTCTCGTGTAGGTACACAACAGCTGCTGCTGTGACAGTGACGACAAAACCGCGTAACTTTCGATTAAGCTCAGCTGTACGAAAAATATTCTGAGAAAGAAGGGTGCGAGATAAAGATGGGACCTGGGGAAGACTGTTTTAATTATTTATGATTTATTGAGCGCTGCTGTCAACACTTCGTACTATACAGCGTCGAACGGTATAAGAAGTGAAAAACTGGGAAGGGTGTAAGAAAAAGCGGGAGTAGCCAATTTCACGGAACCACTCCGCTAATTGCCTACAGGGACAGAGGAAAATTGATGAAATCCGTCAGTTGGATTCGTATTCGTATTATTAGAGGGGGTGGGCTTCCCCATGCACTTAGACCAGTTATTGGTCCACTGTGCGTCCCCCTTTAATTTCTACTGTCGCCATACCCTACCGGTAACGGTGCGTGCTATCAGCCCCGTTGAGCCAACGAGGTCGGCCCTCGGTACCTTCATGCTTCCCCCATCTACCAGAGGCACTGCAAACTACTTGGGCGGGAAATTATTGCCTTTAATTTAGCTCAGAGGTCTCCTAGAGACATGAGGTCCTTTTACGTGCCGTAAATCTACGACACGGGACACACGCCTTAAAGTCCCTCCCGGAGGACTTGCTCCCTGAATTTTTCCGCCCTTAAAAATTCCACGACCTCCGCCGGGTTTGAACCCGCGTACCACGAGTCATGAGGTGGGAACGTTACCTCTAGACTACGGAGGCCGCTTTGTGTTTTCATTTAGTAATAAATNAATTCGAACCGGGCTCCTTCCAACTACGTGTCAGGAGCATCACCGCTTCAGCGAACTTCCTTGGTGGGAAAAAGAATGAGTGAATGCTACTAATACTTATAAATGTAATGAAGATTCGCCAAGTGCCAAGCAAAATACTAACAAACCTAAACATGACAAAAAATATTCCGTGGTTTCAGTCCGCAAGCGAACTATACCGACCGAGTGACCGCCGCTTGTCGGCGAAGTTAGTGCCAACTTTAGCGGATAGAGGGTGTCGCGTGGTCAGCGCAACGGATCCCCACGGCCGTTAATCTCGGTTTTCTAGACCGGAGCCGCTATTTCCTTAAAATAGCTCCTCAGTTATCCTTGTGAGGCTGGGTGGACCTCGTTCCAGACCCAGTACTCAGAAAATATGTTAGCGCCGTCAATCGAACCCGGACCTCTGGGTCTGTAGTTAGGAACTCTAACCACTTGACCACAGAGGCGGTCAAACCTAGACACATGGCAGAGAGAAACGTGCTGAAAAGCGTCAAGAGTGGACGTGGCATTGAGGTGAGGCTAAGAAGAAGTGAATGAAAAAGAATACAGTAACACAGAACGTTAAGAGAAGGCGAGACGAATCCCAGAGGAAACATTTGGATACTCCAACAGAAGAAGTGAGAGCGGGAGAGTTCTCGTCCTTAACAAAACCGGCTACAGCAGGAAACGCAAGGAGCTCTAAGCAAATTGAGACACATAATGACACAGTGCGCCACACGCGCCCGCTGGAACCCTAGTCTAGTCAGCGCCTTCAAATTCTCGTAGCTCTTCGAAGCAAGGAGTGCACCTATAATGTTCACCAATTCATTTTCTAAGTCTAAGATCAACTTGTTCATGCTGTGTACGAAAATAATCGTCGTTTATTCTGAACATCAGACGAAACCCATAAATACACTCTGAGCAAATACAGTTAAGAAAAATGGTACATACAGTTACCACATTGTTTTAAACGGTTAAAAGCTGCAAAGGCATTACGCAAAACAGCATAATGTATCCTGAACCCCTGTTTAATTCATGCACAACGAACAAACCAAGTACTTTCTTATCAATTTATGGCTCTACAGCTCTTGATGGACCTTCACCAAGTCAGTAGGACGCCTTGGACTGGAGATCAGCCCCGCCGTACGCACAGGACAGCACAAACACAGAATAATCCCAGCGTTGGAGCAGGCGAAGACAGCTCATGCGAGTTGCAGTGAAACTGGATGCTCGTAACTGAACAGGAGCTGGACACGCACTCATATACCAATAGCGGGAAAGGATCCGACAAGCATCAAATAATACACACAATTAACAGAGAATGTACGGTTTTCAGGGAAATATAAATATGGAACACCGGAACAGGACTGGAAGCAACGACATGCTGGACACGGAAACATATGAGGACGGACTACTGCACTGAATGTAGCCGTTAGTGGTAAAAAGAGCGATCGGTGAAGAGGTGGACTACTGATACAGAAGTAGAAAGAATAAGTAAGTAAAGCTATCCCTGTACCAGGCCGTGAAGGACCACAGGGCTGTGAGACGTCGAGTCTCACACATTTTCTAGACAATCGGCTCACAGATGTCGGTCAGGCTGTAAGCTTTACCCGCCGGCCGCGCTTTATCCCCTAGGAAGATTCGTGGTACTCATTTCTGTTAGAGCCTGAGTCGAATCCAGGGCCTCAGTGCGGCTGGAAAGATTAAATCAATTGAAAAAAAAATTCAATGACCCCATCAGGACCTGAACCCGCGACCTTCCGGCATGAAGCATAGTGCCCCCAATATCCACATATATATTCTCATTTCTTAGTATTCGTGTTAAAGTGATATTCTCCCTTTGCTTAATTAATTAAGCACTATGCCATGAAGGCGTATGGGAGAGTGAATGTATAGAACCACATTTTCTTGACCTCGACACTAGTTGATGAGTAGTCAGTTTCACACCCCGACCGCGTCTCCCCCGGAGAACGNGAATGTGCTGCAGTGCCGTCTGGAAGGCGCGAAGCAATGTATCAGAAGAATCTGCTGCTTCCAACTTCAAGGACTTATACCCTGAAGATGGAGGCAGCAGGTTCTTGTGAAACTTTGGTATCTATATTTCAGAAGACTGTAATCTTGACAGGTTTCTCACCGCCATGAAAACCTCAAATCTAACGACGAGACTTATTATTTCGTCCCAATGCATCTTCAAGCATCAACAGACATAGATAAATCTACACGCACTGAGAAACCTGTGGCTTTAACAAAGAAGTTACAACTTCCATCTGATATAAGTCAGACCGGGTAAATTATGGCTGGGGCTGTGAAGACTGGCTGATAACGAAACGCGATAAAGGCGAAAGCAGCAGAGAGCGCGGAGAATTAGGAGAAACAAGGGAGAATGTTGGTGAGAAACAGATCACATGAGATAACTGCATCGAGCGATGCAGAAACTTCCAGGCAACTCAATTGCAAAGTCGTTATGTACTTTTATTATTGGATCTCATCTCTGTTCAGCACCGAAACTGAACTACATTCGCCACTGAGCCCCTCCTTCAGCTCTGGAACGAATATCAAGAGCCCTATTTCATTACAACACAAGAAAGTCTATATATGGTTAACTGCTATCCTTCCAGCTACAGGTCGAGCCGCTACGTGTTCACTGACGATTTAAGAGAGGATAATATTAAAAAGATTCTTAAATACGGTGTGGACGCAGGGCAAGGCGCACTCGTGGGGGTTTTGTCAACATGGAAATGCACCTCCGGGTTCAATTAAAATGAGATATTTCTAAACCTTCCAAACAACAATTAACTTCTCAAGGAGTCTCCTCCTAGGAATGTAGCTAATACACTTTTACGAATAAATAGTTACTAGCGCAATCTGTATAGCTATTTGCTACAGGCTAGAGGACCGAGGAGTCGGAGTTCGTGTACCGGTAGGGTCAAGAATTTCCTCTTCTCCATGTCGCCCAGACCGGCTCTGGGATTCACACAACCTCCTATCCAAAGGGTACCGGTGGCTCTTTCCCAGGGGATAAAGCGGTCAGGGCGTGAAGCTGACCACTCACCTCCAGCTAGTGCCGAGGTCCAGAAAATGTGGATCCATACATTTACTCCCCTACGCGTCTTCATGGCGTAGTGCTTAATTAGTTAAGCACAGGGACAACTTTACTTACTTCACTAAGAAAGAGAAGTAATCTAGATTTTATTGCTTTAAATATTCCGACACAAAAAGCGGCAGCATATTCGAACCGCAGTTTCAGTTCGCTATGAAAATAAGACGGATGGGTTGTTTTCACTTTCTGTGAGAGTTTGGCTCTTAAAGATTACAAATTAGCCTTCTTCTAAAGCAACTGAAACATTTTCACTTCCAAGAGATGTTAATTTCTCGCCCCAGTGATTTAAAAATGAACTGTCAAGCACTTCTGAGAAACTTCTCGTCTCAACTCTAGCAAAAATACGTATTAGCGTTCCTGATTACAATTATACACCTCATTAAGTGTGAAATTCAGCGCAATCTGAAAGAACAATCTCCGGAATATCTTCATTTTGAAAAGAATGTACAATTCAGGGAGGAAAACAATTAATCTGGCCGAAGAATATCACGAACTTGTAACCGCAAGGGCCACGATGGAGTGCCTATAGACGAAGACTCAACTCATTATAGAGCACCGGTATGGACCGCATAGAAAACACCGTTTTTGTTGTAATGCAACTATTGCTTAGCGATGACATCATGTATTCCATTGTTGCGTGCGCAACCATTTGCACGAACTGCGCAGAGAACACCATTCCTCTATTGTTGTTTAAGGGCCGCTACCTAGTAACGGCCGGCTGGTGTGACTACAATTACTGCTTTGAGCGAATATGCCACAATGTTATTTAATTCCTGGCGACAGGAAAGGCAATGGTTGGTCATATGTTGCACCAAAATACAAGCACAAAGCCAAATTTTCCTTAAGTTCTGGTAATTGCGGGATGTAGACATATTACACGTTATGAATACTATGAATATGCACTTAAAGTCAGTTTAGTAATTAAGGCATTACAATAAATGTGTTAGGTCTGTTTTAAATATTAGAACATTTTTCCAGGTCCCAAGTGACAAGGCACAGTATTCTGACACTAATTCACAGCTCTTCACTAACACGTTACTGAGAACTCTATTTCAGTTAGAACTTGGCTCACCTCGGCATATTTTTTTTCTGTGGCGCTACAGCCCCAATTTGGGCCTAGGCCCGTTTCACTTCGGTTTACTAGATCTTACACATTCGGTAAGATTCCTTCGGCGGGTGATCAGCTCGTCGCAAGGCCTCTACCTGTACACAAACACAGAAAAACGCACTCAAACATCCATGCCCTGAGTGGGATTCGAACCCACGATCCCGGCTTCCGCGCGAGCGAAGACAGTGCATGCCTTAGATCGCTCGGCTACCGTGACCGGCAGTGTATAAGAATAATATGTAAGAATTCAGTTCGTACCTCACAGGAAACATCCGAACCCACGATCCCAGCTTCCGAGCGAGCGAAGACAGTGCATGCCTTAGACAGCTCGGCTACCGTGATCACCTCGGCATGTACCTGGAGGTAATGCGGATAATTAAAAGTCCGTATGTACAACAGGTCTTCAAACTGGGAATAAAACTCGGGGCACATCTAATTCAAAGCAGGAGTGCCAAGCATGTCATCTTTGGTCGTCAGCCCAGAAAATGTCAGATTAAAGGGTTGAATTTGCGTTTCTCACAGCAGTGACCATTGAGAGTGCGATATTTTGGGATCTAACGCAGTATAGTCCGATAAAATTTTGCTGACGTTTCGGATGAACATACTACCTCTGAAACGTACATGCAATTCTACCATATAACCCGGCGTTACATTGCAGAAAACAGTACTCATCGGGGCAATAGTAATTCGTCATCCACAATAATCCCAAGATTCCACCAGCTTGGTATACTTTCAGAAGTTCAAACAGCGTAATTTAACAAAACAACTATTTGTCACAGGTCACTGACAGGTTGTAGTCAATAGTTTAGTGTGTTTTGTTAAAACAAACAAGCAATAAAGTCACTGGAAACTTCGGGCCTCAATGGGACAGGGCAGATACAGAGCGGGGTATGAGTAAGATTCACATTACAGGCAATCCTCGGGCTTGGGCCGGCTAGACTAAAATTTTAAACTGTCGGTCCCTGCTCAAGTTTAGTGAGTGGTCGGCTTCACTTCCGAGACGATCCGGGATCACTGCCTTGCTCCCCCGACTTAAGAGCCACCGCTTTTCTTTTTCATGCCAGATTTCCCCACAAAACTCACGTACGCAGCTCGCATTTACGACCGCATGCGACGACCTATCCCTTTCTCTCTTCTTCCAATAACACTCCCTCCCCCAACAGTACAAACTATGTAATATGAAACAACTGAACTCTTGTGACATGCCATTTATTGTGTATTTCGTTTTATTTATTTTTGTACTGAATGTGTTTTAATTTAGTTAGTTAGTTATTGGAGAGAGTGGGTTTCCCCATGCACTTAGACCACTATTGGTCCATTGTGCTTCCCTCTATGATATTCTACCAGTCTCTATACCCTACCGATATTGGTGCGCACCATCAGTCCCTCCGAGCCAGCGAGTTCGGCCTCCACTGGCTTGGTGGTGTCTATAATGCTTCCCCCATCTATCAGAGGCATTAGAGACTATTATTGGGCGGGAAACGTCCTTGAATTTGGCTCAGTGACCTCCTTTGGAGATATGAGGTTCTTTTACGTGCCGTAAAGCTACGACACGGGACCCACGGCTTAAAGTCCCTCCCGGAGGACTTGTTCCCTGAATTTTTCCGCCCTTAAAAATTCCACGACCTCCGCCGGGTTTGAACCCGCGTACCACGAGTCATGAGGTGGGAACGTTACCTCTAGACTACGGAGGCCGCTTTGTGTTTTCATTTAGTAATAAATGTCTGTAAGGGCATGTAATGCGGAGACGTACATGGAGGTAGGCCTGGGCCCACTGGGGCTGTAGTGCCAAGGAAAGAAAGACAAGAAAAAGGCAGGTAATTAGGATGAGATAACACGAACGGGGAAGCGAGAAGAAATGCATACAGGATATTGGTGGGAGAGCCGGAAGGAAGGAGACCACTTGGAATACCAAGGTGTAGATGGGTGGACAATGGACCTCAGAGAGATAGGATGGGATGCTATCGATTGCATTGATCTGCGTCAGGATGGGGACCGCTGGAAAGCTCTTGTAACACGACCTTCGGGTTCCATAAAATGCTGGGAAGTTCTTGAGTAGATGCACAACTGGCAGCTTCTCAAGAAGGGCTCAGCTCCATGAGTGAGTGAGTGAAAGGCATGTAATTAGCGTCTCTTCCGATTTTTCAGTAACTTTAGGGAATAGAGTGAGTTTCCAGTTCCGCAAGTGAATTTATAACGTTTCAATTATGGGAAACATGGTTTCGACTTATGACGGATCTCCAAGAACCAATCTGGCCGTACGTACTGCGATATACATTCTAAATAAATGCACTCCAATAGATATGCTCTATGCACTTCATTTCATCTTATTACTATTGTGTTTACACAACACAGAACAAGTGCAGCATATAAACCGTCGGTAAACTTAACAATTTCATTCCTAGCCCATGACTCAACGAACCTCGACAACACGCTGTCAGCTCTGAAACAAACGGCACAAGTCTCCTCAATATAAACAGACTTCCAACACAACTAAACAAACCATCATTAGACGTGAGACTGTACTTCTGTAGTCCAATCATCGTCCAGCGGATAATTAGATATGGGACCGGATTTCAACGAATAAGAAAAGAAAACCCAGGACTAACGAATCATGTGGAGACCGAAGAGTAATCTTGAGTCTGAACACGTACCAGGTTCAGAGACAAAGCCTCGAAAATCAAAACAATTTGGTCGCAGACGTCGGGAAGTTCTGGGAGAGTTCTCACAGTGGGAAAGAGAACAAACGTCATAAACCATCCTGCGCCTAAAATCTTACAGCTAGTTTTCCGTCATCCAGACCACCCATTTCATACTTTTATTATTCCATTAAATTCCAAAAGATATATGGCATTTACATAATTTCTGCTCTCCCGAAGACATAAACTATACTAACAACTTTCCTGAATTATGACGTAGTGTGCAACATTAAAAGAAACTGAAGTGATGCAGAGCACTATAATGATTCTCGATGATTTAAGGTATTTTCGGTGGATCTTGCAACTCTGCAATACATTCTTACAAAATATGTAACCGTATTGATAAGAATTCTGATCTCTTCATGAAGCTCCTTATCTTTCCGGACACAGAAATGCGCGGTAACCTGAGTTTGCGTCGCATTTTTCTAAGTCACACTAACATGGAACAACGCCGCGCCATACCTCAAGCTGTTAGTCGCTGGCTTCCCACCGCGGCGGCCCGGGTTCGATCCCGGGTCTGGTCAAGTGGGATTTGTGGTGGACAAAGTGGCGCTGGGGCGAGTTTTACCCTGCCAATCTTCATTCCACTAAATTCTCTATCATCATAATCACCTGGGGCAGGCTACAATAGGCCAATCAGTGGCCGCCGTGCCGAGTGGACCCAGTTGGACTCCAACCTCCACTGAGCGAATTCAAAATAAAATTTTCATTTTTAACATGGAACATGATAAGGCATCTGCACTGACCGATTTCTGGTCTGAGATCATTCTGATCCAGTCAAAGTACGACTGTAATAATGATGTTGATAGAGAACTTAAAACAAAACAACACAAACCTGGTCAATGTATGCCAGTATTTGATTCCTTGTTATGCATCCCTTGCACGATACGCGCACACAGGGGTATGGTGGTGTCTCAACTTGCGAAGCACTGGTCGGATTTTGATTAAATTTGGTGTAGCCTTATGCCATTGCACAATAACCCAAATTCGTAGTATTAAAATTTTTCTTACAACTAGTAATATCTGCAGGGAGGACGCGAGAAAATGTGGGATGGAGAGGAGACTGGCGCCGACTTAATACAAGGTCCTGAAAGTGTGGTAAAATATCTCTGAAAATATTAAAGTTTTAATTTTTTAATGCAGGAGAACAAAATACCATCTACATGAAATGTACATTTTGCTCTCGTTTTGATTAGTGCTAACTAATGAAATACCGGTATCAGGCATGTGAAATTTGGCATGGAGACAGATCATACAAATGCTTACAATTTTTTTCATTAATAATGTTTCTAAGTCAGCAATGAAAATACGGTAACGGCTTGAATCTTTGCTGTTATGCGCGCTAAAGTTCCTTCCAATTAGGAAATAAACAAATAAATGGCATATGATACAATTCAAGTGTTCGCGAAATGCATCTGTAACGGCTCAGAGAATCGAGAACACACAGCTGCAAAGATGGCATGTGATAATTGTGCTTGCCGGTACAGATAAAGCCTTTCCAAAATTATTTGACGTCTCGGCCCACTGCTACGCAACGGCTAGATAAACACGTTCCGGCGAAGACAGATACCTGGTAAATAGTCCGTTGTTTGGTAATGCGTACAATACGCGACAAGAATGAAGCGTTTTCTAAATAGTCCGCGCCATGCCCAGTGCTGGACAACGGGCCAATAAACATGCATTCTGACACGTGACATATGTTTTCCGTGAGGATCGACCCGAGGCTATATAACGCAGAATTCTAGATAAGCAGTCAGTCGGAGCTCGAGAATGAGAGTTGTCGGTAGATGGCCACGGGAAGTTAGTAGCTGATGAAGAATTAAAAGCCTGCCTGTGAAGACTTAAAATGTGATTAGATGATTTAGTCACAGTGAAACTTTTAATTCCGTTACCAGGATACGACTAGTGAAGACCGATATGCCTTGTGCGTGTGAAATGAACTGTATACTGTGTAAATCAGTTATAGTGCTGTATTCCTAGTAAGTACGAGTTGACTGTATATGGTATTAATAAAGCCAGTCCAGAACCCGTCATTATTGGTCACGAAACCCCAGACACGTGTCATTATGCGGCAAGATTATTTTCGAGCGGGCACGAGCTATAGTGTCAGTCAGATCAGTTTTTCTCAAACGACGGGCCGCGGCCCGGTACAAAAGTATTTACCGGGCCGCGATCTGACAAAGATTGAGAACCGCTGACTAGGTGGTATTTGCGCAATATCTTTAACTTCATTGGTCGCCTTTTCATGCACACGTTAATAGAATTATTACTCATGCACAGACATGTGAAATACTTGAATCCTTAACAAAACGAAGACTGAGGTATGCGTTATTTAATCATTCCTTCTATGGTTCATAACTCGACTTCAGCAAAGGAGCATGCCAGCTCCTTTTGCGTCCCGGAGCAAGGGAACGACGGCTAACTTTATTACATGTGCTTTCAGCCCTATGACTTCCAGCCCTAAACCGCAACGTCCTTCTCAGCTCTTCTCTTAATCCTTTGCTCTACGTTTCATCCGTTCCTTAACTTCATATTTCATCTTTACTTTCTCTCACTTCGCATTTGTCTCCTTCTGTTGCGCATCCCACATCCATGGCAGCAGGGGCGACCACTGTGAAAGTTTGTCCAATGGTTCCATGTGGCTCAAACTGATAACACTGCTACACTATCTTCATTTCAACCACTGTAGGATTTGTGGTTCTCAAAGCGGTGGTTGTGAAGTTTCAATCTTGTAAGACATAACGCCGTATAGTCCGTTGAAAGTCAACAGACGTTTCGGAAGAATCTGTCGCCTCCATCTCCAGCACAGCTCTACTTGCCGCCTGATTTCATGCTAATTTCTTGCTTGTCTTATTCTTCGAACCTGAAGATGGTGATGGCCTGCTCCTGCGAAACATCTGTTGACTTTCAACGGACTACACGGCGTTATATCCCAGAAGAGGGAACTCTTCACTGTATGATTTCTTCCCCACAACTTCTACAAATACTTAGGTGGTCTGTCGAACATACGTTCTATTTGTAAAAGTGCTTACGTTTACGGCCAATGCTCGTAAAAGCTGATCATTCCTTCTCATTATTTTGGAATCGAAAGTCAGCAACATATTTCATTACTGGTTCCGGTGTAAGTGGCACATTTTCGTGCTTTACGTACTAATCCAGAAACCCTTCGAAATACTACCAGTCAATTATTTCGCGGAATGGCCACAAATCGTCGTTGTAGTGCACTATAGCGGATGGGTTGAAGCACGATATGATGCCCTGTTAGTTCATCTCTCGTCACAGCAATAGGCAGTTGTGTGCAAACAGTGTAAGCAGAAATACGGCCTCTATTGTGAACTACAGTTACATGCGAGTGGCGGAAATAGAAAATTTGGCAGTTTGAAGAACGGGCAAACGTCAAGTTCTGCCAAAAACTAGGCAAATCCCCTAGCGAAACGTTTGGCGTAGGAAGAATTGGTTGTTGCTATACGACAACGCGCCTGCACATCGCTCTGTTCCTGTCCAAGAAGAACTGGCAAGGAAACAGGTCACCATTTTGCCACATCCTCCGTACTCACCTGATCTCGCACGATGCGATTTATTTATTTCTCTCTCTCTCTCTCTCTCTCTCGCCGCTTGAAAGCAAAGCTACGTGGTCGTAGATTTCAGTCGTCCGAGGAGGTCGTCAGTGCCACAAGAGACGCCGTACGGGAATTTCCTGACAATATGTTTCAGCAATGTTTTCGGCAGCTATATCAACGTTGGCAGACTCGCATAGCGGCCAACGGCAACTATTTTGAGGGCCGGTGTGAATCTGTGTAAGTGTATGTGAATACCTTGTAATATGATGCGATAAAACCACAGTCCACGAAATTAATGACTGTACCACGTATAACTGTTCTATTAAAATACTATATAAAGAGAAACAAAGAAAGGAATTCTCCTCATACTGGTCTCTGCGTAGGAAAACAATACATGACGACAAACTTCATCAGATACTGTTAGGGCAATCGAAGCACGGAGAATGAGATGACCGTGACTGTAGTACACATGACAGAGATATGTATACGAAATATTGCAAAATCTGAAGCGAAGGTATGCCCTGGGTGTAGATGGCAGAATAGCATTAAAACGGACCGTAAAGTGATAGAGGTGGGGGGGGGGGTCTGAGGGTATTCAGAAGCGGACTCTTTGGAACACAGTAACGAACCTTCGGTAAGATGAATAAAAGGGGAGCAATTTTTCACCGAGCGAGCGACTGCATGTTTCTCATAAAGACTCTGGTCCACGTACTTATATAATATTTTAATACAAGCATTATAACAAGGTAGGAACCGGGGCAGCTCAGTCGGTATAGTGACTGGCTACGGGCTGCAGCACTGAGAGGTTAGAGTTCGAGTCTCGGTAGGGTAAACAATTTTCTTTTCTCCACGTCGTCCAGACCGGCTCTAGGCCCACTCAGCCTCTTATCCAATGGGTACCGGGGGCTCCTTAACAGGGAGTAGAGCGGCCGGGGAGGGGCGCTAACCACTCACCTCCAACTGTTGCCGAGTTCAAAAAATATGGATCTATACATCCACTCTCCCATACGCCTTCATGCAGTAGTGCTTAATTAGTTATGCACAGGGACAGCTTTACAGTCTTACTTTACTATAATAAGGTAGATCAATACTTCAAAATATTTAGAAATGTTCTTTAGAGGAGAGTCAGAGCCGGGATAGCTCAGTCGGTATAACGACTGGCTGGACGATCAAGGGATAGGTGTTCGAGTCCCGGTGGGGGCAAGAATTTTCACTTCTCTGTGTCACCCAAACAGGCTCTGGGGCGCATCCAGCCTCCTATCCAATGGGTACAGGGGGCTCTTTCAACGGGGGTACAGCGGCCAGGACATGAAGCTGACCGCTCACCTCCAACTACTGCCGAGGTCAAGGATAGGTGGATCTATAGTACTTAATTAGTTAAGCACAGGGACAACTTTACTTTTACAGGAGGGTTGGTGAATACACCTTACTTTCTGCACTGTCCATGAAATGAAAGAGCACCATGCCGTTTGGCCGGCTTGTGCCGGGAACGAGTGCCATAAATCTAGAATTCAGTGATCGATGTCCAGTAGACTGGGATAAGCTCACCATCTCATAAATTACAAATATCTAACGGCGTTTCGGTCCGACTCGACTGTCACAGCGATTCTGTTATTGGTCTATAGGTCAAAGGGCATGCCCCTCTCTCAGGGGGGCTTCTACAGCTATGAAGATGACGTTCCTTGATAACCGACAATCATACAATTAAGGAAAGACCCGAATTGAAAAGAAAATGCAGAATCTCGCGAAAGACTTTCTGAAGCTTGCTACAGTGTAAAGCGAAGGAAAGAGCACATTCACAGTTCAAACGCCTAAAAGCTAAAATACTGTATCCATACTGTCATGAGTTATGGGTGTGTGTGACTATGGACGGGGTAAGGATTGGTGAATGGATTTATTGACCACTTATACAAACCACTGGTGGCACACTGTAGCGTAGGTGGTTGAGGCACTATGCTGCAAACCGGAAGGTCACGGGTTTTAGTCCCTATGAGATGGATTTTTTTTCAATTGACCTAACCTTCCAGCCGCACTATGGCCCTATAGTCGACTCAGCCTCCTACAGAAATGAGTACCAGGAATCTTCCTGTGGATTAAAGGACGGCCGGAGCGTAAGGCTGACAACCTTACCGCCATCTGTGAGCCGATTGTCTAGATAATGTGGGACCCTCAAAGCTGTTGCAGGGATACCTATACACACCACTCGGAACTACAAGTAATTACGGCGCCATCGCTAATCTCCACGCTTTACAAATCACCATAGCACCCGCTATACCTCTTGCAGCCTGCTATAGCTTCATCAGCCGTTCCCTGGCAACAAATTCTAACAGTGGAGATTATTTAGTTTCACGTCCTCAGGTTGTTTTCACAGCCTTCCGTGCACAACTCACCTCTCAACTAACTTCCAGGCTAGCGGCAATTTCACGCCAACCTCATAGTATTCTCTTCACAGGCTGACTTTCAACTGACAACTATCGCGTGGTCATAGACTTGTAACAAAGACTATTTCTCACGCCCTTACGGCTCACGAACCGCACTCCCTAACCGCTTACTCAAGACTGACTGGGTCGCCGCAACTGTCTTCCTTATAACCCCTTTGCGCGGACCGAGTAGAAAACACCGTTCCCAACAGAAACTCTATTGTTGTAGTGGCGTGTTTACTGCGCTTTTGTCTCCTTTCTTTCAAGGTTTTTCCCTAGCAACGCGTCTATACGACACAACTGCATTCTTCTGGTTAACAGCACAAACTTTCAAACTTAATAAAAACAACAACAAAATTCAGGCGATTAATGTTATCTGGCCTTAATCGGATGCTAATTAATAAACTATTACGCGCTTTCTGTTTACTATAGAAATCAGATGTGGCATTTAATGTTCTCACGAAAGAGACGATGTGAGAGACAGTGAGGCCTTACGGTTTGATGGGTGGATATCAGAGTTCAAGAAGAACTTGTCCTCATCTTTTGGGTAAGAGATGGTTCCTCCGAAACGTTGGCAGAAGACTAAAAAATACACGTCACATCCTAGAATACAGAGATCTTTAGGAACAAGGCACTCGAGACCAAATTACATACAAAAAAGCTGGCCATATTCCCCTTCGTCCCATGCCAATTACGGTTGCATGTGGGCCTTCATGTGGTACTTTTACCGATGCTGTGCTGGTAATCAAACAAAACAAGACTGTATTCCGGTAGCTATCGAAAAATTACAGCGCCACTACAGAGAGTAGGAACAGGTCGTATCAATGTTAGCTGTTGTTCTATGCTGTTATCTTGAACTAGACCGGATGAGTGCGGTCCCAAGAGGTAGTAGTGTGTGGGGGAAAAGAAACCCGGTCCCCTCCGAAGAGACACGATGAAGGGAAATGATAAGCCTCTCGGCTCAGATTGCTGTGTGCTAGGAGCGGGAGAACACGACAGCCCAAGTTCCAGCCAGTCTGCCTCACAGTAAGGAGTTTCCGTACCACATGTTACAGTGGCTGTTACAATTTCAAATACACAGCCCGAATTAATTGTTCACAGTACAGACCAGAAATTATTTCCGTAAAAGAATGTACGTTATTTAAATTTAAACATATAGTAAATGTGGTATGACAGAACACGAGTATACTGTTTGACCGCCTCTGTGGTCTAGTGGTCAGAGTTCCTGGCTACAGATCCAGTGGTCCGGGTTCAATTTCCGGCGCTACCAGATTTTCTAAGAAGTACTGGGTCTGGAACGGGGTCCACTCAGCCTCGTGAGGCTAATTGAGGAGCTATTTCGAGGAAATTGTAGCTCCGGTCTAGAAACTCGAAAATTAACGTCTGTTGTGATTCGTTGCGGTGACCACGCGACACCCTCTATCCGCTAAAGATGGCACTAACGTCGCCGACAAGCGGCGGTCGCTCGGTCGGTACAGTTCGCTGGCAGACTAAAACCACGGAGTTTGTTTTTTGTTTTGAGAATACTGTTTTGATATGAGTTTCGTTAGTAGCCCGGCAAATCATTCAATGTGTAACTGGGCGGTTGCCACATATGCTTACGTATCTTGGATTACTGTATATGCAGCATATGAGAATGGCTCTAAATTGACATAAATATAGAACTGAGGGTCCAAGTTCATCCAAAAAAATACCTAGAATGTGAAAAGAAACTTACATATAAGGCGAATATCTGGAGTACACTACAGTCACAGCAACATAAGAGATGCACCAGTGTCTCTTCTCGGATAAAGCTACCAGTAGTATGTATTTCGGTACGATAAAAAATTACGACTTTCCACAGCTTTGGGCGTGTGTTAGCATCTCCTTCATGCATGATGGCATAGCCCCACACTTCGGTAAACTTCTGCAGCAATAAAATCACCATTACTAGACTGTCTGTTACTCAAAATTTACCTAACTCAAAAATATGTCCCAGAACAGATTGAATTCTTATTGCATGTAATAACATTCTTTTTTTGACTAATAAAACTCCAACTAACAACAAAGAACGGCTATCGAAATAGCTTGTTTCTCTTTTTCCCACATGGAAAGCAAACGCGGCACACAACTGCCTCTCTTATTACACTCCATGCAATATTCCAACGAGTCTGTCACGTGGGTCCTCAGCACACACAGATATAAAGCAAACGGGAAGATCTGAGCTCGTAAAAGCTGAAGCAGTAAAATGCAAGTCCAACTATAGTACGGGCGTCAATCTTCTTCCGTCCTCAAACATGAGTACCAACACTGCAAACTTATTGTGAACTCTTACCATCATCTCTGGTTGGTTACGACTATATACAGAGTAGCCAGAAGTCAGTTAACCTAAAATATTTTCTCGTATTGACGGGCATGTTCAGAGTTAAACCTGCCAGTGAATTTGAACGAGGCATCACAGCTTTCTGAGTTGTGCACTAAACATGAAAAATTTAGAACAATTACTGTAAATTCAATAAGAAATAAATTTCTATCGTATTTTACAGCATATTTTAACAGCCAGTTGACTGACTTTTGGGCCATTCTGTATACTCAGTACTTAAACATTATAAATGTATGCATAGTTTCCATTACAGACCGATATCTTCTTAACAGTTTCCCTCAATTATCTATCCGGCATCCATCGCCAGGTTTATTAACATAATATCACGTGTTAGTGATCATGCACTTAGTTTGGGTTTACTGAACACTTATAAATCGAAACTACAAGTAATTATAACGCTGTCGGTAATTCAAACATTGGACTCCTCACTATGGCACACACTAAACCTTCTATATCCTCACCAGCCGTTGCTCGGTAACGGATTCCAGCGCCCTCTTCCACATCGTTACCGGCTGTCGACTGCCTCACAACCAACAAAACTGTCAACTCTCAACTCATGACGACGACTCTCAGGTGTCATGTCTCAATATATTGTCAGAGGTGATATTACCAGTCTCACGCTCAACCCCCCCAACCTGAAGGCTCAAGGACTATCTTTTACATAGATCTTGCGATTCGAACTGACTTAGCTCTCCAAGTGATGAGGGTAGGCAAACCTTTTCACTAAGTCAAGGCGGCAGCGCAGCGGGAGAATCACAATCTGTGCCCTTAAATTTTAGGGAGACGAAATGGAGAGCGAAGTGGGCTGGAAATGTGGCGTCCATGTGAAGATGATAAATAGGTGCAAAATTATGTTGAAAGAGCTGAAGAACTTGTCGTAGACAGGATAATGCTATATAAACAGGGTGCCAGGGTGTGGACTGGATTCATATGGCCCAAGATAGAGTCCAGTGGCGAGCTCTTACAAACGCGGCAATCAATCAACGGGTATCATAAAAAATGGGGAATTTAACCAGCTGATTGATTTTAAGTTTCTCGAGATAAGCTCTGCTTCATGGAATCAGTAATACAGTTTATTGCTGGAACACATAGAATACCGACTAATTCAGGTGCGGTACAGTGTATGAATGCGGAACCATTGGTCTGAAGAGACTGCAAGTTCTAATCACTTGTTTTAGGAATGGCTAGGGATAACAAACATTGTCATGGGCAGAAAACATGGCTTCGCAGAAATTAAACACACACAATGTCGACCTCAAAACATAAATTTCAAATTCAACTACAGGAAAAGTATGCAGTGAATTTCATGAAAGTATATCGTATCTTTAATAAAGAGGATAACGATTGCCGAATCTCATTCATACTTTTGAGTTTATCAGAAGCATAGAAAGAAGAAATAAAAGTATACGTGTAATTAAACCAAACAATTTGTATCACAATACTTAAGAAAAAAGATGAGGAGAAGAAATTAAAGTTTATTCAAATAATTTAAAAAATCGGGCAAGAATTCCAACCGCATCCAGAAACTAAACCAGTTCCTCATCAATGCATGAACCCTGATTATCCTACAAGATTAGCATAGCACTCGATGCATTTCACGATACTTTCGCGTGTCCTTTAGTTGATGAGGTGGGAGGAAACATAAAATGACAGAATAGCGAGGGGCAAACAACAGCCAATTAACTCGAGTGATGTTTCTATCTCCTCAATTTTCCTTTTATTGTGGGAAAAAAGAACAAAATACAGTAGCACACCAAAATCAAACAAACTCCGTGGTTTTAGAANGAAGTTAATGCCAACTTTAGCGGATAGAGGCTGGCCCATGGTCTGTGCAACAAATCCCCACAGCCGTTAATATCGTTTTTATAGACCGGAACCGCTATTTCCTCTATACAGCTCCTCAATTATCCTCACGAGGCTGAGTGGACCTCGTTCCAGACCAACTACTTCTCGGGAAATGTGGTAGTGTCGGAAATCGAACCCGGACGTATGGATCTGTAGCCAGGAACTCTGACCAATAGACCACAGAGGCGGTACTCCTATACTCATTATATTATGAACTTCAAATGGAGGTCTTTATCTCGTCAAATATTTCATCACCGGAGTGTACAGGATATATAAATGTATTCTCATAACATTAATGAAGAAAACTGTTCAAAAGTAACTACCACGAGATTCTATGTATTTCATAGACTTACAAAGTCTTGCTTGTACAAAGTTAAACATAGTTTGTCTTCTCCCCGATGCTAAACAAGCCTTTTCTTTGCGATCTTCCTTATCACCCTTAGGTTTGCCAGCTAGAATGTACAAAAACTACATCTCTTGTTTAAACCAAGAGAAAAAGGACACGCAACACGTTCTAAGCATACACACACCAAAAAGAGCTCATTAGAGAGGTCAGAGCATACAAGAACGATGGTCTGTCGCAGACACATCGTAGTTCCAGAAAATACTGTGTAGCTCCTGATTTTATTACCGGACACAGCTTCATTGTTATTCCGTCTTCACAACTGGAGCAGGTCGCACAGAGGCACACCGGTTCATTTCTACAAATACTCCGACACAAGGGAAGACAAATCTTACATATTCATGTGAACACTCGTGCATTGGTAAAGTGAAGCGGCTTATAGCCCATTTAATTGGAATAGAGATAATGGAGTGACACCGAGCGATTTACCTCTGCGCAGACTGTGAGAATCCTTGCATTCTATGCAGGCCGACTTGTTGAGTTTCCTCAACACAGACAAGGCCACCTAATTCTATTCTTACAAATTTATAGTCTTCATTCGATCGGAAGCCGGGATTGTGGGTTCGAATCCCATTCGGTGCATGAATGTTCAGTGTTTGTGTGTGTCTTTTTTGTGTATTTGTGTACAGGTAGACCCTGCGACAAGCTGATCACCCGCCCAAGGGGTCCTAACGAATGTTAATATCTAGTAAACCAAAGTGAAACGGAGAGTTTCACAGAGGTAGGCCAAGGCCCAAATTGGGGCTGTAGCGCCAAAGAGAAGAAAATTATAGTTTCAGCCATGAAGGAAGGCCGTTCTTATGAAAACGATATTCTCTCAGATTATCAGGCGGTTAGTCGCCGCGTTTCTCCAGCAGCGGTCCAGGTTCGAGCCTAATCCACGTTATGTGGGAAGTTGGAAGCTACAGCAACAGGTTTTCTGAGAGTATTTCGGTATCCTCTGCCAATTCTCATTCCCAGACTGTTCCAAATTCACTAATCATCCCATTATCGACGCTGTAGTTCCGACAGTGACGGCGTCGTCAAGTAACAAACTTGAAAAAAAAAACTAATTTTAAAAAAATACAAAGTTCACCGCCTAATTCATAATAACCCACTATTGGACTGTACCCTTAGCCAGTCGAATCCAGTGAATTTATTTCAAACACAGATCTACATTTTTAATATCTTCTCATCTGAGTCTAAATAAGCCTCTCCCTTCCTTGCAGACTAACCAAATGAAAACTTCTGTAGGCATTTCTACGTTCCACGTGCGTGCAATATCTTCCGCCCAACCAATTCTTATATTTATTCATTCTTGGTCTTCTTTAACGACGCTATCAATTGCTGAGAGTATAAGGGGGCGAATGACAGGACAATTATTCGGGTGTGGCATTAATGTAAAGGCCTACCCTGACATCTTCCTAGATCTTGCGGGAAATTAGAATAACCACAAAAAACCTGTCATCGTATTTGGGATCTCCCGAGTATGAAGCAGCAGTGTCAATCGCTTCCACGCGACGTCGGGTATCTCGCCCTTAGTTAGTTATTGGAGAGGGTGGGTTGCCCCATGCACTTAAGACCTGTATTGGTCCATTGTGCTTCCCTCTATGATTTCTACCAGTCTCTATATCCTACCGGTACTGGTGCTTACCATCAGTCCCGCCCAGCCAGCGAGACCGGCTCTACTGGCTGAGAGGTATCTATAATGCTTCCCCCATCTACCAGAGGTATTAGAGACTGCTGTTGGGCGGGAAACGTCCGTAATTTGGCTCAGTGACCTCCTTTGGAGACATGAGGTTCTTTTACGTGCCGTAAAGCTACGACACCCAGAGGACTTATTCCCTGAATTTTTCCGGCCTTAAAAATTCGACGACCTCCGCCGAGTATTTGAACCCGCGTACTACGAGTCATGAGGTGGGAACGTTACCTCTAGACTACGGAGGCCGCTAGCTCGCCCTTACACAGGCATGACTATAAGGCATAGGAAGTAACGCAGAAGTCTTCACTCCCTCGCAGAACATCTCATCTCCTACGGTAACAACCTGTTTCACGCTTCATTAACAGTCCTCGCTTGAAACAGACATCCGTAAGGTTGCTGGCTGATATCGGTGCGCACTAGACAAGAAGCGCAGACGTAGTACAAAGAATAGGGCTGGTCGCGAAGACAACGGAAAGTCGTGAGGGAGATATGTTCTAATTTGTTTTATTCTGCCTTGTATTCTCGACGCAATTTCCGATAAATTTCCTGTTAAACGCGGCATGGAGAACATAGGAGAGGGATAAAGAGAGGAGGAGGGAGAAAGTATAATCGTTGGAAGGCGAACCATTTCGTGATGTGGGTGAAAAGGAATTGGTCTTCTCTAATTCTTCGGGGAGAGAACGAGACGAGTCGAATAGGGGAAGGGATGAACAGATGTGAAATATTTAATTCATAAAGAAGAAAAATGACCAGATCGTCATACACAACCCAGCAAATGATAGTTACATCTGACGTAACGAAACTTTAGAAGGAAATGCGGTCCGCAAAATAAAGCTGTGACTAATATTTTTATTTTGGGGATACACACCTACCTATTAAAAACAATGGTTAATTTATTAGATCCATGGTTTTCAACATCTCTGACCCCGCAACTCAGTTTTCCAAAGGACTTAAAGAGTCAGCGAACAACTGAGAGGAACAACAGCCGATTAACTAGAGTGATGTTTCTATCTCCTCAATTTTCCTTCTATTGTGGGGAAAAAGAAGAAAATACAGTAGCACAAAAAACAAACTCCGTGGTTTTAGTCCGCAAGCAAACTATACCGACCGAGCGACTGCCGCTTGTCGGCGAAGTTGGTGCCAACTTCAGCGGATAGAGGGTATCCCGCGGTCAGCGCAACAAATCCCCACGGCCATTAATCTCGATTTTCTACACCGAAGACGCTATTACCTTGAAACAGCTCATCAATTATCCTCACGAGGCTAAGAGAACCCTTTTCCAGACCCACTAATTCTCAGAAAATGTGATAGCGCCGGGCATCGAACTCGGAGCTCTGGATCTGTAGGAACTGCGACCACTAGACCACAGAGGCAGTCTACAGTAGCAAGCTATCCATAAAATAATTTGATACTAGTCTTTTTTTTTCTTTCCTCTTTTCCGGGGAGACGATCACGAGTGACAGACAATTTAATCACTGTGATAGTACGAGACACAATTTCCTTTCATTAAATGTTGACGATGCGAGGAGGCACAAACTTCCCGTTTCCTTCCAGTGCGCATTTGGCGAGCACGTGAGACTGACAGCATTACTCTCCAGCCTAATGAACACTTCACATACATGGCCTGGAAAGCTGTTGTTGAACCTTACGACTGTCGCTGCTCTGGCACGAAGCCCAGTAACTGCTTGTGCAAGGCCGCGCCATAGCTCGCTTCCACGGCGGCGGCCCGGGTTCGATCCCGGGTCTGGTCAAGTGGGATTTGTGGTGGACAAAGGGCGCTGGGGCAGGTTTTCTCCGAGTACTTCAGTTTCCCCTGCCAATCTTCATTCCACCAATTGCTCCACAATCACCCTCACCTATCATCTGGGGCTGGTACAATAGGCCAGAAGTGGCCGCAGTACAAGGGACTTAGTCCCACCCTACTAGCAATAAAAAGAAAGGAGTTAGGTATTTCTAGCCGTTCATCAGATATCGCCATCAAATCGAATGTTAAGTACGAAGTTCATGCAACAGCTATCTTGTTGGTATACATTTTACAGAAGCATTAGGGTAACAAAAGCTGCACATTTCTCGAGGAACTACTGCCACGCATACTTTCACAGCCCTACAATAGGTAACACTGGTATCGCTCTCGCCTGACAAATGCGCCATTATTTCATTACCGATTGTAGTCCGTACGCCGTCTTGGTGACCTCCAATGCCATACCGTTCGCACTAAATTTTGTTAAAGTGGGCAAATCGGCTCACAAGTTGAAAGACAGCCGAGTGACATCGTCTTCTTCTTCTTCTTCTTCTTCTTAAGACAGGGAAGTGGACTACAATGTCACATTACCTAACTGACAAAACATTCCTAGCTCACATCAACCTGCCACCTTCGGTCTGCTCTGCGCTAAGCGTTGTTTCCACTGCTATGCACGGATCATCAACAAAACATGGTTAGAGAAACATTCTACGCATATAAATCAGTCCTACTGTAACTAGACACTTGCTAGAAAAAGTAAACACTGTGGATATGCTGTTTTTTTTTTGGAGGGGGGGGAAATATCAGATCACAGATAATGGTAGAAATAGAAACTAAAAAATTAATATGACAGCCACGCACTGCCACACTTCTTATCTCGCACAGGATAAAAGGCAACATATTTATTTTGCAATGTATTTTAACATGACTAAGAAAATTAGGCTATGCAACAGTGCCGTACTTTTAAAACTATATCAGTCAATTTAAGATCGTTTCCAATGTTACGTCATGACGATCAGGGCATAATACTTCTATTTACTGTTCACGCTCTAACTCCGTGATTTTTAGTCCGCAAATGAACTATGCCGACCGAGCGACCGCCGCCTGTCGGCGAAGTTAGTGCCAGCTAGCGGATAGAGGGTGTCACGTGTCAGCGCAAAGGATCCCCACGGCCATTAATCTCGGTTTTCTAGACAGGATCTTACAATTCAGTAACATACAAAATATAAATTACAAAAATATACAAGCGTATACTGCATGAATGAAACTCGGGAATCTTTAACGACCTTACATTAAGTAGCGACGTGACAGCTACAGCGAGGTCATATGGTATCGAACAAGATGGGATGATAGGAAAAATAAGTGCCCACAGCACATTTTAAGAATTGCGACCTCCTAATCTGGAGGGACTGAGTAAAATCACAAAACAGAACGGTGTCGTTAGTTCCGACCCGATTATGAGACATCCTAAGAGTAATGATCAAGAACTACAGCCGCTTGGTTCAAACATGTTTGAATGTGAAACCGATTCGATCGCAAATTAATTAAATGCTGTATAATTCATAATCTGTATATCTTATAACCCAACAAACAACTTCAAAGCCACATATTCATCTGCGCATACGGACTCCGATGGGACGAGCAAAGTGCTGCATCGCCGTGACAGAGCGGCAACTTCTTCCTCACTGCTGTTTGGCATATAACATATACGGGCATTCGAAGGCGCAAAGAAATGGAACACGTAAAAAACTGGGCAGTTAGTGACTGAAAAATCCACATACGTGTGTACGAAGGACGAACATAACGCTGTTTATGTAACAAAAAGGAGAACAAAGAGAAACATAATTAAAGAAATCTGTCAGGTCAAACAACTTTTCAGTTACAGCTCCGGACGCTTAACTTGCCACCTATTCATATTGCATCTTTGAATCATTATGAACTCGTTGCCTGAAGTGTATGAACGCAACAGAGGGGAGTCATGTCCACTTGTACGTCCCTAAACGGATCTTACCTTCGAAATTAATGAACATATTTAGATTAAATTCGGTACTGGAGATCTGGACCAGTGGCAAGCAGCCGCTCTGCAAGAGAGCCACCGTGCGCGGGCTGCTAGCCAAGCCATAGCAATGAAAGTAAATGACAATTATTAATGTTAATTTAAAAAAAAAACCCGTGGCTTGAGTCCGCAAGCGAACTTCACCGACCATGAAAAAAAAATATTAATATAATTTATCGGGACTTGTAGTTTCTTTTCTTTTGGGAGGGCGGGAGTGTTATCAATGAGAAAGTGTGAATAATACATGGTCATCAATTTATGATACTGCGAACGTCACAAATTCTCGGCTACTGGCCTGGGTTTATCACGGACACATCGGCTGCATGACAGCCACATATAACGAAAATACTGAAATTTTAAACTCAATACTTTCAGTTTTTCACTATAGGTACTGACTCGTAAGCCGTACCGGCAAGGCCGCGCATTGCTAGTCACTGGTGTATACAGTAATTAGTCAATTTGTTTTTAATTTCTATCCGTCCGATATATCGTCCAGACCGGCTCTGGGGTTCACCCAACCTCCTACACAATGGTTAGCGGTGGCTCTTTCCCCGGGGGTAAAGCCGGGGCGTGAACTTGACCACTCACCAACTAATACCGAGGTCAAGAAAATGTGGATCTATATATCCACTCCCCCATACGTCTTCATGGCGGTGTGCTTAATTAATTAAACATAGAGACAACTTTACCTTGCCTTATCCGTCCGATACAACCAAATTCAAATCGAATTTTTGTAAATATTCTAAAATGCACTTTCATGTATAAAAAAGGTGCATCACGACGAAAATTCGTGTCCTTACGGGCTTAATCTTTAATTTACACATTTCACTACTAGTACATATTTAAAAGAAAAACATGTTCTGACTCCTTGCAGTGGGATACCGGTTGTGACATATTTAATTTATTAATATATTTATCATCATCAGTAATCTGTCAGACGACAGGTCCACAGTCTCTTCCAAAACAATTCCTCCGCTTAATGCGATCTAGAGCTTTCTCCTTCAAATGACAGTATCCTCTTCTGTCCCCAAGGTCATCCAGCATCTTCTTACGTCTTCTTCCTCGTCTTCTGGTCACTTCTATCCGCCCCTCTATCTTTCCTTCAATAACTTCTTTTATAAGGCAGTTTCTGCGTAAAACATGACCAATCCAATTAGCCTTCCGTTTTCTTATTTCGTGTAGGATATTCCTCTGCTCACTTGTGTAATAAATTTAAACCAAGGAAACTAAAGAGTGAAGATTTTTCACGAAATCTTTCGAAACTCACTCGTGCACTTGTTCACATTCTTTCTCCGATCTGATATTGGTTGCAGCAGCACAAAGACATTTTCTTAGTGTTAGGCAGCTTGTAGGAAAACAGTCTAAAATTGTGAAAATTGGCACAGAATTCGAATTCCGGCCAGGAGAGCAAATAATGGGTTTATCTCACTTGCCCAGAAAGTTGGGTCCACATCCGCACTGCGACTAGCATCTTAAGGGCGTCTCTGGTGTGGTGAAAGGCTGAAGTTGTATAATGCGCCTCACGAAACTTTATTATTTATTTTGTTTCCAACATAACACGAGAGCTGCCGCGCACCCTTACCCGATGGAAAGTATTTTCGGGAACTGGATCAGTGAGCAAAAGTTTTCGTATTTCCAGAAACGTAGAACATACAATAAACACAGACACCCAACTTTTCCTTGGAGTCACTAAAGTAATTTATATTAATGCTTACTTTTCATTAAACATTCTCGGAATAAATGAGACCGCAGTGGGCATCCTTGTTATCTTAACTACGTACCCTATCATGTATCATGGACACAGATAGTTACACCGAGGGTGTCGAACTCACGCACCGCAAGATAAATCTGTCCCAATGGCATATGGGAGCAGTGGTGTCCGTCTCCCAGTGAGTTATATTCACAGCCACTATGTTGGATGTTGGGGGGGGGGGGTGATTTTAGTGCTCCCTGGACAACGTGCGGGTTTTAGTAGCTGAGTGAACTGGCGCTTCTGCCTCTTGCCCTTCTGATAGCGAAGTAGTTCGAAACTTTCCGTGCGTACTGCTGCTGACAGGCTTGCTCCTACATCAACTACGTTTGAACCTCCAAAACTCAGAAACGAAATGATACCGACGACGCTGGCCACAATTCAGAGATTAGCTCAGTCACTGTAAGCACTTACTCTGAAGAGAAAGACAAGCTAGTTTTCACCCGACATTTGACATGCCCAATGTATGATCTTCAAAGGAGGATAATATCCCGAGCCCCCCCCCCCAGATTCCAAGATATTCAACTACAAAAATACTCATTCTAACTGGTCACAAAGAAATGGGCCAAGAACTATACCTTGAGATTTTGGTGATCCTAACAGCTCGCGATCACCGTGAAAGATTCCAGCAAATGTCTGGACTATTGTTACCAGTTCTTTATAACCTTTCTGACGTGTAAGGCTCTACGCTGTGAGCCTTCAATGATTTTATTAGACAACTCCAGAATCAATTAACGAGAGAGCGTTTCGAAATAAGACAATTTCTCATTAAAACTTGAACATCCGTCAAGCTCCAACCTTTGAAACATAAAGGGAACTGTACAAATACGACCAAAAGTGAAACAACTGATTAACTGGAAATTAACTTAAATGCAAACACAATAAAAAAAATTAATCAATTTATGTTAATATTAGAGATTTGTCGGTAGCGCTTTTACATTATCATCATTCTCATCATCATTAATGTATGTACTGTAACGTGTATCGCTAGGCAACGACGCGATAAACACCTTCTCGCTTAAGGTCACCCAACAATAGGACGAATGTTTATAGCTCGTTGCTAGGCAACAGTCAACGCGCCAATGGACTGGCGAGATAGTTATCACGTGACTCTCTACAATGTTTCTTTAACTTCTTGTTTGTTTCTTTGGATGAGCTGTGTAAAAGGCTGTTGAGTTAGCAGGCAAAAGCAAAGAAATGAATTCAGTTATCGTTGTTATGAATATTTCTGTACCTTGAAACTTGATGTTTGCATGTCTGGAGTGTACATATGATAGCTGCTTGGTAATCATTGGTTATGAAGGTAATAAAGTACATTTTCGATGTACGAATTTAGAATATTATATTATATTTCAGCATCCCGTTGTATTGAGGCATCATCCTATTTCTTACCAACGTATCCGTCAATAATACAACTTTAAAAAGACATTAGGAATTCGTTATTCACTGTCATAGTATTAAAATACATTTTTAGTGAACAATATATTCCTAATGTCTTTTTGAAGTTGTATTATTGACGGATACTTTAGAATATTAGCTTGCCTGATGAGGGTTGCAGAGAAAAGGAAACTATTTGCGAGTACCTCAACAACGAAAGCAGAACAGACACTGTATTTTCGGAAGTGACTTCTAGTTCTGTATCTTAAAATAGACTTGTAGTTACTACAGGATTCTGACGATGGTGTATAACACACTGGTATACTGGGTTTTTGGACTTTATCCATCGTCCAGGTTTTTAAGATAACTAATAAAATAGACGTTACGAAAACACTTCAGAAATGGCAACACAGACCAAGTGTGAATACAGTCGAGTAACATGACAATGGAGCTGGATGAAGCAGACTACAAAAATAAAGAAATGAGTCCACAACAGAATCGTGATGTTTAGCCGAGTTATAACCCAGGGTGGCGTACGGAATTTTTTTTTTCATTCCAGCATTCTTAAGTTTAAAATGTGTTCATAAGCAGCCTTTTCAGAACACTGCGATCATAAATCACTAAACTCCCTCTACCGTCTAACTCACTGCATTAACTTAACCCTTAACATGTCCCTACTATAAGAATTAATGACCTCTATCTTTTCTAACTTTATACTTGAACCTCTAAACGTACTCTTCCAAAATTATGTAAAAAAGCTCCAACTTATAATCAACAAATGCCAATTTCACGAACGATATTTATGGTTCCAGTGCTTCGAAATGAAGGGTCGCAAATCCCCATTGCCCGCAGAAGACAAGATCATGTATGAAACAGTATCCAATGTGACTTCTGACGATCATACTGGTTCAAATATTATGCTTTTTTGAACATTATCCAACGTCTTGTCTTTATCTAAAAACCGTCCTGTTTATTTTTTAAAACACGTTTCGGAGACTGGATTATGTCTCCGTCTTCAGGTAAAACCTACTCAGTCGGGCCCAATGGATACAGCCAGTCCCTATCTCCGGACACCTGTGCCAGCTTCTAGAAGGGGTACATAAATCAAACACAACACAAACCGCCTGCGGGAGCTAAGAAAATATTCAGTTATTGAAACTCCTTGCACCAGAGAAGTATCTCGATTGAGATCATCGGTGGAGAGAAGCAATACTTTTCAGATAAAAACAGGACAATGTATAATGTCCAAAAACATAATATTTGTACAAATGTACCATCGTCACAAACTTCTAGATCTTATGATCTTACTGGTTGTGTGCTTAAGCTCAAAAAAAAATATTCCAATCAACATCCAAATAGTTTCAGACGACTAATATAAATTACAACTCATTAATATATGCTCAGCTGGGAACAGCTGATACTGAGGTACTACTAAAATTCGTTACCATTAAAGAGGACAAAAACTCACCAATTACTTCACTTATCATCCTTACATACTCTGGGGTCAGTATACATTTCTTCGTAATTCTACATCAAAATTTGACCCCCAAAAGGTGGATAACTGTCTATTTAATTTTCCATAAACTATTATATTAAAACAAACTTCTCCACTGTGTGAAGAAAACAATATTCGCTTGCAACAATCACCACATATTAATGCCTCCACTAAACATATCTCATTAAATCTACCAGGAGCAAAGACCCAGAGAATAGCGCCACTCCGACCGAAAACTATCAGTCACTGTACTTGTCTCAGCGCCACTCCGACCGAAAACTATCAGTCACTGTACTTGTCTCAGCGCCACTCCGACCGAAAACTATCAGTCACTGTACTTGTCTCATTCAGCGCCGTGTAACCTTTCACATTCATGAAACAAAAAAAAAATCACCTTGAAGTGGTATCCTTTAGAAACACTGAAGAGATCCACGGCAATGTAACGACAGAAATTCGATGACTCCGAAAATGTTTTCCAATAATACTAGAAAGCAGAGGAGTAGAAATGCAAATATTACAATCACTGACGCTTAGTAAAAATACAATTTCAGGGTCAGAGCTCGCACAATGCAACTAAACATATAAAATGTAACACAAACGCCGAAATTTCCTTTGTCATATTAAAACAGCCACGTGTAAAAGGAAGTTCCATAACGATGACGCACTGGCGGAACGGTCTGTCTTGAAGGTCGTAGCCATCATGGAGCTGCTAGAGGTTTGCCTGAGAACCACATATTTTCAGGTGGAAAGTTCTTCCAACAGAAAGATGGCATGGCTATGGGAAGCTGCTTATCACCCACTGCGAGCAACATCTTCATGGAGCATTTTGAGAAACTGTCTCTTGAATCGGCACAACACAAACCTTCGCTTTGGCTCCGGTGCGTTGATGACACGTTTGTGGTCTGGCCTCATGGCCCAGAGCAGTTACAGCATTTCCCCAGCCACCTCAACAGTTTAAGACCGTCCATCCAGTTCACCACAGTGCGATGGCCTTTCTTGATGTTCTGGTCATCAGGGAAGAGACGACACTGGCCACCAAAGTCTACAGGAAACCCACCCACACTGGCTGGTACCTCAACTTCAACTCTAACCATCCGCCGCATGTGAAGAGGTTTAATTCAGAGTCTGCACGACAGAGCTCCCACCATATGCCAGAAACGACAAGAAATCAGCAGCCGGAGAAGTGATCTTCAGCTCAACGGTTATCACCAAGGTCTCATCGACTCGGTTATTAATTCCAAGGGTAGCAGTAATCCGAATAACACAGGAAAGCCTCTGGGCTCTGTGTATATTCCATATGTGAAGGGTGTTTCAGAGAAGTTCAAACGTATAGGGAATCAATAAAAATTAGGATATAATCAAAACTAGCTACTCTCTTAGGAAGTCAATCATGAAAACCAGGCCGGAAAGAGAACCACAAAAAAAGGCACAGTGCATCTACAATATTCCCCGTGAATGTGGCAGAGGCTACATTGGCGAAACAGGCAGGCTTCTAGCCGAGCTGCTCCGTGAGCACAAGTACAATCTCCAACAGGGTCTTCTATAAAAATTAAAATTAGCACAACGTGCCTATGAAGAGGGTCATAGTGTAGGCCGGGATGGTGCTAGAATTTGGAAATTGAATGTAACAGCAGGTATAGCGAATACAAGGAATCGGCCCATATGGCATGCTTAACAATCCAATCACCCAACCAAGTTTGGACATTTATCCCTTCTGGATCACACTAATCAGCAATGAAGTTTCTATCTTACAGAGATCTGTATGATGTGACAGGATCTTCATGGGTTCCCGTAAGGTTTCAGTCTCGAGTGTTCAGGTGTTACTCCACAGATGGCGCTAGCGGTAGATACTACTACTACATGTCTTCACAGACTTTCTCCATTTCTTGGCACTGATGCTAATGCACTGGGTTTCGTTGGCTAGGTTTGTAGCACAAATTTCTGCCTCCTTTTCTATCCTGGTTCCACGCATTTCAGTGCTCCATCACAATTTTTATTCCATACTTCCGTGTTATCTCCCTCAGAATTAGCATGGTCCCATGTGATTAAACAGCTGTATGAATCCGACAGGGATTGTAGTGAGATTAAGGTTGGCTCTTTCTAAGGGACCCAACTGAGAAGGTATCTTCCCCCACCTGAGGATGCAAACAGGTCCAGTTTCCGAAACGTCATGTTCTTTTTTAGTTCCTAGGATACGGGATAATGGTAAAAGTCCAAAAACCCAGTAATTCTGAGACAGTCACATATTTTAATGAACCGAACTTTACAACAATATACGTATTTTTAATTTTTAGTTTTATTTGTGCATATAGGACGAGTGACTGTCAAGTTACAACCATTACTAGGTTCCACGCTCATACAACGCAGGGCTTCGATTACTTTTATGCTGGTTGAAGACAAGCCAGTGTTGCATTGGAATATTTAACGAAGAACAAACAATGAAGACTTATCATAATTCAAACAAAACTGATATTTCTCGGCGACACACATGATTTATAACAGATTCACACAAGTGACCCACAAAGGCATGATTAATCGGGGTGTGGGGGAGGGGCAGAAAAAAGCTCTTACAAGCAGAAAATATTATCCGTATCTATAAATCGACCATTCACTGACCGCCATGAAGCGGTTTCACTCCATCTCTATTGCATAAAACAAACGAAAGAAACTGATGAACACAAAAAATACCCATTTCATTAAAAATTCCTCTCCTACGTTTCATCCACTTACGAACAAGGAACACTACCCATATTAGTCTCGGCTAGCGGAGGCAGGACAGGAACGACAAGTGCATATTAAAAAAACATATCAGGCAAAAGAAACAGAGAACACGTGGCGTGCGATGTCTTAGCTCACAGAATAAAGATAATTCAACTAGCGATGTCTTGAACATATAAATTACGAAACCGCAGACAATTTATGAGTGACGATTTGCTAAGGTAATGAAAACATCGGACCTGGCCTATTTCAAGGCACTACTGAAGGAACCGTGGAAAACCGTCGCGGTGTCCTAACCAAGTGCAAAAAAAAACCGACCTATGAAACTACTGTCACGTGTACGAGTGACTCTCGACGGAGTTTTGGGTTGGATGCACTGACCACTTTAACACAAAACATGTAATTACACTTAATTATAGCGCCACGGCTAATTTCCACACCTTACAATTACTAGAGCACACGCTAAGTCATTTCCAGCCTGCAGTATCTTCACTAGTAGTTGCCTGGTAACGGCTCCTAACAATGAATATTCCTCTGCTTCCGTGCTCAGGTCCTCTCTGAATGGCTGCTCCCTTCAAACTGAACTCAGTCAGAGTTACTTTACGATTGGCGGTTTACGGCCATCAAGTTCGTCTTGGCGTCAAGCCCTTTGAAATCCACGACCAGAGACCTCTTTTACTTAACTCAGTCCTCACTTCATCCCGCTTACAACTCCTCGGCACGGACCACCGCAGAAAACATCGTTCCCAACAGTACCTCAACAGTTGCGTGCTGACTCGTTGTTGTGGAGACGTTGCTCAAATCGTTGCCGTTGGAACGTGTTTTGTTTCCGAAACGCGTTAACCAGTAACGGCTCTAGTATATTTGCTTATCTCGCGGCCGTTGCCTAGTAACAGCTCTACACGCTACACTATCGTAATTCCGGAAGGATCGCCAAATAATTTACTCTTACGCATTTACTTAACTTCATTTCTTAACACAATGTGAGTCCTGTTGTTCTGAAAGTCTACGGGCCTCCGTCATGGTTCTAAAACCAATTCGAAGCAGGTCATGGATGAATATACAAGAGTAACTATCATGGTGGGCACACAGCGGGATATTCTGAATATCCACCAAACGGGATGACTGATAAAAAGTCGCGGTATGCTGCTTCCCATGGAACAGAACCCGGACGATGCATGCACCTCGTGTGAGGTGATTTTATTTCACGACGCGGTTTCGGCTATATAAGCCAGGCAAGGTACGATAAGACAGGAACGTAACCCTAAAAGGTGAATATTTAATAATGTGAAAGAGAGTGGTCGTGGTCGATTTGAAGTACTACCTCGGCATTCACATGGAGACTAATGAAACCCACTAATACATCTGTCGGGATGGAAAGTACCTTGACATGGCGCTAGCGGTAGATACTACGGACCGTCGCGGTGTCCTAACCAAGTGCCGAGATTGAAACTAGATACTTCCCGGATACAAGCAGGGGAAGGTATCTTGACCGAGACTGAAACTAGATACTTCCATGATACAAGCGGGGGAATGTATCTTGACCGAGACTGAAACTGGATACTTCCGGGATACAAGAATGGGCAGGTATCTTGACCGAGACTGAAACTAAGTAGATACGAGTACTTCCAGGATACAAGCAGAGGGATATCACGTCAATGTGCAGAGAACAGTTGTGTGTAAAAGCAGCTGGTAGGTGCACACAACAAACAGTGAAAGCAACAACTGTTATTAATTGCATTACGCCGGGCCGCGAATTATGTACTCACATTTCATTTAACGGACACTATAAAATAAAATGAATCTCGACGCTTACTGCTTCTTTACGCCTATAACCAACGTGCTGCTGCACATAAAAACATTACCACGTTCCAAGGAAAATCAAGCAACGACACTTTTACATTTACCAATAAACTATACCGGTGACTGCTTTAGTTATTTAATGTTGACCTTTCAACTACACAGTTTATATATAGCTTCGAATGGCAGAAAGGTGTGAATGGAGAATTAGAGAGATGTGGAAGGAATCGATAGTAGACTGTTAAGATACTACACCTTGATTAGTTCGGAGGGACTCTGGAATAACACGAAAAGTCTGTCATATTAGAAGACTTACAAGTTAGAAGAATTCCCACGGACGGTGTTTTCTTCCTTTATAACAAAACATCCTTAAATGTTTCACTGGATTGTGAACTCAATTCCACATCCATACCCTACAAAGACGAGAAACGTTGGTTTCTGAGTTCTCCTCCGCTTCTATATAACCACACGTTTTCGCAAATCACGTGCTCTGCTTGCTGCCTTTCACGCTGGCTTCTTGTTTGGCTTACTCTTCAAACTTTAAGATGGAGGCGACATTTTCCTGCGAAACGCCGGTTAACTTTCAACGGACTACACGGCATCATATCCCAGAAAACAGAACTCATTGTTATAGCAGCGCTTTGCTCTTTTATGTTGTTAAATGAAATGCCTTATGGTCATGAGAGTTCATGATCTGTTCAATAGGTAACCGCAGAAGACGACGGGCCGGTCAATACACATGGAGTGCACAACGAATGCAGGACCCACCGCCCGCCATCTCGTGGATGAAAGATGAAGCGCACTTGCATGGTTGATTTGTCTCAGTCGGTATAAGCGCCAGTTACGTGACCCACATCAGTAATACAAACTCTTAAGACGCGTCCACATTACTCGTGCTCGTGTGACTCGCCATGCTCGCGAGGAATGTGGACGATAAGACAAGTCACGAGACAAGCAAATTTTTAATTTAAAAACTATAGCCAATAAATTAAAATACGACTACGGCCTATACACACTACGAGTAAATATACGGATCCTCAGGCGCCGAAGCCTGGCGAGCAACTGAAGTAGTGTGGACGAAGATTTACGAGCACAAGTAAAAGCCAGACGAGTCTCCCGAAGAGCACGAGTAATGTGGACGCGCCTTTAGATGTATGCAAAATATTTACGCGCCTCTAGTGCGTATTTCAGAATTCTCCTGCACTTTATCCTATATAACAGCTACAAACCCAAATCTGAGCTCCTATATGAAATCAAAGAACAAGCCTTAATTCGTGAAATCTGCTCTCAAATGGCTGTTTTAATAAAGCTGACCTCGGGCCAGAAAATGTGTGGGGTAGTAGAAGTAAAACTTCACAGACCTTCAGCCTCGGCTACACATTCGGTTTAGTTATCCTGGAGGACAGAGCCGTTGGTACCCACTGGATACAGCGAGTGGATCCTGGCCTCAAAGAGCAAGTAATCATTGCTGAGAATGGCAACCAGATCGGATTTACCTGAAGCTCAGTCATATGGTTTGAGTGCTGCGTGTCAGCTGCCGTAACATAGGCCTACAACTGTTTATTTTCGTAGACAGAAAGATGTCAGTACCCACAAAACACAGGGTTCTTACGTTATAAAACTTTAAAATAAAGGAACATTTTACATCCTGTTATTCAGTTATTTTAAATGTCTGCACGATATGCTGAGACGTGGTTGCATGATGCACAAAAATACTGAGTATACAGAGGGGTATGTATTTGTGTCACGGTACCGAATGGACAGGAACTGGACACTCCAGTCACAGAAACGCTATACAGCAATGCAAGAAAATGTCTACGGTGGCAGTTTCTAATGCAAAATATTTTATGAAACAAGGAAAACGAAGGATATCTGAGAAACAAACATGGGCCTTCATTAACCGTCAGCTGAAAACACTCAGGTACACTGGTAATTTACGTGTTAGAAGCTTGGAGCGCAAGTAATGCAATACGAATGAGAATGCTAATCCTTCCGCAGACATGTAACCATCTGCACTTGTAACGAGCTGACGACAGAATACAACATCCACTGCCCCAGTGGGAATCAATCGGACGAAATATCAACGGAAATGCAACTATCCTGTGAAAGAGAACAGAAACGATACCAAATGTAGCAAGATATTTCGTTTTTGCATCTAAAACTAATGATAATATTTGAACGCCATAGCTCAAGCGGTTAGTCGCTGGCTTCCCATCGCGGTGGCCCGGGTTCGATGAAGGGTCTGATCAAGTGGGATTTGTGGTAGACAAAGTGGCGCTGGGGGAGGTTGTCTCCGAGTACTTCGGTTTCCCTTGCCAATCTTCATTCCACCAATTGCTCCACAATCACCCTCACCTATCATCTGGGGCTGGTACAATAGGCCAGAAGTGGCCGCAGTACAAGGAACTTAGTCCCACCCCACTAGCAAAAAAAAGAAAGATAGAGAGACATAATATTTCAACAAAATTCCGTAATTGGGGTCTACAAATCCCGTAAATACGTGTCGTTTACTCACATATCAAACAATATTCTACAATTTTGCAACTAACGGCTCATCGCGCAAATAATTTATACGTCAAAATACGAGTAAACAACTGTTACAGACATGCGTTTTTATATTAAATATTTCTCGATATGAGACGGGAGAGCGTACTCGATATAGCGACGGGCTACAGGCTGGACGACCGAGGGGTCGGAGTTCGAGTCCCGGTAGGGTCAAGAATTTTCTCTTCTCCACGTCGTTCAGACTGGTTCTGGGGTCCACTCAACCTATCATCTAATGGATACCGGGGGCTCTTTCCGCGGGGGTAAAGCGGCCGGGGCGTGAAGCTGACCACTCATCTCCAGCTAGTGTTGAGATCAAGAAAAATATGTATTAATACATCCACTCCCTCACATTGCTTAATTTGTTAAGCTTAGGGACAATTTTAACTTTTACAGTAGAGTGTATATTTAACAATTTACGAACCTGAAGTGCACGACTGTCTTTACAATAATACGTCTGTATATCCAACAAATGAACATCAGGGCTAATGACGTGTGCAACGCAGCAGAATTAGGAAATGTTTACCCCCAAACCGGAGGATACCATCTCATTCGCCTTATACGAGTGCATAAAGGCACTAAAACAGGCGCGCATAAATCTCTGTGAATGAAGTTAACAGCAAACAGCTTACCGTCTGGCAAAACGGGAACAGGGAAATGACGTATACAGGAAACATGTGGCACAGGACAGTCTCTGGACGTGCAGGGACACTTCACAAAGTCTCTTTCCAAACCAAATTCCTACCGGAAATCAGGAACACTCACCAGAACATCTATTAAAGTCTGTTAGCTATAAAGTACGCCATTGCTATACCTTTCTGAATTGCGCGTTATCTCATTACACAAACCTCATGTCCGGGAATGATTCAAATAAAATATCAGTTATTAGCATTTCGCCAAGTTTGGCGGGCTCTTGTGAACACGATAATTATACTCCGTGTTCCATCATACTGTCACGTGTCTGAGTGACAACAGACGGGATTTGTATTGGTTATTTGATTTACTGCCCATTTAAGGACCGTAACTACAGAGCTACTGATATTTCACACATTCTATAATTTATTAAAGCCGGTCATAGTAGCCGCGGGGTCTAAGGCATGAATTGTCTTTGCTCGCTCTGACGTGGGTTCGAATCCCACTCAAAGCATGGATATTTGAGGTGTATGAGTTTATTCTGTGCTTGCGCTGTCCTGTTTTTATGTAGCAGCCTTGCAACGGGCTGATCACTCGCCCAAGAAGTCATACCGTCTGTGAAAAAAATGATTACGGAACTGAAAACGAGGCCAGGGCCCTGAACGGGCTGGAAGGACCATTGAACAAAAAAGTAAATCAATAAAGCACGCACTAGGTCTTTTCAGTCTATGTCTTCACCAGTCGTTGCCCGGTAACGGCTCCCAACGGTGGATGTTCTCCTTACTCTGGGTCCCGAACTATCTCTGTGCCTCAGCTGCCAGCTACTAACAGCAAAAAGTCACAACAACTGAAATTCAGTTCTCTCTAACCAACGAACTCTTCATTTCCCTGCACTGCACGCTCACTAATTGTCCTGCTTATAACATCAAAAGAATCGAAAAGAAAACACGGTTCCTCTCTTGCTGTTCAGTTGTTGGTTAGCGGACCGCACTAAAACATCGTTCCTCTGCTGCTGTTCAACTGTTGCTTGTTAGGAATATGTTGCCTAGCAGCGGATGTTCTTTACTGAGTCATTACTTACCACAGAGCCTACATGCCGCAATACGCTTGGAATGTCTTACATATTTCCTAGTGTTAGACGACTTCCAGGTGCAATCTATATCACGTCCTATTCGAACAAAGTGTATAGTATTGATATAAAATTTCGGAAAGCCAGTTGGTAGCGTAGTTGGTTGAGGCACTATGGTAAAAGCCGGAAGATCGAGGGTTCGAGTCCCGATGTGTTTTTTTTTTCAATTGGCCTAATCCTACAGGCCGCACTATCGCCCTGGGGTCGACTCAGCCTCTGACAGAAATGAGTACCACGAATATTCCTGGGAGATAAAGGGCGGCCGGTGCGTAAGGCTCACAACCTTACCGCACATCTGTAAACCGACTGTCTAGATAATATGGGATCTTCAAAGTCCCACAACCCTATGGGCCTCCAAGGCCGGGCATAGGGATAGCTCTTAGCCAGACAGTTATCGATGAAATTTGGCATTGGTGGTCTACGCTAAAAGCCGTCGACCTACTTTAATTTTGCTTTACAATGGTCTGAAATAATCTTTACTCTATTCCAAATTCAAATCGGTTTTCGTTACTTGTAAATAAGAAGCAATTCGTCTCCCTGAGAATATTGCTACGTGCCAAAGTATGCCTATAGATCTCAACTTCTGACACAACTTCCTACAGGAAAAATAAATAACAAAATACAAGGAAGAAACAATTTTCGACTCTTCAGAGCGAGATCTGTAGTTTTCAGACCGCCTCTGTGGTCAAGCGGTCAGAGTTCCTGGCTACAGATCCAGAGGTCCGGGTTAGATTCCCGGCGCTACCACATCTTCTCAGTAGTGGGTGTGGAACGGGGTCCACTCAGCCTCGTGAGGATAACTGAACTATTTCAAGGAAACAGTGGCTCCTGTTTAGAAAACCGAAATTAACGGCCGTGGGGATTCGTTGCGCTGACCACGCGAAATCCTCCATTCGCTAAAGTTGGCACTAACTTCGCCGACAAGCAGCCGTCGCTCGGTAGTTCGCTTGTGGAATAAAACCATGGAGTTTGTTTTTTATCTGTACAGGATTTACCTTCACAACGGGGTTTCTCTGCAATAAACTACTATCGTGGCTATACAAAACTGTAAGCAACGAATCTATAAAAACATGCACCTCAGATTGGAAGGCGTCTCTCTGCCATTGTTAAATCAGCTGAGGGCTCATTAACATTTTAATTGCGGATAGAACTGCAGTGAAACGGCGCCACTAATCTAAAGCATAAAAATTAAGTTCCTGCCTTCAATAAATAGTAGCATATCTCTAAAGATTTCTCTGCAGTGAATATGTTGGTGGAAGTTAATCTTTCGCTAAGAATGAAACGAAGGCCATAAAGAACAAAATAAACAGTTCTGATCATTAAACTCAGCGAAACAGACAATTATCATGGCGCTTTAAAGAGTTAAAAGGTAATACTTTTTTACAATATATTACAAGTAATCTTGGCACACTTTCTGGGACTTAGGTGCAAGCCTGGCCGACAATGAAACGCTGTTAAGTCACTCAACCCACTGGTGTAATTTGCGCTGTAAAGGCTGTATACCCTAATAAGCATTCGCACCAAATCCCGCAGATCTCTACTACGGACAAGTGAAGTGAATAAAGCAGGACGGTGTGGACATGCATGCACAGTAGAATTGCCTATAATGATTTATGATTCTTCACACAACCCGACTTGGAAAAGCGTGCACGTTTCCTAGAACTTCCGGTAGGTGTCTCGCAGAAAGTTGAGTCGCACTATACCACGCCCACCAGACGGACACGTGGTATCCGGTTGGTAGGTCCCCTCTAGTGGGAATCACATGAACTACATGTAGCGGCTCAACCAATCGATATGAATCGTACTCGTACGAACATATTAAGAAAGCCGCCGCTGGTCTCAGTGCGAGACTTCTTGCTCCTTCTAAAACAAGCACATACTTCGATAATATGGCAAAGATCAAATATTTAAGATCGGCAGTAACATGAATTCTACTTATAAGGAATCATGAATAGCCTAACTTACTGGAAATTAGTTCAAAATCTCTTATCTTTCACCCTAAGAATCTTAACATGAAGTTGTCCCTGTGTTTAACTAATTAAGCACTATGCAGTGAAAGCGTATTGGAGTGTGGATCAATAGACCCATATATTCTTGACCTCGGTACTTGTAGGTGAGTGAACAGCTTCACGTCCCGGCCGCTTCACCTCCAGCGAAAGAGCCCCAGGTACCCATCAGATAGGAGGCTGGGGTTCCAGGATCGGTTTTGACGAGGAGAAAATGCTTCACCCTATTGGGACTCGAACTTCGACGCCTTTCGCCGTCCATCCCGTGGCCACTCGCTGTATATCTCATCCTACCACCTAGAAACATAGGGATGAAAACTGGCAGTTTCTTCTTCTTCTTCTTCTTCTTCTTCGCCTCATAGCTACTTATCACTCCGACTGCCTGGGGAGGGAAAACATATCGGTAGCTACAATATACAATATTAAAATCTGACACGTTGTTACGTATGGATGTGGGAGTCGGGACAGCTCAGTCGGTATAGCGACAGACCCGGGTTCGAATCTCGGCAGTGTAAGAACTTTCTCTTCTCCACAGTGTCCAGGCAGACTCTGAGGCTCACCCAGCCTTCTATCCAATGGGTACCGGGCGCTCTTTCCCTGGGGGAAAAGCGGCGTGAAGCTGACCACTCAGCTCCATCTAGTGCCGAGGTCAAGAAAGACGGAGCTAAACCGCCACTCCCCCATATACCTTCATGGCATTGTGCTTATCTAATTAAGTGTGGAGATAACTTCACACTATTTACGTACGGCTGTGAAATCTGACCCCCCACCCCCTTCTCACTCTCACTCCCGTTCACACTTTGGAGCATAGGGCCTCCGTGAAACGCTTTGTTTCACTTGAGTTTCTTAATCCTACAACAGTTGGTAGGACTCCTTGGACGGGAGATCAACCCTACACATGGTCGTTACCTACACAGAACACAAACAGAATAAACGCAGAACAACATACATGCCTTGAGTGGGATTCGAACACACGATCCTGGCGTTCAAGCGAGCGAAGACAGTAACATATAGCCTACGATTATGCTAATACACAACCCCGGCATTGGATATGATCTTGGACCACTTACATCCACCTCCCAGGCTCCAACTTAACTCCTTAAGATACCACCTCCCAGACTCCAACTTAACTCCTTAAGATACATCTCCTTAGTGCTCTCTCAAGTAGAATTCTTCCAAGTGTCACCGCCACAATTCTACATACAGTAGAACGTCGATTATCCAAATTAAACACTGACAAAGGTGGTTCAGATAATCGAAAATTCGGATACCTGGATTCAATTCTTGCCCACAAAAACACTATCACAACGCACTGTACTAGGCATTATAAATAAAACTCCGTGGTTTTAGTCCGCAAACAAACTATACCGACAGAGCGACCGCCGCTTGTCGGCGAAGTTTTGCGGACAGAGGGTGTCGCGTGGTCAGCGCAAGGAATCCCCACGGACAGTAATCTCAGTTTTCTAGACCGGAGCCGCTATTTCCTTGAAACGGCTTCTCAATTATCCTCACGAGGCTGAGTGGACCCCGTTCCAGACCCATTACTTCTCACAAAATCTGGTAGCGCTGGGAATCGTACCAGGACCTCTGGATCTGTAGCCAGGAAATCAGACCACTAGACCACAGAAGCGGTCTCATCGTACTCTTATAACAATAAAAATTTAAAAAAAAACTTTATAACAGGAGAAACAAGAACATTTATTAATTTATCATTTTCTAACATTTTATCTGAAAAATATGAACAATGATGTTTGTTTAGCAGACGCGTTCCTTGGTTGAGATGATTCGGTTAATTGGCAATTTGAGTAATTGGCGTTCTACTGAACATTCTACAGCCACATTTCCAGACCACGGTACGGGCAGCATCACAGATTTCATTATACTGACAATACTACGGGAGCTCGTCGCTGCACTTTATCAGCCCAGGGTCGACAAATGACCTCCTGAGCACACACCTATAACTGATGTTCTTCCTTCAAAGAGAGAGGGCCACACCATTCCACATATATAAAAAACAAGTGCCAAATTACTGCGTCGTATGTGTCTATTTCTTTCTCTCCTCTTACACCCACTGTGGAGCATAGGGCTGATTTTTCAGTTTCATTCATCATTTATAAAGACTGTAGGACACCTTGGACGGGTGATCAGCTGGTGGCAAGGCTTCCACTAGACACAGGACAACATAAACACATACACACACCAAACATCTGTGTCTTGTGTGGGGTTCGAACCCATGATCCCGGCTTCCGAGCGAGCGAAGACAGTGCATGCCTTAGACCGCTCGGCTACCGTGACCGGTGTATTTATGTATATAAAGACATAAATGCAATTCAAGCCTGTAAATCGTGCACACACGCACATCAACATACACGTACGCGCTGGCACCTTCTGCGTGGAAAGACTTAGGAAGAGACACTGTGGGTTACAAAACAAACATTAACAGTAGTATTTTGAGTAAACACCCTAAATTTCTTCTTGGTTAAATAAGAACAAAATTATGGCAACCCTAATTCGCGTTTCTTCTCTGTATCGTCTTTTTCCTCTCCTCTTGCTCCCACTTCAGAGCATAGGACTGATTTCTCAATTTCATGATCACTTTTACACATGGTAAGATTCCTTGGACGGGCGATCGACTCGTCGAAAGGCCTCTACTAAACACAGAACATAAACATAGAATTAACACATACACACACAAAACATCCATGCCTCGTGTGGGATTCGAACCCACCATCCCGGCTTCCGAGCGAGCGAAGACAGTGCACGCCTTAGACCGCTCGGCTACCGTGACCGGCCTGTATCATTACAGTGACATCCCACTGTCATTCTGTTCAGCGCATAAGTTTATTTAACATTCTTCATTTCGGCTTTGATGTTTTAAGTACTGAACTCACACCCACGTCCTATTTCTAACTCTGAAAGTTAAAGCGCTGCTCTTTACAAACACCATTAGATTTGGCAAACACATGTAAACTATTTCAATTTAAATGCTAAATGCATATTGAGCACGAAAATCGAAAGCCTAAAGAGCTATATTTATAACATTCTAGACTAAATATTCTTTCTCGTTTTCATCTGTTTGATCTAAGACTGTCATCCTCTAACACAGACAATTTTACAAACGCTCCATTTACAATAAAGAATTGGATAACGCCTCTTCTTTGCAGGCTCAAACTCGGTGCAACCGTTCCAGACAACAACACGTGAAAATACGCCATGACTAATTCCTGTCCAGTTCCAACTAATATATATATATTATGAACAGAACTCGTAGTCATCCCTGCAAGAGGCCGTAAACACCCATAAGGTTGTGAGACGTCGAAGCTCCCACATTACCTAGACTATCGCTTCACAGATGGCGGTGAGGTTCTCAACCTTACACACCAGCCGCGCTTTACTCCCTAGGAAGATTCCTAGTACTCATTTCTGTTAGAGGTTGAGTCGACCATCGTACTTCATTGTTTTTTTCCCCCTTGGCACTACAGCCCCAGTGGGTCTAGGCCTACCTCCATGAACTTCTCCGTTCACTTCGGTTTTTCTAGATCTTACACATTCGGTAGGACTCCTTGGGCGGGTGATCAGCTCGTCGCAAGGCCTCTACCTGTACACAAACACAGAAAAACGCACACACACAAACTAAATATCCATGCCATGAGTGGGATTCGAACCCACGATACCGGTTTCCAAGCGAGCGAAGACAGTGCATGCCTAAGACCGCTCGGCTACCGTGACAGGCATTAGATCTCAAACAACACAAAATTTCAAGGTCGCGTGGCCGCCATGTCGCTCCCACTCAGAAGTTCGCAACTTCACCAAGTTAGTACTACTGATGGTCGGAAATGAAAGAACACAAAGACGCGGTGGTCTACAGTGGCGTGATGTTAACACCACGCTATGTAAAAAATCAACATAATATTTAAAAAAAATATTAGGGAGGACAGACACAATGGCATGCCGCAATTAAGCCTTTATTCCCTTATAATGGTAGGAAAGCAGGTCTAAAGCCTAAAATTAATCAGTAATTGCAGAAAAAAGGGGAACTGTATCGAAAGAAATACTCGAAAATTTGCCAAACGGAATCGATTACTACCGAGACAATAAAACCTATAAACCCAACATTATTTTTTTTAAATAACAGCCGATTTTAAGTGTGATCTGAAGCTCTCACGGCGTTCAGAATAATGCTGTCTTATGGGATGAGGCGGCATGCAATCTGACAGACGTACTAGCCTGACCATGGAGACAGTACCTTCCTCCAAAACGTCACTAAATACCTGCCACACTACACGGCCAGAAGACCGCCTTAAAAACAAAGATCATAGGCAAACATCCACAGATTAAGAAACCTTCAAATCCAGCAGGCCAAATTACTTTGTCCCCTGTCTCATCTACTCTACACATGGAGACAGCACGTAACTCCGAAACGTCGATAAACAACCACACAATATGACTACACATCCTACAAAACAATATTCTTCGTTAAAATTTACTATAAATACGGTTTCTGTGTGATGAGACCGAGTAGATGTTGGCTGCACTTCTACGTTTCGGGCATCCTTATTTCGCAATCAAGATGGAGACAGTATGGCCTCCGAAACATCAGAAATATAACCTGCGTCTACATGCACTACCACCCAGAAAAAAGATCCATAATAGCAATGAACCACTGCGAAAGCCTAGAATCTTTACATTGTTAATCCCTGGCGTGAACATTTAAATAGGATTGCCGCTACACGTGATGTAATTTAAATCTGCATTATGGTTCTTTCCATCTGATATTTTCCTGAAAATCAAACGACAGGAAAACAAGAAAACTATACATTGGTTACAAGCAACTACCACAAGCTGGATAAATAATACACAAAGACCACCTCCCTGCCATCCGTGAAGGACAACTGAAAATAAAACGTCAGTGGCAATTGAAAACTCTTACAGGCGAGACATGTTACTGCCAAGTAAGGAGCTCGCTGCCTGCCTCAAGTCTCGCCCGACATTTCTGCATGATGGATTACATGTGGCTTTCGTCGGATTTCTTGTTTTCTTCTTTAGATAGTACTACATTATTGAGCCATAAAACAATTAGGTCTACTGAGTAGCAAGAAACCGTAGGACTCAAAATATATGTCCTTATGTTTCAGGAACACTTCACAGTTCACCGTTCCACAATCACTAGGTTTCTCAGTCTTCACTAGTCATATCCTGGCAACGGATTTATCAGTCTCACTGTAACTTCAAATCCCACATTGAGATTCTTTTATGCTAGTGGGGTGGGTCTAAGTCCCTTGTACTGCGGCCACTTCTGGCCTATTGTACCAGCCCCAGATGATAGGTGAGAGTGATTGTGGAGCAATTGGTGGAATGAATATTGGCAGGGGAAACCGAAGTACTCGGAGAAAACCTGCCCCAACGCCACTTTGTCCATCACAAATCCCACTTGACCAGACCCGGGATCGGACCCGGGCAGTCTAGCTGCTTTCTTGCCATTTCTTCTCAGCCACCTTGGACTACCCTCTCCAGAACTCGACCCAATTCTTGCCAAAATCTGTTCTTCACTTGGTCGCCAAGTCCAAGTCACACTGTGACTGACGGTCAGTAACTCTGTCTGTCTTGGTGTCGAGCCCCAGATTTCTTTTTTTATACATGAAAGTTATTGCCCTGTCCATTTGGGGCGCTCTCTCTGACAAGAGGTCGGGTCTGTCATTTGTCAGTCATAGTCCGTATTAGTAAGTCCATTATCAGTATTTACATATACGAGTATATTTACAAATTTAATCTTAATTCCTATTTCTATGTACAATATATACAAGGCCTCTGTCAATCCAGACTCGGGCGCGTTTTCTGTGTCCTTTCATAAGCCCTCGGCACGGACCACACAGAAAACACTGCCTTTATGGTTAAGAGGACGATTTCTGGCACGTTACCTAGCAATGGACGTCCTCCTGTTACACGCGTACGCTTCGCGGAAATATGTTTATCGAGTCCTTGCTTAGCAATGGGTATACACGTGACAGTAGGCAATTTGGTTGACAACGCGGTCAGTAACAAAGACCATACAGCATCCACTGATGCTGACGTGAATAATGTTAACAGGAAACGATCGCTGCCCAGTTTATGGCAGCATCCCGAAATTTGCCTGGAGGAACTAAAGTAAACCAGAAAACCCTTAAGACATTCGATGTTCGGTCAAGATTCCAATAGAGCACATCCTGAACAAGTAACAGACGTTACCAATTGACTCAACCGGCTATGTGTCCGCATAGGATGGCTGCAATATCACCGCTGAAACTCGCTCTGCATCAGAAATCTACGCCAACATCTTGTAAGAAAATATCCTTTCTAATTCATTATTGAATACTCGTCCTACCATAAGTGTAAAAAGTAAAGCTATCCCTGTACCAGGCCGTGAAGGCCCATAGGGTTGTGAGACACTAAGGCTCCCACATTATCTAGATAATCGGCTCAAAGATGGCGGTAAGGTTGTCAGCCTTACGCGCCGGCCGCGCTTTACTCCCCAGGAAAATTAGTTATTTAATTCCTGGTACTCATTTCTGTTAAAGGCTGAGTGAACCCCAGGGCCATAGTGCGGCCGGAAGGGCTAGGTCAAATGAAAAAAATCCAATGACCTCACCGGTGTTTGAACCCGCGACCTTCCGACTTGTAACATAGTGCCTACCATTCGTTATATAATCACTTACTAACGGTGTCGTTAGAGACAGTAAACATTCCGAAACTGAGCAAAATAAACACGTGATGCGCTTCCCCGTACTTCCCTAAACAAATCATAAAACATTCGTGGTTACTGCTACTTTTATCTCCCCCATAAGTCCCTACTGTCATTTATTCATTCATCAACGCCTCTACAGCCCTTCTTTGGGCCCTGGCCTCTTCTTCAGTTTCGTAATCTACTTTACACAGTCGGTAGAACTCCTCCGACGAGTTATCAGCCCGTCGTAAGGCGGCTACCCACACACAGAACAACACAAACTCAGAATAAACGCATACACACATCCATATAAGATTTAAAAGTTTCTGACGATTGTACATTGGTACAAATATTATGTTTTTGGGCATTATCCATCGTCTTGTCTATATCCATAAACCGTCCACTTTGTTTTTCAAATCACAGAGTTTCGGAGACTGGATTCTGTCTCCGTCTTCATGTAAAACCTACTCACTTGCACCCAATGGACAGTGCTACTCCCTAGGTCCGGTGATAGAAATTAATGGGCACAAATGAGTATATTTTACCTGAAGACGGAGACAGAATCCAGTCTCCGAAACGCTGTGTTTTGAAAAATAAAGAGGACAGTTTTTAGACACAGACAAGACGATTGATAATGTCCAAAAACATAATATCTGTATAGACATTCATGCCTAAAGTGGGACTCGAACCCACGATCCCAGTGTTGGAGTGAGCGAAGAGAGTTCAAACCTTAGACCGCACGTCCACTGTGATCGGCTTAGGTCCTACTGTCACGTGAGAAAACCAGTTCAGTCACGAAAAGACCCAGATCTGTTTACCTCTTTGTGGCTTAACTAGCGCCGCTGCCAGAAGCTGAAGACTACAGAGCGTCGGGCGACTGGGTGATTAATGAACACTGAACTGCAAATGATGTGGAAAGGAGTGGCCGTAGTTTCATGCACCAACTGTGTTTGCCTGGAGGGACGGAGTAAAACCACAAATAAAAAACTCACTCACTGTCCTGGCCAAAGCTCGAACCGAATACAATTCTAAAACGTTTCCGTCTAGAAATTTACTTTTCTACATGCGTTACGTAACCAAAAATGCGTGGTCCTCCAACCTGGCGGATTAGGCAGATGTCTAACAACTTCACATCGTAGAAACTAGATGTTACGAACGTTTCTGTTGTGTTTAAGAGACCATTCGGGCTTCCAGGAAAGGAACAAGGCCCTTCTGAGAAATGACGGTAATTACTCTACCTACTCTCGATTAGGTCAACAAATACTGATGCATTGTTGTGTAACGTTCTCCAACTTCATGAAACATCACTACGGTGATCAAATTAAGGATGATGAGAAGGGGAGCAGATACGGAATGCGTACGTCGCAAAACCTCCATGGAACGGCCAGTTGGGAGACAAGCCCAGACGTAGGAGGGGGAGTGATATTGAAGGTAAGGTAAAGTTGTCAATGTGCTTAATTAATATGGGAATGGCCGCACCATAGGTCAAGGGGTTAGTCGCTGGCTTCCCACCGCGGCGGCCCGGGTTCGATCCCGGGTCTGGTCAAGTGGGATTTTTGGTGGACAAAGTGGCGCTGGGCCAGGTTTTCTCAGAGTACTTCGGTTTCCCCTGCCAATTTTCATTCCACCGATTGCTCCACAATCACCCTATCCAATCCAGCCCATCGTATCTCTCCAAGATCCATTTTAATACTATCCACCCACCTACGCCTTGGTCTTCCCTGTGGTCTCTTTCCTTCTGGCTTTCTCACCAATATCCTATACGCATTCCTCCTCGCCCCCATTCGTGCTACACGCCCTACACACCTCATCCTCCTTGATTTGATCATTCTAATTATATCTGGAGAAGAGTACAAGTTATGAAGCTCCTCATTATGTAGTTTTTCCTCCAACCTCCTGTCACTTCATCTCTCTTCGGTCTAAATATTCTCAACACCCTCAGTCTAACTTCCTTAATTCCAACATCTGATCAATAATTATATACGCTAACATAACTGTGCATTTTCTAATGTCACTGGCCAACACCCCCATTGGTTTTCTTTCAGTGGCACAGATTTGTATTTTACAGACCCATATATTTGTAGAAAACCGGTCACAGTATCCGCGCGGTCCAAAGCATCTACTGTCTTCGCTCGCTCGGACGCTGCGATCGTGAGTTCGAAACCCACACAAGGCATGTACGAGTATGTTTGGTGTGTGTATGCGTTTATTCCGTGTCTGTAATGTCCTGTGTTGAGGTAGCGGTCTTGCGACGGGCTGATCACTCGTCTGTGAAAAATTATTACGGAACTGAATAAGAGGCATGGGCTCTGAATGGGCTGGAAGAGCCATTGAAAAAAAAATATATATATATATATTTGTAGTATTGTTTAAGTGATGAGTATTCAAATCATGTTCTGTTTAAATTAGTAGGACGTGAAGAGTATACTGTTAATTTTGATGAAATGTATCGGTTGATTTTCCTTTGTATTCGATTCAGATGTTTTTAACACTAATGTCAACATTAAGAGGTAGATAACCGAGAATCAGCAATTCAATATGACTACAAAAACATGACCTTAGCACAACATAACAGCAAAGTTCGTGTCTCAATTGCACGTTAACGAAGAATTGTACAGATGATCCATTAAGTCGTGTCTCCAAGAACACTCAAACTGCAGTTCTTGATGGCAATGAATTCTCACAATGCTCTTCCCATGGAAAATATCGCTCTTTCCAACCTTTAGTTTAGTGTCCGTATGTCACTGGAAAAGTTTCTGTAAGATATGAATTTCAGGTTTAACATAGCTAATCCCTCCAACTATTTATACAAGCTGATGATCCGTAGGATAAAACGCCAATTCCGTTAATATTAATAACAACACTATCACAAGCGAGGGGCGATAATTTAAATCTTAAATAATCTTAAAAATATTTTACGAATTTTTCTTCTGCTGTTTTGCAAACACAAGTGGTTGAAATGATAATGCGAGCAAATGCTGATTTCAAAAGTAACTTTTTGAAATTAGCAGAATCAACCATGGCCATAGGATTAAGGATTAAGAGACCTAAGGGTCATCACTGCGGTGTTCTGGAAGCCAATATTTCACTTCCGCGGCCTTGCCAGCATGGACAGATCAGAGAAACCGGAGAAAGGGGCTGGTAGGAATGATCACACACATAACTCTTGAGTCATGATAACCAACCTCCTGGTTGGAAGGATACGGAAAATGAAGGTCTCTCTGCTCCACAGAGCGTACCATTTCTCTGCCAGGCTGTATACCTCCGTCGGAAACTAACCATGCCGCAAGTCCTCCGGGAGGGACTTTAAGCCGTGGGTCCCGTGTCGTAGCTTTACGGCACGTAAAAGAACCTCATATCTCCAAAGGAGGTCACTGAGCCAAATTACGGACGTTTCCCGCCCAACAGCAGTCTCTAATACCTCTGGTAGATGGGGGAAGCATTATAGATACCTCTCAGCTAGTAGAGCCGGTCTCGCTGGCTGGGCGGGACTGATGGTAAGCACCAGTACCGGTAGGATATAGAGACTGGTAGAATATCATAGAGGGAAGCACAATGGACCAATACAGGTCTAAGTGCATGGGGAAACCCACCCTCTCCAATAACTATCTAACTAACTAACTAACCATGCCGCATTCTCTTCGCTTCTTGACCCACGAACCATTCACAATTTCGCGTTTCTCGACGTTGTCTAATTGCAAACTTAGCTGAAAAAGAAGCTGTCTTGAGAAGAGAAGAGAAGTGAAGAGAAAAGAGAAGAGAGAAAAGAGAAGAAAAGAAAAGAGAGAAAAAAGAAGAGAAAAGAAAAGAGAAGAGAGAAAAGAGAAGAGAAGATAAGAGAAAAGAGAGGAGAGTAGAGTAGAGAAGAGAGAAGAGAGAAGGGAAGGGAAGAGAAGAGAGACCAGAACAGACAACTTCATACAAAGAAATCATCTCCGAGATCACTTCGGTCCAGCAACTTGTCCGCGGGCACGACGATGAGAACGGGTGCTCCAAACAAATGACGGGACAGGACAATAGCCATTCTCTCTCTGCCCTTACAAATACGTAATTCAAATCAATCACCGCAACTCCAAAGAAGAGCGAAATGATGTATTAGCATCTATCAGTTCAGTCTCATATCAGATGATGGAATCAATCTAATCATATTCTGACTGGGTGATGGGATCAATGTCCGCGGGTGAGAGAATGGTGCCTCAGCCATCCTACTATATAATCTACAGATGTGGCAGCAAAACAACAAACCTGACTGCCCATGGAGAGCTATATTTCCTTTGTATTCTCAATGGCTACGCTGTCAAGAACACAAAAATGAAGTTCAATGTCAGATTTTTGACTTCGTATACCAAACAAACATTATTATTCCTCCAATCACCGATAATTACCTAATTTAAAGGAGGCGAAGCCTTTAGAAGCTAACAGTAACTAAGACAGTCATATAAAGTCCCACCTTTTATGAAACCCTAAAGAAGCCCTTCTCGAAATTTGAAAGCTGCGGTCCGCTCAGCTACCATATCATTCCCCTTATTCTACACAGCATTCAATTACACTTTTTTCTGCGAACAGGAGAAAAATTATACTTCAAGTCGCCATGTATCAATTTCTTCCACTCATCAATTTGAAGACAATTTTTTAAACAACGATTCGTCAGAATGTTCTTCAATTTAAATTCTTCTGTTTATTACATGTTACATAGTAAAAGTAAATAAGTAAAGCTATCCCTGTAAGAGGCCGTGAAGACCCATAGGGTTGTAGGACGTTGAGGTTCCCACATTATCTAGATAATCGGCCCAAAGATGGCGGTAAGGTTGTCAGCCTTACGCGCCGGCCGCGCTTTATTCCCCAGGAAAATTATTTAATTAATTCCTAGTACTCATTTCTGTTAGAGGCTGAGTCAAACCCTAGAGCCATAGTGCGGCTGGAAGGATTAGGTCAACTGAAAAAAATCCAATGACCTCATCGGGACTTGAACCTCCGACCTTCCAGCTTGTAGCATAGCCCTTCAACCAACTACGCTACCGCTACATAGTACTAAAAAATACCACAAATAATACTATCATACTCACCTCCACCTAGTGCCGAAGTAAAGAGAATGTGGATCTATACATCCACTCCCCCATACACCTTCATGGGGTAGTGCTTCACTAGTTAAGCACAGGGACAACTTTACCTTTCACTTTGGCCGCATCATAGCTCAATCGGTTAGTCGCTGGCTTCCCACCGCGGCGGCCCGGGTTCGATCCCGTGTCTGGTCAAGTGGGATTCTCCGAGTACTTCGGTTTCCCCTGCCAATCTTCATTCCACCAATTGCTCCACAATCACCCTCACCTATCATCTGGGGCTGGTACAATAGGCCAGAAGTGGCCGCAGTACAAGGGACTTCGTCCCACCCCACTAACAAAAAAGAATACCTTTTACCTTTACCGTAATACTATATTAGACTACGGGCCATCTTGTGGTCCGAGGGCCACAGCTTGATACAAATTCCCGTAGAATTACAATTATAAAAGACAAGTCCGTCCAGTGTGACTATTTCAGTTTTCTCACTTGATGATTCACTAGCCTTACATGTTTCGATCCATTTGGATCATCTTCAGAGGCACCAAACACTTTTTAGAAACCACTATCACAACAGTTGTCATATCAATTACACATGTATTGCCAAGTACACAATGTTCCATCTATCAGTCACAGCAGCCTTTCTGGTTATAGAAATGTTTAAAGTTGTTTTAAAGTTTTAAAAACTTTGTTCAAAATTAAAATTAAATTAAATTAAAATAAAATTAAAAATGAAACAAATCAAATTCCCCTAGAATTAATTGCTATGTTCGCAAGAGCCCGTCACTGAACCTATCCTGGGCCAGATTAATCAAGTTCACAGCCTACTCAACACGGTTTCTAATATTATCCTCTCATGTATGCATAGGTCTGCGAAGTGGAGTCTTCCTTTCAGATTTTCCTATTCGATATAAATGAACTTCTCACCTCCCACATGTGTAAGACTCCACGTCAATCTCACCTTCCTTGCTTTGAAGCCACAATAATATCTGGTACTCCTCATTACACAATTTTCTGTCCTCCCAGACAGAACCAAGATCCAAATAACTCAGTGGCTGAGTCAAACACATCATACCCTGAGCAGGCCAAGCAACGCATGATTTCCATACTAGATTGTACAGAAAGGATCGAAGACGCGCACATACAAAGAGCCTACAGAGAAGAGAATATCAGCAAAGCATCACGATCTCAAATAGGATCAAGTGCGGTCTCCACAAGACAGGAGAGACCAAACCACGGATAAATATGAGTGACGACGCTTCAAGACAAGTGAGGGGGTGCGACTCCAGTAACCATAGCAACGACGCAGAATCTTATTTCCTACTCGTGGTTTCGCATCGAAGTAGCAGCTATCTATAACTGCGGCTCACAGATGTGGTGGTGAGCAGCCCCGTCTTTAGCGCGGCTTCCCCGAGAGCTTCTTCTCCCCCGAATCTGATAAAAACATTTAATTTATACAGCCACCTTATAATTTTGAAAATATATTCACTTAATAAATTCGTACTATACGGTAAATAAAATATTTCTGCGCTGGTTACGATATCGAAATAACAACCAATTGCATCAGCTTGCCTTCAAGAGGACGAATACACACACATAAGTTAGGCCTCCGATTCTCCAGCGTCAACGAAAACAGAAAAGGTTGCTCGTTCATACAATACGATTTATGCCTGAAAATAATTCAAAACTACATTTCTAAAACGGCTAAATAAAATGCTGCACATTATCTTAAATATTTTGTGAACAGAGAACATAAAGATCCAACCTAAATAGTCCAGCAGCAGGGGCAAAGTTGACGGGCGTCCTAGATGTTCTCAGTTCATACGCAATTCAGAAAGAAACTCGGGTTGCTCCACGTACAACGACGACACCGTTCACTCTATCATGAAATGAATATCACTAAATGACCGTCAGTCGGGCTGTTTGACGTAATGTCGCACCTATCAACTAGGAACACGCTTCTGACACCACATAATGTCACGATTTAGGGGTGTAACTATAGACGGGGTATGGACTTGTGAATGATTTATTGATCTCTTATACACACCACTCTGAACTACAAGTAATTACAGAGCCATCGTTGATCTCCACACTTTACAAATCACTACACCCTTAAGTCTTCTCCAGTCTGCAGTGTCCCCAACAGCCGTTCTCTAGGAACGACTTCTAACAGTAGACATCCTTCAGCTTCCCGCGCTCAGGTCCTATTGTCATAGCCGAACGTGCAGAACTTCGTGTCAACTCTCATCTCAACTAACAGGGTCTCAGCCTGAAGGTCATTTCGCACCAACCTCTTAGTCTTCCCTTCACACGCTGCCTTTCAACTCAAATAACAGCTGAACTCTCTCACCAACCAGTTACTTCATGTCACTTCACTCAACTGAACTGCTGGTAACTAACTTCGGAACTCGACTGGCTCTGCTTATAATATTTCGACACGAACCACACAGAAAACCCAGTTTCCATTATTATAGTCCAGCAATACTTCGATCGTTGCATGCGTATCCGTTGCCAATGGAACCCGTTTACCGAGAAGTTACCTAGCGATAGGCCGGGTATTGTTGACGTGTTTACCAGCCGTTACCAAACAACGCATCTTCCTTCTCGCGATCGTTGAATAACAACAGTTATATATGCTACTATATATATGACTGACAAAGCTTCGGCTATTTAACGCTGCCGTTTAAACTGCTGTGGCTACGAAGCGTCCAATGGGACAGAAACGTGGTGATGAACTGTGTGCAGAAAAGTATTTCTAAGATACCAGTCATACCACATTTGAAGGAACCAACCAGATATTCGCCTTGGGAAACTGTGGACTTCAACAAAAATGTCAATCAAAATAACCGACCCCATCTTCCAGTCGCATACCTACAGAACTGCTACTACACGCAACTCCTGTGTCGACGTTTCGGAATTTCAGTTACATTCATGGCGAAGTGACATTCAAGTCGGTGAACACTAACTTGAAGACACACACACATAATTATTGAATCATGTTCAGTAGCGGAGGTCATATTTCCTTCAAATAACTTCTACAATAAATGTTCTTGGGCAGAACTGTGAATATTTTCAAAATACGTAATATATGAACACACCGACATGAGAAAACGGACCATTTGTTTATGAGACTTTACATTCTACGAAGCTGTACAAAATTTATATAAAATGCCGCTTAAAAACTAAAAAAGTAAAGCTATCCCTGTAACCGGCCGTGAAGGCCCATAGGGTTGTGAGACGTTGAGGGTCCCACATTATCTAGACACTCGGCTCATAGATGGCGGTAAGGTTGCAGCCTAACGCGCCAGCCGCGCTTTACTCCCCAGGAAAAGTATTTAATTAATTCCTGGTACTCATTTCTGTTAGAGGCTGAGTCGACCCCAGGGGCATAGTGCGGCCGGAAGGATTAGGTCAATTGAAAAAAATTCAATTACCTCATCGGGACTTGAACTCGCGACCTTCCGGCTTATAGCATAGTGCCTCCACCAACTACGCTACCGCGATGCGGCTTACACAAGCATAATCACGGCGAAATAATAACCCATAGAACCAATAGAAGTGAAATATATGTACAGTACCTCTACATGAAAAAAGTCGTCAACATTAAGGGAACTAAAGCATTAAAAGTTTACCTGTGGTTCTGTATGAGTGTGAAACTTGGTCTCTGACATTAAGGGAGGAACATAGACTGAGGGTGTTTGAGAACAGGGTGTTGAGGAGAATATTTGGACCGAAGAGAGATGAAGTGACAGTAGGTTGGAGAAAACTGCATAATGAGGAGCTTCATAACTTGTACTCTTCTTCAAGTATAATTAGAATGTTCATGTCAAGGAGGATGAGGTGGGCTGGTCATGTAGCAAGAATGGGGGAGGCGAGGAATGCGTATAGGATATTGGTGGGAAAGCCAGAAGGAAAGAGACCACAGGAAAGACCAAGCCGTAGGTGGGTGGACAGTATTAGAATGGATCTTAGAGAGATAGGATGGGATGGTATGGACTGGATAGATCTGGCCCAGGATAGGGACCAGTGGAGGGCTCTTGTGAACACGGTAATGAACCTTTGGGTTCCATAAAATGCTGGGAAATTCTTGAGTAGCTGCAGAATTGGCGGCTCCTCCAGAAGGGCTCAGCTCCATGGGTAAGTAAGTAAGTAAGTAAGTAAAGCATTAAAAGTAATTTTAAATTTTACTTCATCTCAAAAGTTAATGTGACGTCAGTGAACAAGACAGCGGATTTTAACAACCTTTCATCACCTAGAGATAGCTCATTTTCACTTTCTTTAGTGACGTGTAACTGTTCCAGTGATGGAACTTACTGGCGTAGATCAAACAGATGTGATCCGACTTTTTTGGCCAGAAGGTGTCAAAACTAGTTAAATGCACAGGAAAACGAGCGATTTGGTACGATAATCACTGTACAAGCTAGAGCAGTGTTTATCAACCGCCAGGCCCTCGTCTTATAGAAAAAAGAATTTGCCGGGCTGCGGTCTCATAAAGGCTGAGAACCATTAAGCAAGAGGGCTGTTTCTGAATGGGTGGAAATTTTGGAAAGAAGGCGAACGGCTGTCACCGATGTTACGCGATGTGGGCAGTCATCAGCTGTGCCTTGAACAGCGGTTAAGAAACAGATCAATCAGCATATGCGGACCAGCAGAATAGTTAGCAAACATGAAACACATTCGAAATGAACATGAGGCCTGGAAATAGCAGTTCAAGAATGACGTAAGGTACAAATGAAACCTTTTATTCAGATGGAATCAAGGGACTTGCGGCATGCTGGAGCAAAAGCTTAAAAACAAGTGCAATTACGTAAAAAAATGTGTAACTACTGTGCGACTATTTCGTCAGAACTTCGAATGAAAAGTCTTACATTCTGACTCTGCGTCGTTGCTTGCTTATGTAAAGTATAATCTTCCGAAAGATGCTACAACATCGGCGGCTAGTATTTCTAACGTGCGTTAATTAATTTAATGTTAATGTCCCCATACATAGGCATACTGCAGTACCTGACAGAACATACGTGTCATGTCTTCCCAGAATTTATTACATCCAAAATATGGTTGCCTTATATCACAGCACAGGAGACGTATTTTATTCTCTTATGGCGCTTTCCAACCGACAAAGAAGGCAAGTCCACAGACAAAACAGTAGCTACAAATAATTCTTCAAGACAGGGAAACTGCATTTTCAATCACGAAGCTGAATTGTTCCAGGGTGCTGACAACACGTGATTCATACGGCAGCAGACGAGAACAAAATGTATACAGAAAATGTCAAGCATGTGACGAGACTGCTTCGTGAAGGCTGAACAGTCATTTCGCTTTGGCTATAATGCATTTGAGTAACAACAGTACCAGTACCTGAAGAGTTGGCCGCGCCATAGCTCAAGTGGTTAGTCGCTGGATTCCCACTGCGGCAAGGTTGTCAGCCCTACATGCCGGCCGCCCTTTACCCCAAAGAATATTCAAAGAATATTCCTGGTACTCATTTATGTTAGAGGTTGAGTCGACCCCAGAGCCATAGTGCGGCTGGAAGGATTAGGTCAATTGAAAAAAAAAATCCAACGACCTCATCGGGACTGGATCCCGCGATCTTCCAGCTTGAAGCATAGTGGCTCAACCAACTACGCTAAAGAAAACAATTTATAGTTCATCTGTAAGAAGAAAGTTTAAGATGTTCCTTCCTTTTCCATTTTAGTCACACTGTCATTTCATAAATGTATTCGCCTGGTTGCCTTAACACTTCACATACTCTAGCAAAAAGTTCTAATCTTTATGCACAGTTACGGTTATATAAAACGCATACTGCTAGAAATGGGTGTCCGGATTCTGCACGTCATGCAAGTGTGTAACTATACGCACTCTTTAAGTAGCGAAACCCATCAGCATAGTACTACTTACAATTCTACCTACTATAACCTATGAGCCGGGATAGCGTAGTCGGTATAGCGACTGGATATGGGCTAGACGAGTTCGAGTCCCGGTAAGGTCAAGAGTTTTCACTTCTCCATGTCGTCCAGACCGGCTCTGGGGCCCACCCAGCCTCATATCCAGTGGGTACCCGGGGCTCTTTCACAGGAGGTAAAGCGGCAGGGTCTGACCCCTCACCTCCAACTAGTGCCCAGATCAAGGAAAATGCGGATCTATACATCCACTCTCCCACACGCCTTCAGGGCGTAGTGTTTAATTAGTTAAGCAGAGGAACAACTTTAATCTTTTTTACTACCACCTAAAAAATATGCTTTTGCTATAAAATCGCAGCCGATTGATTAAATTAAACCAAATAGACCTATGCTCTATAGGCCAAGAGTAACCTTGAATGCGCAGAAGAAACATTTCTGACAAGGGGGTGGGTTCGAGGGAAGAACAAGTGTTAAGAAACTCCTCCCACCACAAGCTATGCGCGGGATTTGACTAGGAATGCGGGGCCTTGTTCGATGTTACGTGACACTGTCTATAACAGCCGTTAAAGCTCGTGACAAACATACTTGTCACTGCCTCCAAGGTAAAGTTGTTCCTATGCTTAACTAATTAAGCACTACGCTATGAAGGAGCATGGGGGAGTGGATATATAGATCCACATTTTCTTGACCTCGGTACGAGTTGGAGGTGAGTGGTCTGCTTCAAGACCCAGCCGCTTTACCCTCGGGAAAGATCCTCCGGTACCTATTGTATAGGAGGTTGGACGGACGCCACAGCCGGTCTGGATGATTGGAGAAGTGAAAATTCTTGAAACTACAGGGGCTCGAACTGCAACCCCTCGATCGTCCAGCCCGTGAGCAGTCACTATACCGACTACGCTATCCCGGATCCTGTCACTGTCTCTTACAGAATCAAAAAGATGTCCACGTCTCGGTCTAAGTCGAACTGCTGCATTTCGTGTTCCACTTTTCAAGGGATAACGCACGTGAAATTAATTGTATACGTTTAAAGATTTTCCCATTTCCTCGCGTAAGACAATCTCCAATTCGGCTGAGGCCTGTTTCAGAACATAACTGCGAACTGGCCACGCCGTTTGCTTAACATGTGGGCTACACTTGCTTGTGCAATCCACTTTATCCGATATGTTGCAGCACTACAGCCATAAGAGCAACAATCTATTCTTCACTTCTCTTTAGCCATAATGATGTGCTAGTGCCAGACGGTTTAAACGTGTCTAGCAGACTGGTTTTCAAGACACATGGAGCAATGAAACATGAATATTTATTACAGAAAGACACGCGGCACACGTGTTTCTGAAGTTCTGTAAGAAGATATATAGAGAAGAGAGTGAGAAAACTAAAGACTCCCTTTTTAGTCAAGAAGCCAGCACGAAAAGCATATAAAAATGAACTGTATATATGGGGAAGTGTAAAGGAGAAACCGTGCTTCCAATCCTTGCCACGTCGATGTATTTTAAGTAAGAATCACAGAAGCAGTCTCGGTCGTTCAGAAATCGAACTTGTTCCTGGTTTCCAGGGCCACATTTACAAGCACGCATGGGAAATATCCACACGAAACATACACACAAGCGTATATCATTTTATTATACTCGCAACAAAAGGTGGAACAAGGAATTTCTCTTACTTTCGATTTACAGAGAAGGCACCTCCATGTGACATGGCAACAGGCTGGAGGTCCGAAGAATCGGGGTTCATCCGACAGGAGTAAGAGATCTTTTTCTTCTTCACAGCGCCCAGACCAACCCTAGTCACCGAACCACCTACTCAATGGGCACCTGCAAATCTTTTCCGGATGGGGAGGGGAGTGGGCAAGACGAAGAGCTAACAACTCACTTTACATAATGCCAAGATAAAGAATATATGGAGCTATACCTCCATGCCCCCGATGTATTCAAGGTGTGGTGCTTAATTAATCACGGGGATAACATTACTTTTTATATTTTTATATCAAATAGACCAATTAGGGCCATTTACTGTATTTAGAATTAGCATCATTCACAAAAGTTAGGTCAAGTCCTCTCTGCTAAGAGGACGTATACAGTAACTCCTCAGCTTAAGCGGTTACTTCGATTCTAAGGCTTAAGTTCAAGCTGAAAATCGTGTAAATATAACAATTCTTAAATACGATATAATTTTCTGATATATACGTGGGTTACTTCAAAAGTCATGGCAACTACCGTATTTACGCATGTATAGGCCGCGTGCGTGTATAGGCCGCAGCACAATTTTCAGACATAAATTATAGAAAAAATAATTTTCTTGGAATATTATTTCAGGAGTATTACACCCTGTATTACTAATTATGAATATAATTTTTTTTAAATGGAGTGTGATTTCGAATATTTCGAATATAAGCCGCACCCCAGTTTTCCTCTTGAATTTTTGGCAAAAAATGTGCGGCCTATACATGCGTAAATGCGGTAATTTTTGGGGGGCAAAGATGTTACAGTGAAGAAAGTTCAAAATATACTTATGAAAGGGCATGATATACCCCTCTGATTGGCTTAGGCACATCAGGTAGATGTGAAGGTGAGTAGGTATAGTAGGCAAGAAAAATTGCACATTACGGAATGACTGTTTTTTTTCATTCTTTAATCCTCGAAAAATTCAATTGTGATTAAGAATTAAAAAATTCAATGTTTCATGTTTCATCGATGGAAATTATCCGATTCAAGAAATTGTCTCCTTCAGTTTCATATCGTTCGAGGTTCACGCGACTTGCTTCACAACGTGTCAACTTTTGAACCTCCTTTAATTGTGTGTGGCACTCACTTCGCTGCAATCTTGAGCATGTGTAGATCTTTCCGTAAAATTCGATGCACAGTTGCCTAGTCATTCCCTGTATGTCTCTCTAACTCCTTCAGAGACCAGCGCCTATCTTCCTCCATGCACTGCGCGATCACGGCACGAGAAACATCGGTACGAACGGACACAGGGCGTCCACTACGTTGCAAGTCGGCACTTGCTTCTCTTCCACCCTGGAATGCTTCTGTCCACCTTGCAACAGTTCTGTATGGTAGAACACGATCACCCAGAGCTTCCACAAACTCTAAGTGACATTCAGTCGCATTTCTACCGCGAAGCAGTGCCATTTTCACGTAACAACAATGTTCATTCTCAATGAAGGTTATGATCACACTGACTCCGCGCTGGACTCGCTTCGTTGTCCTTGGGACTTCCGCATCATCTAGCGGCATCATTAGAAATCAGACGTTGCTGTCTCTAAGGGGCAAATTTGGAAATTCCGGTCGGAGCTTTCGAAATTTCGGAAAAATTATGTTTCCATGACTTTTGAAGTAACCCACGTACGTGCGTTTCAGAGAACGGTTACAGCTTAAAAAAAAAGTGCCTACATCAAATGTTAAGAAAAACAAAATTTATTCAGCGTGTATTTTTTTCTCGCTGGCTTTACAGCCCCCTTGGACCCTGGCTTCTGATTTTCAGTTTCATGATAATTTTACAGGCGGTATGACTCCCTGGACGGGTGATCAGCTCGTCTCAAGGCCTCTACCTGAACACAGAATAAACACATACCAAACATCCACGTCTTGTGTCCGATTCGAACCCATGATCCTGGTTTCCGAGCGAGCGAAGACAGAACATGACTTAGACCGCTCGGCTACCGTGACCAGCTTTCAGCGTGTATAAAGTAAGTAAAGCTATCCCTGTACCAGGCCCTGAAGGCCCATAGGGTTCTGAGACGCTGACAACTCCAAATTATCTAGACAATCGGCTCAAAGATGGCGGTACGGTTGTCAGCCTTAGGCGCCGGCCGCGCTTTACTCCCCAGGAAAAGTATTTAATTAATTCCTGGTACTCATTTCTGTTAGAGGCTGAGTCGACCCCAGGGCCATAGTGCGGCTGGAAGGATTAGGTCAATTGAAAAAAAAAATCAACGACCTCATCGGGACTTGAACCCGCGACCTTAGGGCTTGTAGCTTGTAAAGAAGAACCAAATTATTCTGGAAGTGTAGTTCGAGATGTCAACACTTAAGACTTCATACAAAATAATGTCCTTTAAGACTGCTTCATATTAATGCAACACGAAATACGTTCTTGCAGTAAAGAGAAAACAATTGTTTTTCAATATCGCCCCCCCCCCATGTTCACCTTGTGCAGTAAGTCGCTGTGAAACATCCCAGCACTTGGAGGTGTAGATATATGTGCGCTACTTCAGCCAGAGCACAATGCCGGGGGCAGCACAAAGAGTTCAGGCTGGCACTAGGGACGGGTGTCACGGACTGCATATATGAGAGACGGGGTACATTATTAACGCGAATCTGAGACGCCTTAAAACTACAGTTCCGTTCAGAAACGCCAGCAACACAGACAACAAAATGTATTCGTATCTGTAAATATTACTGTAAACTGTGGCAGAACACGAAGTGTCAACACCGATGACTAAAACGTCACTGGACACAATCACAACTAAGTTCCGCCTCTGATTCTCTCATATTGTCATCATTCCATTTATTCTTTGGTCTTCCAAGTGGATACTTTTCTATGAAGGTCTCGAAAAAATGGTTATGAAAACTGCGCCCCCCCCCCGCTAGGGCCGCGTCATAGCTGAAGCGGTTAGTCGCTCGCTTCCCACCGCGGCGGCCCGGGTTCGATCCCGGGTCTGGTAAAGTGGGATGTGTGGTGCACAAGGTGGCGCTGGGGCGGGTTATCTTCGAGTACTTCGGTTTCCCTGCCAATCTTCATTCCACCAATTGCTCCACAGTCACCCTCACCCATCATCTGGGGCTGGTACAATAGGCCAGAAGTGGCCGCAGTACAATGGACTTAGGCCCACCCCACTAGCAATAAACCTCCCCCCCTCCCGCTAATCACATTCCCAGCACCTCTACATTTCAGATTTAGCAGGCCCAACAAACTAGATAACCGGCATAAATAACCAGGTTCTTATTTTCATGTCCTAAAATGTCCATTTACTTCGTTCTTCGTAGACCTGTCAACATATGTTCTCCCCTCAAACTCACACCTATACAAAAAAAAAAAAGCAAAACTCTGTGGTCTTAGTCCACAAGCGAACTATACCGACCGAGCGACCACAGCTTGTCGGCGAAGTTAGTGCCAAGTTTTGCGGATAGACGGTTTCGCGTGGTCAGCAAAACGGATCCCCATGGCCGTTAATCTCGGTTTTCTCGATCGGAACCGCTAAATTTTCCATTCAAGTAGCTCCTCAATTAGCCTCACGAGGCTGAGTGGACCCCGATCCAGACCCACTACTTCTCAGAAAATCTGGTAGCTCCGGGAATGGAACCCGGACCTACGGAACTGTAGTGCAGGAACTCTGACCACCAGACTATAGAAGCGGTCCACCTACACAGAACCACAGACAAATATGATTGTTTTGTATAGGCCATGGTATCCTTGCCTTCACAGCCTGAGAAGAAGACAGGCTTAAAGCTGTTTTCGAAAGTAATAATTATAACATAATTATAATAAAAAAATAAGAAACATTTCCAGCATTTATTCTTCCAACTACGAGCACTATTCTGTTACTGCTGTTCCCATAAACTTAAATTTCTAGACGTTCTCAACTGGGTTATTACTTATATCATGGCTTCTGAATTCCTGTCTTGTTCAATATTTAGCTTTACATATGGTTATCTGTTTGATCCGGGATAATATAGTCGGTATAGCGACTGGCTACAGGCTGGACAACCGAGGGGTTGGAGTTCGAGTCCCGGTAGGATAAAGAATATTCTCTTCTCCACGTCGTCCAGACCGGCTCTGGGGTCCACCCAACCTCCTATCCTATCCTTTTTCCCCGGGAGTAAAGCGGCCGAGGCGTGAAGCTGACCATTCCCCTCCAACTAGTGCCGAGGTAAAAAAAAAAACATCTATACATCCACTCCCCCATACACCTTCATGGAGTAGTGCTCAATTAGTTACGCATAGGGACAACTTCACCTTCATAGTTACCTCCACTCCATATAAAAATACACAGCTTATTTAATATACAACACCTGTAGCTCAAACGCATCGCGTGTAAAGAAATTTGGGCTATGCATAAAGTAAAGGATGAGCTACAAAGTTAGACAATATGTGTTTAAGAGATTTAAATCTACGCCAACGCCACCTTGCTACAAAGTTAGACAATATGTGTCTAAGAGATTTAAATCTACTCTAACCCCACCTTGCTGCAAAGTTATACAATATGTGTCTAGGAGATTTAAATCTACTCCAACGCCACCTTGCTACAAAGTTAGACAATATGTGTCTAAGAGATTTAAATCTACTCCAACGCCACCTTGCTACAAAGTTAGACAATATGTGTCTAGATTTAAATCTACTGCAACGCCACCTTGCTACAAGTTAGACAATATGTGTCTAGGAGATTTAAATCTACTGCAACGCCACCTTGCTACAAAGTTAGACAATATGTGTCTAAGAGATTTAAATCTACTCCAACGCCCCCTTGCTACAAAGTTAGACAATATGTGTCTAAGAGATTTAAATCTACTCCAACGCCCCCTTGCTACAAAGTTAGACAATATGTGTCTAAGAGATTTAAATCTACTCCAACGCCCCCTTGCTACAAAGTTAGACAATATGTGTCTAAGAGATTTAAATCTACTCCAACGCCCCCTTGCTACAAAGTTAGACAATATGTGTCTAAGAGATTTAAATCTACTCCAACGCCCCCTTGCTACAAAGTTAGACAATATGTGTCTAAGAGATTTAAATCTACTCCAACGCCCCCTTGCTACAAAGTTAGACAATATGTGTCTAAGAGATTTAAATCTACTCCAACGCCCCCTTGCTACAAAGTTAGACAATATGTGTCTAAGAGATTTAAATCTACTCCAACGCCCCCTTGCTACAAAGTTAGACAATATGTGTCTAAGAGATTTAAATCTACTCCAACGCCCCCTTGCTACAAAGTTAGACAATATGTGTCTAAGAGATTTAAATCTACTCCAACGCCCCCTTGCTACAAAGTTAGACAATATGTGTCTAAGAGATTTAAATCTACTCCAACGCCCCCTTGCTACAAAGTTAGACAATATGTGTCTAAGAGATTTAAATCTACTCCAACGCCCCCTTGCTACAAAGTTAGACAATATGTGTCTAAGAGATTTAAATCTACTCCAACGCCCCCTTGCTACAAAGTTAGACAATATGTGTCTAAGAGATTTAAATCTACTCCAACGCCCCCTTGCTACAAAGTTAGACAATATGTGTCTAAGAGATTTAAATCTACTCCAACGCCCCCTTGCTACAAAGTTAGACAATATGTGTCTAAGAGATTTAAATCTACTCCAACGCCCCCTTGCTACAAAGTTAGACAATATGTGTCTAAGAGATTTAAATCTACTCCAACGCCCCCTTGCTACAAAGTTAGACAATATGTGTCTAAGAGATTTAAATCTACTCCAACGCCCCCTTGCTACAAAGTTAGACAATATGTGTCTAAGAGATTTAAATCTACTCCAACGCCCCCTTGCTACAAAGTTAGACAATATGTGTCTAAGAGATTTAAATCTACTCCAACGCCCCCTTGCTACAAAGTTAGACAATATGTGTCTAAGAGATTTAAATCTACTCCAACGCCCCCTTGCTACAAAGTTAGACAATATGTGTCTAAGAGATTTAAATCTACTCCAACGCCCCCTTGCTACAAAGTTAGACAATATGTGTCTAAGAGATTTAAATCTACTCCAACGCCCCCTTGCTACAAAGTTAGACAATATGTGTCTAAGAGATTTAAATCTACTCCAACGCCCCCTTGCTACAAAGTTAGACAATATGTGTCTAAGAGATTTAAATCTACTCCACCGCCACCTTGCTACAAAGTTAGACAATATGTGTCTAGGAGATTAAATCTACTCCAACGGCACCTTGCTACAAAGTTAGACAATCTGTTGAACCGGTCATACAATTATGCATATGCTTTTCGGTATTAAGTCACAACGTACCTGGCGTTCTTGTTAAGCCAGCCAGCTGATTGTATATCTTCAAACTGTTTCTGCACACTGTACAGAATTCCAAAAACACAATGATGGCAGAATTCTTAAAAAATATAGAAACTTTATGAACTATAAAAAAAAACAACATTAACCACAAGGCAGCTCACGAACTGAACTACTTCAGGTATTATTAACAAGCTGAAAGTTCTTGACTGTAACGCGGTTTTATGGAATTGGGTTAGAGAATGTTTTGTAAATTGAGTGCATAATTTATTTGGACTTATACAGCACATCAGAACACGCCATGTGTGATTCATGGTTTCTATTATAGGTGAAAATGAACAGGGTTGTCTGTCAACGGAACTTCCATAATCGCTTCACTCGCTCATTCACGAACAAAGGAAACTGACTGTTTAACGTTCTAACGTATGTAGCAGGGCTGTCCATACGTGATGTGTCGTAAGTAATATATCTGTTGGAGCTACTGCGCTCAGGACATCACACTACAGTACAACCAATCTTTAAGCAATGTACAAAAACAAAACAAACTCCGTTGTTTTAGCCCGCAAGCGAACTATATCGACCGAGCAACCGCTGCTTGTCGGAGAAGTTAGTGGCAACTTTAGCGGATAGTGTGTGTCACGTGGTAAGCGCAACGGATCCCCACGGCCGATAATCTCGGTTTTTAGACCGGAGCCGCTATTTCCTTGAAATTATCCTCATGAGGCTAAGTGGACACCGTTCCAGACTCACTACTTCTCAGAAAATCTGGTAGCGGCGGGAATCGAAACCGGACCTCTGGATCTGTAGCCATGAAATCTGACCACTAGACCACAGAGGCATTCAAAAATACATAATTTTTTTATATTGTATCATCAAAGCCGCTACTACGTAGCCACATAACGAGATCACATATCATTTGACATGCACAAATAAACTAATTTCGTGAACACGGTAGGCGCCGCTGTGCAGAACTCTCCCGCGCGCCTTTCAGAACGGTTAGTGAATTCCGCTTAATTGCAAGAGAAAAGACTGCCTGCTGATTGTACATAATGCTGCTGTTCATTTAAACTGTGCTTCACGTCCTTCGTCACCTAAAATCACTAGCACGCGACTCTCGTCAACTCGTGTCAATACAGACACGAAGTAATATGTAACTCAACAAGCAACACAAATTCCTCCTCCGAACAACACACAGCAAAATAATTTAAATGGTGACCGTGGCGTTAATTAACATTTCATGTATGAAACTGCGAGAAAGTAATATTAACGTGACAAAACGTAAAAAAGACCAGAAAAGCCTGTTTTAAAGCCAGAAAAATCTTGAAAGGATACGAGGGATGTTCATTTATTAAACTAAATAACTGGTATAAAAAGTTCTTTTCCAATAAATGGTAAAAATGAACGGCTCTGCGAATCAGGAAGGCTGCTCTTCGGTGGAGGGAGCAAAAAAAATTGAAAATATTGTAAACCCGTGTAGGATTTGCGGTTCTCACAGCGGTGGATATGAAGAGTTCCATCTTCTGGGATATAGCGCTGTGTAATTCATTGAAATTCAACAGACGTTTCGAAGAAACATATCGCCTCCATCTTCAGGGTGCTCTGCTTGCCATTTGTTTTCACGCTGGTTTCTTGCTCGGCTTATTCTTAGACCGTGAAGATGGAGGCGACATGTTCCTCCGATGTCGGTTAACTTTCAACGGACTACATGACGTTATATCCCAGAGAATGGGACTCTTCATATTGTAAACCTAATTAACTTTTATTCCCTTGGGTTATTTAAGGGCGCTTTCAGTACAGACAGTATACAGCGTCGAAGTACCACAGATTACTGTGACATGGCACCCGAAATCTGGAATAGTGAATTCAGAAGAGACGTTCATTGCTAGGCAACGACTCGGTAAACACAATCCCGTGGCAACGAACACACAAGCAACAATCGAGTAACTTCGTTTCCTATGCAACGGCACTGTAAACACGCCATCTCAACAATACAGATGCATTGTTTTCTGCTTGGTCCGTGCAAAGTGGTTATAAAGAAAAGTTCAGCTGAAAAGAACTGAGCTGTGTTTCGAGACGCCAGCCTGCCAGGATACGAGCTTGGGAGCAGAGGAATGCAATTAAGTTAGCAGTTACAGACTAATGGCAAGAAAGGAATTTGGCTGTCAAATAAAGACTTCATGTGAAGTTACAGTGGGACTGTTATAAATCCGTTGCTAGGATACGACTAGTGAAGACTGAGCACCATAGTGCCTGCGCAACGTCTAACTGTAAAGTGTGCAGATCAGCGATAGCGTTATACTGTCTGTAGTTCCGAGTTGTACGAATAAGGTGTCAATAAATCCAATCTTCCAATCCAAAACCAGTCTATAAAGCTTGGGTTTCCTCGGGTAGCGGTACCGGAATCAAGTGGCCGTAATATGACGGTGAATGATGTCACTAAACGTTGCCATGGGAATAAAGGAACATGGTTTCCATGGCAATGTTTTAGTGACGTCATTCACCGTCATATTACGGCCGCTTGATTACAGTACCGCAACCCGAGGAAACCCAAGCTTAAGTGAAGCGCCAAACCCCTACAAGTGACATTACGACAGATAAATGATGAATTGGAAAGGATCAGAGACCTCACAATATTGTCCCTGCATTTGCCTGGAGAGAATGAGAATGCCACGAAAAACCTTCAAGGAGAGCGAAGATTCTGAGCACCTCGCGAACACAACCCCACAGCGTTATGTTTAGATCAACCTGTTCAGCTGATCTTAAGATATACATGGAACAACGCCTAACAATCGGACGATCTGAAGCGCATAGCACAGCAAAAAAAGAAAAAAAGAAGGAAACATGTAAAATAAGCAGCATCGTCGTGAAGAGCAAATTTTAAAGTCACTTTAAAAGTCTGCAAAGAGAATATCGACGAGTAAACAGAAGTGACACCAAACTGATAAATGCTTCTTGGAACAAGCATATTTTCAGCTGCCCGGCAGCGACATTGAGTTTGTAAGTGAATGCTAGAGAGAGAGAGAGAAGTTTCGTGTGTACGTAGTAACCACATGGTCAGATAAAACAAGTTAAAAGTCTATGTAAATACTTTAGCTAATTCTCCTCAAACCGCGCAGACATGTCCATGCGTCACGCGTCATGCTAGTGAAGACTTCTCCTGATTTGGTCGGAGAGTGCTCAAGAGCATTTTTGGACCTGACAAGAATGAAGTAAGCTGACACATTACGAGGATCCATATGAGTCGCCTCCAGTTGTGTGATGGGCTTGGGCAGGAGACTAAAATAGAAATTACAATGAATCCGCATATATAATTTTAGTATGTACGCATCCCTGAAAACTCAGAATTACTGGGTTTTCGAACTCTGCCCATCGTCCGGTGTTCTATGAATTAGAAAACACGTTTCGGAAACTGAATCTGTTTCCGTCCTCAGGTGAGGGAGGAGACACCTATTCTGTTGGGTCTCTTACAAAGAGCTAATCTCAATCAGTGTTTTCTAGTTTCTAGAATACCGGAAGATGGACAAAGTTACAAACCATCGTCACAATTCTTTAGAATCTCTGAAACGTCCATCTAGATACTCAAGAATCAGACGGGGAGATGAGATGATTCTTAGACTGATAGGTTGTGGGTGTAGAATGAAGCAGAAAGTGATTTGCGATCGAGTACAATGACCTGCTTCGGCATTAGCGGTGTTGAACCTATGGGTTCTCCTACCACAGTGTTAGTAACTTAATTAGTTTTTCTTCGCTGCGAGCAACAAGTAACTGTTATCTTTCACTCTCACATACTCTTCTTTCCACGAAATACGGCCCAGGACATTTCCTTCAAAATCAAAACGACGCTCACCCGCAATTGCCCTCCTCCATCAGAGGGCATTTTGCGTCACTCCCCGACTTCTAGATTGGAGGAGCTGTGGTAGTTCAGACTTGGATTTACTTCCACTGACGAAAGTTAGAACTGCAGCACAGAGAAGAGTGAGAACAGTTCTGCAGCATAACGCAACTAACTACTAGCATTCATGAGAACACAGAAGAGTGCGAACAGTTCTGCAGCATAACGCAACTAACTACTAGCATTCATGAGAACACAGAAGAGTGCGAACAGTTCTGCAGCATAACGCAACTAACTACTAGCATTCATGAGAACACAGAAGAGTGCGAACAGTTCTGCAGCATAACGCAACTAACTACTAGCATTCATGAGAACACAGAAGAGTGCGAACAGTTCTGCAGCATAACGCAACTAACTACTAGCATTCATGAGAACACAGAAGAGTGCGAACAGTTCTGCAGCATAACGGAACTGACTACTAGCATTCATGCATCTCTTCTCTTTTGCCAAGGAACGTATTATATTGACGTGTATTCATTTGATATTCTAATTAAATGATTCTCAACCCTTTGCACTTTGCGTCCCACCGGTTATTTCATCACAGAAAAAACGTATTCCCATTCTAGTAAAATTAAAGCTTACTTTTTTCAAACACGTCTGCATTCTTCATTAATGGATGTTCGTAAGAATTTAAAAAATGTAAACTTTTTTTTTAGGTTTCGTTAATATGATTACACAAAAAACAGTATAATTCTGTTAACAGAAATTTTTACAGCGAAGCACTGACGAGAAGTTTGTGCTTACAATGCAGGACACTTTTTGTGTAACTGAATTCTGTGTGAGAAACAAAATCATTATTTTCGAGACGTCACTTCCCAACCAGACGATCATCAAGTACCACCGGTTTGGAAACACTGTATTTCACAACAAACTAACAGTTGCTCAGGTAGTCAAAATATTTCCCTTTTAGCCTCCTTTCCTCATTAAAAAAAAAATAGCTTAGCACCGCAGCCTCTGAACCAATGGATACCAGGGTTTCTTCCCCCGGAGAGTAAATGCGGTAAATGGGCCGGAGGGGAAAGCTGACCACTCGCCTCCATTTAGTGTCCAGGCTATGAAGGCGTGGTAGTGCTGTAACTTCACTTCAGAGCGGCCTCCGTAGTCTAGGGGTAACGTACGCGGGTTCAAACCCGGCGGAGGTCGTGGAATTTTTAAGGGCGGACAAATTCAGGGAACAAGTCTTCCGGGAGGGACTTTAAGCCGTGGGTCCCCTCTGAGCAAAATTAGGCAAAAAGTTTCCCGCCCAAGTAGTTTCCAATGCCTCCGGTAGATGGGGAAGTTATAGGGTACCACTGCCGACCTCGGTGGGAGAAAGGGGCTGATAGCGAGCACCAGTACCGGTATGGCGACAGTAGAAATTAAAGGGGGACGTACAATAGACTACTAGTCGCGGTGCATGGGGAAACCCACCCCCTCTAATACTGAATACTGAACTGATTGTATTCTTCAAGTGGTCTCTAGGCTAATTAAGCACGGAAACCATTTATGAAACCTGAAGTGTTCACAGGACCACGGTCCCTACTCTTTGCCCAAGGAATTCAGTAAACATTCCCATTTTAATATTATACTCCGATCCACATACAGATATTCCAAGTGCTCTCTTTTCTTCAGACTTTCGTTAAACGTAACTGCAATTCAGATATTATAATTAAAATGTTATAGAAAATACACTGAAACTTGAAGAGCCTATATAATATCCATTCAAAATTTAAATATACCACAAGCATAACGAGGCCGGAATCAGGTTTTGCCATACGTCAATCTAAATACCGTAAGGTGTATTGTAAAAGACAACTCCTTTTTCGTGAGGTACAGCGTTGTTAAATAACCAGATTACGTTCTGTAATTTTGACTGACAAAATGGCAGAGTTATGGAATAAAACATCTGTAGGGTCGAGACACATCACTATGACTGTTTCCACAGCAAGCAGGCGACACCCTCGTCAATCCATCGCAGTTCAGCGACCGGGCGCTCGACGACTCACAGAGGGCAAGGTTAAGTCGGTATCCCACACAAACATTCGCCATGTACAAAAGAACCAATTCAAATTGTGAACGCCCGTAAGAGTTTAAGAATAACGTGGGGAAATGAGTCACTGACGTATACTACGACATGGCTAAAACAAGACTGAAGCAGAAACGGCGACAGATCAGCCAAAGCAAGTTTGCTGAGAACGATTCATTTCTTTCGCCTTATTGATCATGTGATTGACTGTCGTGGCAAAATTGAATGCTAAGAATACGAAACGGAAAACAAAAGTCAATTGCTGATAATTAGGAAGAAATGCTAATTGTACTGTCTGCTTTCAACTCTAGGAAAATGAAATGCTCTAAGCGTCTCGAACAAAAGTTATACATTATGAGAGTGATCAAATTAAAAGGAATGAGATGGGCGAAGTGGAAAGTACACAAGTGCAAGATAAGAAAATCGTAACTAATTCAGTTTAAGAACCTGAAGAGAGGAGTTCATAAGGGGTTTTTAGACGTAAGTAGCAAGATACAGTAAAAATGGATCTTCAATAAATAGGGTGTGTGTGTGAATTGTTAACTGGTACAGGATATGATTCAATGATGGGTTCTTGTTACCATGCTAATTAACTTCCGACTTCTATATAAGGTTGATAATGTCTTGAGTAGATGAGCAAATATTAGTTTCTCAAAGAGAAGTCTGTTCCAAGGAGACACGTTAATGACAACTATGTTTTGTGTCACGTAAGAACCTTCTGTACGATTTTCAGACATTCAAATGTATATTAGAAGAAAAGGGCCGCCCATAGCTTAAGCGGTTAGTCGCTGGCTTCCCACCGCGGCGGCCCGGGTTCGATCCCGGGTCTGGTCAAGTAGGATTTGTGGTGGAAAACGTGGCGCTGGGGCAGGTTTTCTCCGAGTACTTCGGTTTCCCCTGCCAATCTTCATTCCACCAACTGCTCCACAATCACCCTCACCTATCATCTGGGGCTGGTACAATAGGCCAGAAGTGGCCGCAGTACAAGGGACTTCACATCAGAGAGGATGTTACATAAGGACTATTACCGCAAGAGTTCAGTTGGAAAAATCTCTGGTCGTGGTCCTCAAGGGGCCTGACACAAAAATGGACTGATTTGGCTGTAAACCACCAGTCGTAAAGTAACTTTGACTTTGACTTCGTTCAGGGGCAGTTACAGGTAAGTCGTAAGCTGTAGGGTTTTTTCTAATGCTAGTGGGGTGGGACTAAGTCCCTTGTACTGCGGCCACTTCTGGCCTATTGTACCAGCCCCAGATGATAGGTGAGGGTGATTGTGGAGCAACTGGTGGAATGAAAATTGGCAGGAGAAACCGAAGTACTCAGAGAAAACCTGCCCCAGCGCCATCATGTCCACCACAAATCCCACTTGACCAGACCCGGGATCGAACACGGGCCGCCGCGGTGGGAAGCCAAGGACTAACCGCTTGAGCTATGGCACGCCCAAATTTTCAACATAACTGTGAACGCATAAGTACGAACTGTGCCTTACAGATGGTATAACATAGTCCAATTACGAGCATCTCGGGTATGAATTCCAGCTTGCCACTTCTTGCACCAGAAGAAAACGTACCTGAGAGGACGTCCTGTGTGAAAAACGGGCAGAGGAAGACGTGCTGGGCTATAAATAATGTCTGAGCACAAACCCCTGCCGTCGCTTGGAATTAAATACGGCTTCATAATCACTCAAAATGACATTGCTTAGACAATTCCGTCCCCTCGGGGAATCTGCAACAAGTCATCGTATAATGTAACAAGGGTTGAAGTGGAATGCTGCCTTACTCATCAATCACACTTCTACGCGCTTGCAAAACAAAGAACATCATCATGACAAAATGATCTTTCTGAAATTTACTGTAAACGACTGTCACACCCAAATGTAGATATGATTGCCTACTGTAAGCCAGAATTAAGAAAGAAATTTTCTGAATCTCGGGGATGCAAAAACGGCGTAATCACTGAGCGGGTTACAGCTATGCATATTTAAGCAACTGCCTCATAAATTAAGATAATTCACATGCCTTTTTTTGTTACCGCTTATTAATTAATTAACATTACTCTCAGGTTTATCATACTGTGACGCATATGACCATTGCTAGGCAAGGGCTCGGTAAACACATTCCCGGAGTTACGCTCTCAACAATATGACATTCACTGTTAGGTAACGGGCCAATAAACATGCATTATATAAGAGAGGAAAAGTGATTTCCGTGGGGTCCGTGCCGAAGCTAGCATCTGTAGGAGTATAGAAGAGTACAAGAGAGTACAACGGAAACTGAGAACGGGAACGGAGCGTGTCCTAGTGATTTGTGAAGTGGGTAGATCAGCAATGGCGCTATAACTGATTGTGATTAAGAGAGACTGTAAAAGAATATGTTAATAAATCCAATCATCCAATCCAGAACCAGTTATTATTAGTCATGGAACCTCTCACGTGACAATACGATATACCTTAACTGTACCAATTGTCGTTTTAAATATTTGTGGATCCATTGAATGTATGTGGGTAGCAAAGAGTTCTAAATTCAGCTTCATACAGATGAAATGAACATACGGGATGCTTAGGACTTCAAAGTCCAAATGGTAGAAAAATGCGCGAGCGAGAAACCAGCTTGAGGTGTTTGCGGGATTTTTCTACCCTGAAGACGGAGGCGATAAGTTCCTCCGAAACGTCGGTTTACACAAGATCTACATGGCGCAACATCCCAAAAACGGCATTCTTCAAGGCAAATTTGGTTTTTGTGAAAGCGGTTGTAACTGAAACAATCCAGAATACAGTTAAATTACGAACAGAAATATTATCAGCACTAAACATTCTGTTGCTGTTCAATTACGAATAAGGATATTAATTTCATGACTACAAAATCGTCTGTATCGTACTATAAATACAGTTAATGACAGCATCACCAAAAACAGTGCTTTTCATCTGTGTAATTTAATTCGTATTTTACATGAGCAAAAGGGAGACTTCTGTAATGGACACATTAGTCTGTGGTGAATACCGCATTCTATATTGTGTTTACATACATAATGAGCTGCGTGCCGGATAATAACCTACAAGAAGCATCATAAGTCTTCTTTCCAAACATGACTTACGACAAGCTGTCACAGGCAGCCTTGCTCAGCAAACGCTGGTGCGCTGAATGTGAAACAACACACAAGTCAAACGTCACAATGCGAGCCAGGATAACAATTCAATGCGATACTTATGCTTTGCTCAAGTTCAGAGGCTACATCTCAGAGTCTGAATGATGAAACTGTCAGTCCCGCTTGCTTATTCCGCAACCAAAACAATCACAACTAACCCAGACAATTAATGGAAGTAGTAAATGTTGCTGTATGTTGATTTACTAAATCTGTCTGTAGTACGTACCTACGCCTCTCTCCCAACATCGATATGGTAAAGGTAAGGCAAGGTAACGTAAGGTTATCCCTGTATTGCATAATTAAGCATTATGCCATGAGGGCATATGGGGGAGTGGAAGTATAGCTCCACCATTCTCAGGCTCGGCCCTAGACGGAGGTGTCATCGACTTCATAGTTCTGCTGCTTTACTCAAAGTACTATCTGAATGGGCCCCAGAGCCAGTATGGACCATATGAAGAAGAGAAAAATCTCTTGCTCCTGGCGGCTATCGAACCCCAGTCGTCCAGCCAGCAGGCTACTCACCATACCGAACCCCAGCCGTCCAGCCAGCAGGGTAATCACCATACCGAACCCCAGACGTCCAGCCAGTAGGCTAATCGCCATACTGGACCCCAGTCGTCCAGCCAGCAGGCTACTCACCATACCGAACCCCAGTCGTCCAGCCAGCAGGGTAATCACCATACCGAACCCCAGTCGTCCAGCCAATAGGGTAATCACCATACCGGACCCCAGTCGTCCAACCAGCAGGCTACTCACCATACCGAACCCCAGTCGTCCAGCCAGTAGGCTAATCACCATACCGGACCCCAGTCGTCCAGCCAGCAGGGTAATCACCATACCGAACCCCAGTCGTCCAGCCAGCAGGCTACTCATCATACCGGACCCCAGTCGTCCAGCCAGCAGGCTAATCGCCATACCGAACCCCAGTCGTCCAGCCAGCAGGCTACTCACCATAGCGAACCCCAGTCGTCCAGCCAGCAGGGTAATCACCATACCGAACCCCAGTCGTCCAGCCAGGAGGCTACTCATCATATCAGACCCCAGTCGTCCAGCCAGCAGGCTACTCATCATATCGGACCCCAGTCGTCCAGCCAGCAGGCTAATCACCATACCGAACCCTAGTCGTCCAGCAAAAGATCGAAATAAAGAAAACTGGTATTCTTTTAAATTTCGCGTAATTCCAACCCTGATGTTTTTGCTCAGTAAAATGCGAAAGTCGTGTTTAAAATACTCACATTTATCACCGTTCTCGCTTGAAATCTTGCTTCATACACTATTTGTAAGAAAGCATCGAAATTAATAATAACGAACAGAAAATCCAGAGGTAACAACAGAGCGAACGCGACAGACTTATAATGGTATTCGAATATTTCCTTATTTATTTGAAATTATCAATTCATTTCGCATGATACCTGCGCAGGAGTGTGAATTTTAATGAATATATTGTGGGATATTTTCTCAAAGCCAGAAAAACAACCACAGCTAGCGAGCGGCTCTGAAACAATATAAGTTTCTAGGCAACGGCCGAGGAACAAACAACGGAAAAGTCTAGGTACAAGAATGTAATACCAATGGAAATATATTTTCGGAACTTCGGAAATCATCCCAGCCTGACACCGACGCCCACAAAACTAACACAACAGTAGCTGTGTATATTTAAAACTACTGTCATTACCTATGTTTTATAGTGTACAAGGTCAGGAGAATATGCTAACTGTGAACTGGAAAGAATATGAAGAGACACGATTTTGGCCTGTATCAAGGTAATATAATGACAAATGTGTAAGGACCGAGGAAAGAAGTAAAAGCTTCAGTCACGCGCAGATCTGAACCCGAGACCTTCAGAATATGAAACGGTATATACAGTACAAAAGGCGTGCTCTGTCTTCGCTCGCTCGGAAGCCGGGATCCTGGGTTCGAATCCCACTCAGGGCATGGATGTTTGTGTGGGTTTTTCTATTTGTGTACAGGTAGAGGCCTTGCGACGAGCTGATCACCCGCCCAAGGAGTCCTAGCGAGTGTCTAAGATCTCGAAAACCCGAAGTGAACGGAGAAGTTCATGGAGGTAGGCCTAGGCCCACTGGGGCTGTAGTGCCAAGGAAAAAAAATATACAGCACAACGGGGGCGCAGACATGAACAATAAATAATTAACACACACCAACAAGTAAAAAGCACTTATCACCACTTCATAAAGGCGGACAGAGTTAAAAATTAACCACTCTCGACATCGGAGTCTGCTGGATGAAAGGGCAGCTTCATGCTCCTATCAACGTCTCTCCTGAAAAGAAGCGTCTGTGTCCGCCCAGCCTTCTGCTCAGTGGACCCTACTCCGTATGAAAGTGTGACAGATTTCCGTAACTTGGAAGACGCGTTTTCAAGAACTCTACGGTACACTTGGAAGCTCTCGTTGGCAGAAAACTGCAATAGAACACATAAAAACGCAGCCAGGATTTAAAACTGACGCCATTTCAGTGTTGATTTCTTATAAATAAGAATGGAAACGCGTACTCTGTTGGAAATACAAATACCAGTACGTGCTTAAAAATCGTCTGTTATTTTACACACCCCAGTGTCCCTTGCGTTCCTTTAATGCAGATACAAATCAAGCGTCATAAAGCTGGTCGCAATACCGACATCATTACGCAAGTGTCAAAATCTGATATCCCCTGTACTTCGCTATATCTTTACTACACCGAAAAATCGAGCCTTCTATATCCAAGAAATGGGCCTCCATCTCACGCAATACACGCAAAGGATGCCATAGAGAAACTGTCGTGCAAAGGCCTAATGCAGTGGCTGGCTCTTGTAAACACGGTAATGAACCTCCGGGCTCCACCAAATGCTGGGAAATTCTCTACTAACACAGCAACTGGTGGCTTCTCAAGAGGGACTCAACTCCATGGAGTGAGTCGGTTTGGTTAGCAAATGCTTAATTAAGATGATGAATTCAATATGAATTTGTGTGTATGTGTGCCAGTGCGTGCATGGGTTTATGTATGTAAACCTTACTTAGGCATCGGTTTTGGTTCGCTAAAGTCTCGCCCAAGAAATGCTCTACTATTATAGGAAGAATAAGAAGCGAGACAGCGACACCGAACTTCCCTCTCAGCACCGATACAGACTCAGGGAAGAAGGAACATGACCAGTATTCATATTAAACTTCTTGTTGAGGGTATCCACATTGACGTTGAAGTAAAAGTAAAGTAAAGCTATCCCTGTAACAGGCCGTGGAGGCCCATAGGGTTGTGAGACGTTGAGGTTCCTACATTTTCTAGACAATCGGCTCAGATGGCATAAAGGTTCTCAGCCTTACGCGCCAGAAGGCCTTTACCCCCCAGAAAGATTCCTGGTACTCATTTCTGTTAGTGGCTGAGTCGACCCCAGGGCCATTGTGCGGCTTCAAGGATTAGACTAACCGAACAATCCAATGACATCATCGGGAACCGAACGTGCGATCTTTCGGCTTGTATCATAGTGCCTCAATCAACTACGCTACCGCGTGCCCACTCCCAATTGGCGTTTACAAGCCATAATCATTACAACTTATAGAATACAAGCGAACAGTGTTCACCCCTATGTTATACGTCTCAGAGGTTCTCGGCAGTGGTGAAAAGTGAAAGCCGTCACTCAGTTTTTGAAATGTGGCAGGACGACACACCAAGGAGAATAATAAATTGGAACGGGTGTGGCAGGAAGCGGTCGTGGCCTAATTAGAGGCACTGTTAAGACATTTTTCCTGTATGAACGGAGGAAAACAAAAAACTGGATAATATGTGTACCGGCTGAGATTCGAACCAGGCACCTCAAAGATACACGTCAGAAGCGTTACCGCTTTAGCCACTACGCTCGGTAAAATTGCCAAGAGTGGATTAAATAGGCAGGTGCGCACGAACACTATCCAACTATCGGTTCAGGCTGACTTCTTATACGGCGAAAACACACAAAATGCATTAAAAAAAAGTAGAGCTATCCCGTTGAGGCCCATAGGGTTGTGAGACGTCAAGGTTCCCATCTTTCCTTAACAGTCGACTCACAGATGGCGATGAGGTTGTCAGCCTTACGCGCCGACCGCCCTCCCAGGAAGATTCCTGGCGCTCATTTCTGTTAGAGGTTGAGTCGATCCCAGAGCCATAGTGCGGCTGGAAGGATCACATCAACTGAAAAATGCAATGACCTCATCGAGAATCAAAATCGCGACCTTCCGGCTTGTAGCACAGTGCCTAAACCAACTATGCTACCATGTGCTCCCTTACAAAATACCTACTTCTGTTGAATTCATTCTTCACCCCGAGACTTAACTAGCCTGGATAATTACCTTCACTCTCCAAAATACAAAAAATGTATTGGAAACCTGAAATCTGAAAACTCCCAGGTTAATTTCTAGGTCTACAAGGTTCGGAATCCTGCGCCCCTCCTACGCAAATGTTGGCCATCATCCACATACGGTCAATAATTGGGTTCTTTGCTCCTAAGAAGTGTTCAAAATTTGGATCAGGGGCAATTTCAATCACACAATACTACTTTTGCAGCGACGCCCGGTACGTAAATCTGTAAGCAGCAAAAGCTGATGAACAGTGAACAAGGTGCAGCGATACATAACCTGAAACAAAGCACAGATGTGATAAAACCAACCCCGTTCCACTAATAACAGATTTGTATAAATACAGAATACAAAAGAAACATTACAGCGACCGTTAAATCGCATTACAATTACCATTCTGCCATAAAATGAATACCATACACAACTGCAAATGAGATACGATTTCCAAAAGGCGAATAAGAATGGGGCGAAGTTCTCGGCGGTAAGAGAAGAAGAAGAAGTAAAAGAGATTAAACTTCTAAGAGTACAGACAGAGACAAATAAAAAGAAGCGTGAGGGAGAGTGGGAGATGCCAGCTTGGGAGTTCCGGGTCGATATACACCGTAGAGTAAAGGAGGCAGAGCAAGGAGAGGTCGCAGAGAAGAGAACGTGCCTGACCTCAATAAGATAGCTTTATGATTGGAGCCGCCCGCCACAGGAGCAGCCCTACATTTTACTAAGGAGCTAGTAATATCCCCCCCCTCTCCCCATCGCTTCCCAGCCATGTCACCCGGCTTCATGATTACAACAAATGCACAGCACAGGGTGCGGATATGCGTGTCCTTTTTCAGCAGGACCAGTAAAGTACAAGGTGTGAGGAATACAGGAAGTCGGAACCATTAGAGGCGTGGTACGAGCAGCATGGATCAGCAACTACTACCTGAGCTAAAACATAATCGCTTTAGAGAAAGCAGTCTTCTGGTATGTGGCACCGTGTAGATGTGGCGTTAACCGACGTTTGAGAGGAACGTATCGCCTCCATCTTCAGGGTAGGACCTCCGAAACGTCGGTTGACACGCCACCTACACGGTGCCACATCCCAGAAGACTGCTTTCTTCATAGCCACCGCCGTGAAAACCTCAAATCTTACATAATCGCTTTAGTTCCGTACAGTCCCTACACAACTACGCTAGTGGCCAATGCGTTCTGAACTGATGCTATACATAGTTGGTAGGTCTGTTACCATCCGTCCGCTCCTGATGGCCCTTCATCCCGCATCCCACTTCATCACACTGAAAGTGTCAAGATTAGGAGTCTCAACCTGTGGACCTTCTGATTTTTAAAAATCTGGTACTTCTGGTTAACGGGAACTCAAAACGCATTAAACGTTATCTATGCTTAACCCTTTCAAGGAGCCGGGATAGCTCAGGCGGTATAGCGATGGTCTACGAACAGGACGGCCGGGTTTTGATTCCCGGCAGAGACAGATGTTTCTCGCCGCACAGCGAACGGACCGAGTCTGGGGCCCACCCGGCCCACTTCCCAACGAGTTCAAGCGGCTCCTCGCCCGAAATTTATATGAGGTAATTCCTAAATGTTTAGCCTTAACATTATGTGGTAAAACAATTAGGAAGCGGACGAATAAGTATAAGCTTCCTTGACCACGCTCTAGCCCCTTTATCCGGTTACCCTCTACACAGGGTTGCAGAAGGGGGATGCGAACAAAAAAATAGGCGGAACCATTACTAATCACTAGGGCCCGGATTTTGATGACATGTCATCTTTCTTTCCTTGTATCCTATGCGATGATCTTAAATATATAAATCTCGGATATGAACTACTGGTTACAGAAATGTAAATTTTATAGGTAATTTTTTGTCATGTTTTGACATTTTAGTTTTAAGGTCATTTTTTCATTTGGGGGGTAATTTTTTGGCAAATTTTTGGACTTTTAAGGATATTTCTTGTAATTTTTGGTCATTTTAGGGAATTTTTCTTCATATGTTTTCTGAAATGTGAATGACATGGAAGCGAAGTGTTCTTTCTTTTCTCATTTAGGTCATTTTTCTGGATTTTTTCAGTCATTTTATAGGTGATTTTTTAAACATTTTCAGGTCATAAAAATCCGGGCCCTGGTAATACAAGTCTATCTTAAAGCCGTTCGCCTAATTCTACCTTCACAGGACCATCTCTTCTAGCGCATATAATAATTTACAGCCATATCAATCGTCTTATTCTCTCTTGTGACCACACAAACAGTTCAGCCCCAGTATGTTATTTTCTTCTGATATTTATTCCACGATTCAGAAGACAAGCTACGGTCGCTGTTGGTTACGAAAACTGGAATAATTTATAAAATTCCGCGTCATTCTTGTGGTCTCCTCTTCCGTGCTTCAGCATTTTCTAGTAGACTCGTATTAGTAGAGGCTGCGTTTACACTACGCAGCTCGATGTCAATGTACCTACAATTACGTACCTGTCCCCATTTTTGCTCTGTTTATTTCTATAAATGTTATATATTTTTAAGGTAAAACTTCATTCACGCTTAATTTCAATTTTCTAACCGTACTCCGGCAGCTACGTTTAGACTCACAACTCAATCTACGACCAATCCTTTTTTTTATTGCTAGTGGGGTGGGACTTGTACTGCGGCCACTCCTGGCCTATTGTACCAGCCCCAGATGATAGGTGAGGGTGATTGTGGAGCAATTGGTGGAATGAATATTGGCAGGAGAAACCGACGTACTCGGAGAAAACCTGCCCAGCGCCACTTTGTCCACCACAAATCCCACTTGACCAGAACCGGGATCGAACCCGGGCCGCCGCGGTGGGAAGCCAACGACTAAACGCTTGAGCTATGGCGCGGTCCTAACGACCCATCCTTACTATCCAAGTGTATTTAAGTTGGGCAGAGAAGGCACAGAAATGAAGAATGGATGTGGGGCCGTGTAGATCTTGTGTGAACAGACGTTTCGGAGGAACGGAGGCGACACATTCCCCCGAAACATCGGTTCACATAAGATCTACAGGGCGCCACATCCCAGAATACGGCATTCTTCACTTCAATGTTCTTTTCTCAAACTTACTGCTTGAAGAAAAAAATACAAGGTTTTCTCACAAACTCACCTACCGCCGATAAAAGTGACAGGTGACCAAGGCTCCATCTTACCTGTAACATAAACAGAGAATATCAGTTAGTACCTGAAAACTTCAGGAATCAGAGCCCTTTTATGAGGGGGTATCAAGGGGCTCAAATGGTTGAAATTTCTCCATGTGAAGAGAACCAATGCAACCGGACCCTACATTAAGCCACAGGAATCCAGTCCATGGTCTGTTTCATTTACATCCTCTTTAATCTTATCTGCTTCTACGTCTCGCAAGTGATCCAAGGTATTCGATTAAAATGTGTAGATATTCCTTATCTCCTCAATGTGCGTTATATGTGCCAGCCATCTCACAAACCTCGACTTCACCAACCTCATATCTGCTGAAGTTCAGGCCTACAAATTACAAAACGTCTCATTACGTAACTTTCTCGAACCTCCTGTCATTTCCTCTCTTTAAGTTCAAATATTCCCCTCTGCACTTTCTTTCCAAACACAAGCTATGTTCTTCCCCATAAAAGCTATGAAAATGCGGATCTTCTTTCTGCTGCGTGACTGTACACATGAATAACCTTGTGATACGCCGATTTCACGTCGAGGGGTCCAATAAAAATCCAGTTTTTTAAGACTAATTCGGCAGTGACACAGGGAAAACCGTGATGGCTGTAAAAGTATACTGTTTGAATAATCCAGCAGGCTAAAGTTACGTAACTCTGTCGAGATTGCTCTGTGTCAATGCGCTCCCCCACTCGTGAATTAACAATGTTTGGATATGACCGGTCATCCAACAAAAAGGCCCCTGTCGTTAACTGTTATGGAATCGAACATCTCTACAGTACATAAAGGCACAAGAATATCAAATAACATGTATGATCAAAGAATTACACCTCTGTCAATTTACTTTAGACTTAATGCGATGTTCCATAATTACTAAGCTAAAGCTGCGATTGTAGCCGAGCAAGTCCTTAGGTCATATCCAGGCTTTCTGCACTACGATAAGAAGGGATTATTTTGTGAACTACCAAAGGATTATATAAGCACAATATTCCTTGAATAGCGAATATGTCACCACTGAGGACCGGTTAGCCACATAATTTACACGCTCTGCTCACTTAGAAACGTCTTGACGGCTTCCAGATTCGTCACACAGGGAAACAGACCACTTCTGGCTTTTCGCTTCACTAAAAGCAAAAATTGCTTTCGACAAAATTCTAATCGCTACCAATTACAAGTGCGTTTTCTCATTCTCGGACCATTCGTTAGAACGTGCTTTTCTGAGATTTTGCAACTAAGAGTTTTAGTCTCGAACCAAAATCCCACATCTGCCAGATTTGTTATTATTATTTATAGTTATTGACGATCTGAAATATACATTTCTTTAAGCCAATGTGCTGACTAGTGTGCAGATTCAGCTTAAGAAAATGCACATAAATCTATCTGTTCCGTCAAAGACCGGGAAACCTACGCTGTTCCCTAAATTTATTTAAATATACAGAGCTTCTCTTGACAGATGATATTCGCTATTAGAGATCAGACATGACACCGGCCGTTCCTGTGGCTTTCTGGGCCGCCCCACGTTATTCTGTGCTACATTAAAAATTAATATTTACTTGAGCAAAGTTACACCACTCAAACGTCGAACCCGGCACTCTCACTCACTCACTCACTCACTCACTCACTCTCACTCACTAACTCTCTCTCTCACTCACTCACTCACTCTCAGTCACTAACTCTCTCTCACTCTCACTCACTCACTCGCTCACTCACTCTCACTCGCTCACTCTCACTCACTCACTCTCTCTCACTCTCACACACTCACTCACACTCTCGCTCACTCACTCTCACTCTCACACGCACTCACACACACTCACTCACACTCTCACTCACTCTCTCTCTCACTCACTCACTCACTCATGGACCCGAGTCCTTCTTGAGAAGCCACCAATTCTGTAGCTACTCAAGAATTACCCAGAATTTTATGGAAACAGAAGGTTCATTGCCATGTTCACAAAAGCCCTCCACTGGTTCCTATCCTGAGCCAGATCAATCCAATCCCATCCTATTTTCTAAGATCCATTTTAATATTGTCCACCCACCTACGCCTTGGTCTTCCCAGTGGTCTCTTTCCTTCTGGCTTTCCCACTAATATCCTATATGCATTCCTCTTCTCCCTATTCGTGCTACGTACCCTGCCCACCTCGTCCTCCTTGACTTATCACTTTAATTATACTTGGAGAAGGGCACAAGTTATACAGACTAGACTTCAAAACTAATTCGACATTTCGACTACGTCAAATTACACTACTTTAAAATTGTCACACACGGTTCAGAAACAAGAAACAAATAAAACGTTTGAAACATTAGAAGTATTCAATATTCAACATTTATTTAGGTGCCAGAAAACATTTAATCATTATGTAATGACAGACGTGTTATATCTCTGCTAAAAAGTTCGACTATTATCAATTATGAACTGCCAATTCCTGCAGTAAACATAAAACATCCCAAAGACTCCTGACACTGACACTCCACTGAAGTCGTATTTGTATCCCCTGACGAAATTAATCCCATCTCTCCCTCTGTTTGAGTTAGCAAATTAATTATCCCCAACTGTACCACCTGTACAAATGGGAACATCTGCAATAAGCAGCTACAGCGGACTCCGCGCAGTTACTGTGCGAGGTGCGTGGACGGTTGTAACGTTGAAAGTTCCAAGTCCTTGGGCAAACATCAATGCACTAGCACTCGCCACCTCGTCCTGTGTGCATATTTACTAAAGATGGTTAAGATGCTTACCATTCCCCCATATCAAGTACAGCATTTAATACCATCATAAGATCCTAATTTCATTTCAATTCAGTTCAGTGCTTGAAAGTAACAGGCATACCGATACACAATAACTTAATTACACTGAGCTGAGTCCTTCAGAAGTCAACAGCTGCTCAGCCACTCAACAAATTACCAGCATTTTATGGAAACCGGAAGAAAATTATCACGCCACTGTTCCTTATCCTGAGCAAGATAAATCCAATCCAGGTCCCCATTCCATTTATTTAGGATAAATTTTAATATTATCCTTCCATCTACGTCTAAGTCTTCTTGGTGGTCTCTTTCACTTATGTTGCTCTGTCACAACATTGCATGCACTCTCTCCTATGCGTGGTCATGACCTGCCCATCTCATCCTCCTTGATCATTTTAATAATATTTGGTAAGGAGGCCAAGATATGAAGAACGTCATTATACAATTTTCTCCTGCTTCCTTTTATTTGATCTCTCTTAAGTCCATATATTCTTCTCAGCGCCCTGTTCCCAAACTTCCTCAGTCTATTTTCGTTCCCTGATGTCGAGACCAAGTTCCACACCCATACAGAACTACAGGATCAATTATATATATATTTTTTTTTTTTTTTTAATTTTTAACTAGCAGACAAGAAGACAAAGGTTCTGAACTGAATGTAGCAAGCATTTTCCGAATGAATCTTCTCTTAACTTTCTCAAGCATCAAGTTCTGATTTATCGCTGTCGTTCCCAGGTGAGTAAATAACGTACCTGTATTTGTTTCCTTCCCTAAAAAGCTTAATTGCTTCCTGCTCATGTAGCAGAAACACCGTACCGTCATTATTAACCCGCACAGCCTTTGCTAGACTATATATTAGATGTTGATGAATACCGTGGAATCGAATTTCGTCTTCAGACATACGAGAACAAAACAGAGAGGCGATTCCACATCATTATCAGCTCTGTTCGTCACCCAGCAGACACTGCAGGTAAACAGTCTGTTACGACAGTCCCCATTCCTAAGTTCAAGGAACAGTTCTTCTTGAAAAGATAGCAGTCGCTCCGCTGGTCAAGAAATTCTATGCCCTTTATGGAACATGAAGTTCGTTACAGGTTCAAAAGAACCCTTCTGCATGCTAAGGCCACAAATTTGGAGCTCCTATTTACAAAGCACGTAATACTACACGCGCCTTCCAAAGACTGTCAACTTGATACTGAGAAAGAGACAAACCTCCGTCTGTTGCTGGAACTTTCGAGTAGTAGATATGAAGTAAAAAGAGCCAATTTTTTTTTCAGTTAGCTGCCCGTCTAAAATATTTTTTTAAGATTTTTTCTATAATAATTACGCTTACAATATTGCTGGTAGGACGGTGAACTCTGAGGCTAGTAAAGACAGTAACGAGAAAGGACGTATGCAACATTTGGTAGGGACAGCAGCGCTCACTTTGGTTGCCGAGAAGTAGAAATGATAATTACTGAGATGTATCTCTGGGAAACAGGTTGCGGGTTGGAAATGTGTGGAAATAGCTCAGAGGGCCACGTACTCATACATGTATTGGATGGGATGGTAATTTAACAATGCTGTCAGTTTCGATTCAGGTCTAGAAAACCGAAATTAACGGCAGTGGGGATTCGTTGCCTGACCACGCAACACCCTCTATCCGCTAAAATTGGCACTAACTTCACCGACAAGCGGCGGTCGCTTGGTCGGTATAGTTCGCTTGCGGACTACAGCCACGGATTTTGTTTTTGTTTTGTAAGTTTCGATACTACATCATATATTAAATGCACTTCGTTCACAGGTGCTTCCTGTGCACTAAGTTCTCAAAAAGAAGATAGTACTTCTAAGGCAAGAACATTTGGTCTTACGGCCTTCTAACTTCCAACGGCACCATCTCTTTATCTCTCCTTCTGTCCTCTCTTCTTTTTTGTCATGTCCTTTATAAAATCTGTTCACCGCCAATAACTGAAACTCTACGTTATATGCTGGAACATTCGTATCCAAATGAAACCGAAGGAAAGCACTGACATGAATTCATGATCTCAGCCAAAGTCCAATATGAGAACCGCTGGGATAGCTAACGTTTCTGAACCAATGAGAATACACCATACGTCCTTCCACGCTCCGCTGTCAAGAGAATTCGCCACATTCAAGGGCAAGATGTTGCTGTTCGGCACGTGTATGGTATGAACATAGTCTCAACTTACATCTCTATGGTTCTACAGCCCTTTGTCGGACCTTGGCCGCTTTTTCAGTTTCTTAATCTTATACAGTCAGCAGCACTCATTGGAAGAGAGATCGGTCCGTCGCAAGGACGCTACCTACACATAGAACAACACAAGAACAGAACAAACGATACAGACATCCATGCCTTGACTGGGGATCGAACCCACGATCCCAGCGTTCGAGCAAGCGAAGACAAATCATACCTCTGAGTGGCCATTGTGATCGGCATAGTCGCAACCCGCTGTCAACTATGCAGCGTTCTTTCAGGGCCACTTACGGAGACTGCATTAAATCTGTGCTGTCCAGTTACGGATTCCCCAGCGCTATCAAAACACCGCTTGATGACGCACGCGCAGTGCCCTTGTGAAGGCTGACCACTTACCCTAGTACGCCAGGCGCCTGCTACGGAACAGTGTGTATTATTTTCGGTTGGTCTCATGCCGTACGCACGACCTGTTCCCTGTAAGAACGAATGAATTTGCAGATTATGCAATATGTGTTTAACTGCATATAGCCCTTAGAGGTGGACAGGTGATCATGACGGGTTTGTAAGATGGTAGCGGCTTACTTCAAGGTCCTAGCCCGATATCAGCCTCGCCAGCATAGTGATTCTTGGTTCCGAGTTCCACAGGACTCATGACAATGTTTTGTCTGGCGACTCTGACAGCCTTAAGAACTCTCCTCCCTTCTGGGATATAACACTATGTAGTCCGTTATAAACCGGAACATGAAAGCTTTTCACAACCGCAGCTGTGCGAACCTCAAATCCTACATTGTCTACTACATTACAGGATAATATACTCGTAGCTCAGTATTACATTAATTGTACTATAAAACAAAAAAACAAACTCCGTGATTTTAGTCCGCAAGCGAACTATACCGACCGAGCGACCGCCGCTTGTCGGCGAAGTTAGTGCCAAATTTTGTGGATAGAGGGTATCGCGTGCTCGGCGCAACGGATCCCCACGGCAGTTAATCTCGGTTTTCTATACCGAAGCCGCTACTTTTACATTCAAGTAGTTCCTCAATTATCCTCACGAGGCTGAGTGGACCCCGTTCCACACGCACTACTTCTTAAGAAAATCTGAGGTCGTTGGGGATCGAACCCGGGACCTCTGGATCTGTAGCCAGGAACTCCGACCACTAGGCCACATACATCGAAGTGAAAATATGAAAATGTAATGCTGAAATTAAAAACAAAAAGAAATAAAAGTATTTGGTCATCCCTTAGTAAACGTGTATTCTGATCACGTTCGGAAGCACTGAAGATTTTCACGGTAAAAATATTAAAGAAGTCTGAGTATTATACTGTCCCGAACGACAAGGCTTTCTGTTCTGTACTGCTGTAATATAATGAAACTGGTTTGCGTCGTCATGCCATAGAATGTTGAAAATTACAGAATACGACAAAATCAGTCACCCCAATGTTACAATACAGCAGTGGCTATCAAACAGTGGGTTATGAACCGCCAGTGGATCCTCCATATTACAAACGTAAACCTCAAGGAATAAAAATTGTAGATTAGGCTCAGTTAAGTGTTAAGAGCGGCTGCAATTGCCCTAACACTCAATTTCCCACAAGTCCTCGGTCCTGCCAACCGCCACGTTTATTTCAGAAAAGTAACCACTGCGGCATGCATCTTAGAGAGATAGGATGGTATGATATGGATTGGATTGATCTGGCTCAGGACAGTGTACCAGTGGAGGTCTCTTGTGAACACGGTAATGAACCTTCGGGTTCCATAGCTGCAGATTCGGCTTCTCCTCAAGAAGGGCTCAGCTCCATAAGTAAGAAAAGTAAGTAACCACTTCTGCTAATAAGGAATTGCTGAAGTTGTGAGTCCTACACAGACGTATATTATGTAAAAGTAAAGCTGTCCCTGTGCTTAATTAATTAGGCACTATGCCATGAAGACATGTGGGGGAGTGACGGTAGAGCTCCAGCAATCTTTAGTCCGGCCCCAGATGGAGGTGAGCGGTCAATTTCAAGCCCCGGCCGCTTTACCTCGGGGAAATATGCCCCGGTACCCATTGGACAGGAGGCTATGTGGGCCCAGAGCCAGTCAGGACGCTGTGGAGTAGAAAGAAATTTCTTCACCCTTGCGACGGGCTGATCCTTCGTCCAAGAAGTCCTACAGACTGTACAGATTAAGAAACCGAAAAATGGCCACGGTCCACATGGGCTGTAGAGCCACAGAGGGAGAAATAACACGGCTTACTGAAGAGACTAACGCATAGATTGCAACGTTCACTGCTAGGAACAATGTTCTCATGAAGTTTCAAGTTCTCTGACAGTCACAGCTGTAACTCCACTTAAAATATCGGGGACAAAAATTGAAGCTCAAAAGTCATGTTTACAACCGACGGAAAATATACATCCATGTTTTAAATTCTGTGTGAAACGACATACAAGAAGTTTTAATTAATCAGTTACAATTATATTTCGCCATGTTGTGTGTTGTAGGTAAAAAGAACCGTTTCGCAGTGTCTTCTTCCTTTATTCCCTGCATAAACCACTAATTCTGGCACCAGTCCTTCTGGTTCCCAGTTCCTGTTCACTCCACCCGGACCGTCCTCTACGCCTTTACGCTAGACGTGCCTTAGTTGTGTCTTCCGGCCAATTCCCGCACATCTCATAACAATTTGGATGTTGATTACGCTTTTCGTCAATGGTTCAAACGAAGTCTTATCTACCAGCAAGACCATTAAGAACCAGATATTTCTCGGAAATTGCGGTTTCCAGTTTCCTTGGTGCGCCCTTACCCTTAATCTCTGCCTTCTCGGTCTTCTGGGCCCCAAGCTAACACCAAATATGCCGAAATCTTATAACGCGATTGCAGTGGGCTCCTAACACCGTTACTGATGCATATATTTCTACTTTCGGGATAAAATGTATATTCTGGCAGCAATATTCGATACTCCGAGTAGCTATATAAATGCATATTCTGATCACACCGTTCGATATTTCGACTGTTATTAAAGGTACTTTGACAGTAAACGGCATTCCAATTCCACATCATCTGGTACCGTTCGATATTTCGGTTATCAGCACAATATCTATACGCTGACAATGGTATTTGACGGTAGAGCTGTTCTGGGTTAGAGCACTGGTTGCAACCTAGGCTACGCGATACCCCACCGTCCCGCGAAATGCTTGAAGATTTCACCTTTTTGGTGATACGCTTTATTTTGTCAGTTAAATTTAATAGTCGTCCATGCGCAGTACAGTTAACAGCAGCTACAGTAGCTTGTATAACGAGTCGGTATAGCGACTGGCTACGGGCTGGACGATCAAGGATTCGGAGCTCGATTCACAGTAGAGGCAAGTATTTTCTCTTCTCCACTACGTCCAGACTGGCTCTCAGGTCCAACCAACCTCTTATCCAATGGACACCGGAGGCTCTTTCCCGGGGGTTAAGCGGACGGGACGTGAAGCTTACCACTCACTTCCAACTAGTGCCCAGGTCAAGAAACTGTGGATCTATACATCCACTCCCCCATACGCCTCAATGGCATAGTGCTTAATTAGTTGAGCAAAGGGACAACTTTACATTTTTACCTTTATGTGTTCTGACGATATTAATCAATGGTTTTTGTTAATGTCTCTATGTCGTGATTAACCCTTTCAGACTGAATTTATTCTAATGATCATCGTTATCACTGGCAAAACAGCCCTTTATGAGCCATAGCCTTCCTTAGATGATTCTGCCAGATTGGTCATTCGGTTCCACATCTCTGAATTTCGCAACAATGCTTCTTGGAGCAAAGTCGTCACTCTTGCGTCCAACCTTCAATCTGGAGGAATTTGTCTCTGTATTTATGTGACAGGGCAGTCCAGTTATACCCCCAGGCACTGTATTTTTATTTTAAATAAAACATAAAAATTCAGTTCGTAACTCACACGAAACACATTATGTCTCCACTACAAAGATCAAAGCAAATGAGAACACTCGAAAAAGACACCAGATCATTTCAGAATACTGAGTTCTTATGAAAAAGGAACTGTCGGTTTTATGAAAATAATTGAAGTTACCGACCGAGTAGAAGAGATCAATTACTTAGTGGCAGAAATACCAGCGACAGAAATGAAACCTCATACAACAGGACAAGCATTACACGCCCAGCTTGTGTGGATAGGAGGCTGGGTGGGCCCCAGAGCCAGTCTGGAAGACATGGAGAAGTGAAAATTCTTGCCCCCACCGGGACTTGAACTCCAATCCCTTGGTCGTCCAGCACGTAGCCAGTCGCTATACTGACTGAGCTATCCCTGTTCCACTCCTCCTCCTCCCTTATATGATCAGTAAACATCTCTGGCATTACGTACAAAGCAATAATACGGTAACGGTTGCTCCACGCAAGCTGCATGAGAATTTCACTTCGATGTAAATCTCTAGGTCGAACTCTGGTTCAATTGTTCCTTGCAAACAGACCCATTTTCAGGATCAAGAAAAGCATTTCAGTGTTTCCCTTTTTTTTCGTTTTACTTTTTCGGACTCTTTATAATTATTCCACACAGACCCATTACAACTCTATGACAATCGAATTTACAGACTGCGAGATTTATTTAAATATTCAATTTTATTTAGCGCCTGCGTATTGCTATAACGTACTTAGGTACAGTTAAGCTCTGCTTTTCGAATCCTTCAGCTGGTTTAGCAGGACTGAGTGGGAAGAGCAGATTTTCCTTTTCGTGCTGAGTATATCTAGATATTCTCCGATGTGGGAAGACTAAAAGACTCGAACAGCCACAGCAGATGACGTAACTACAAAGCTGCCACTGCTGCCACGCACAGCAGCCTCACAAATGATTGTCTTACAATTCAGAAATTAGTTTAGCTGTAATGATTATGCCTTCGACTTCAGTACTACCCTCACTTCACGTCAGGGCTGCTGCAAGCTAGTTCGACTGAAACCTGAGGACCGGGAGAGAACCTATCTCAGGATTAGTATCCCGGTTCTAGAAACTATGTACGCAATAAAACAGTCACTTCGGCCATATTATTTCTACTCTGTTCTTCTGCCGAACGGAGAGAGCAGAAACCTCCAATGTAAAATTATGATCCTTTAAGAATGTAACTTTGTAAAGTTTCGGGGTTTTTATTCCTTTTATTTTAGCGTCCACTTAAGCATAGTATGTGACACATAATTTAAAGGGAGAAAATGTTGGCCTACTGTCGTATGGTTGTCTGCGAACCAGATGCTGAGAATACATCGGCTTAAAGTAATGCAACAGGATGATGCAGAAAATTACGTAACAAGGAATCTCATAATTCCAACTCAAAAGACACTATCATGGTGAATAAATTAAGGATGAGATGGACAGGTCATAGAGCACACATGGTGATGAGAAGTGGCGTTATGCAGAATATGAATGTACGATTAAGATGCAGGGAGCCGGGATAGCTCAATCGGTATAGCGACTGACTACCGGCTAGACGACCGAGGGGTAGGAGTTCGAGTCCCGGTAAGGTCAAGAATTTTCTCCACGTCGTCCAGAACGACTCTGGGGCCCACCCAGCCTATCCAATGGGTACCGGAGGCTCTTTCTCCGGGAGTAAAGCGGCCAAGGCGTGGACCTGACCATTCACCTTCAACTAGTGCCGAGGTCAAGAAAATGTGGCTCTATACGGTGCTTAATTAGTTAAGCATAGGGACAACTTTACCCCTACCTTACGATTAAGGCACCAATTCTGAGGTAAGCCTAGCCCACTCGCCAAGGGAAAGTAGAATATATTCCTGGGGTACACATTTAATAATGAAGTTAAAACTTCATAGCACCGAAGGATGAAAGGAACGGATTATTAATATAAGCGGTCGTGTCCTGCTCAAAGGGACAATAACTTCAAGCAGTCCGGAGGCACAGAAGTATAAGGCTTTGGCTTTAATTTTCGTATTCTACTTCCTACCTCTGCGCGTCTTTACTGGCTCTAACCCAAAGACGAACTGCACAAGGGGCGGTCCAGCGATCGGCACTTCTGCTTCATATTCTGGAGATGCGGCCCTTAAATCGGACGTCAGGCCGCTTATCCTGAGATCGTCCGTAGTTTCCTTTGTCCCGGCACATAAACCATGGGACAGGCAACAAAAACTGCACACAGCCGCTTGGCTACACATATACTCCGATCCATTCGCAAATCATTGTACCCCCCGACACAGTGCATAGTCAAAACATCTGAGAGAGTCGTTAGGGAAACGCAGGTCGGTAAACCGTCTATGCATCCGTTACAAATTGCTGTCATGCAAACAAAACAAACTCCGTGGTCTTAGTCCGCAAGTGAACTATACCGACCGAGCGACCGCCGCTTGTCGGCGAAGATAGTGCCAAATTCTTGCAGATAGAGGGCATCGCGTAGTCGGCGCAACGGATCCCCATGGCCGTTAATTTCGATTTTCTAGACTGGAACCGCTTTTTCCTTTAAATAGCTCTTCAATTATCCTCACGAGGTTGAGTGGATCCCGTTCCAGACCCACTGTTTCTCAGAAAATCTGGTAGTGCCAGGAATCAAAATCCGGAACCTCTTGATCTGTAGCCAGGAACTCTGACCACTATACCACAGAGGCGGTCCTTGGCTTCACATATACTGTAATTAATTCGTTGATAATTATACCAACCGACACACTGCATAATCAAAACATCTGAGAGAGTCATTATGGAAATGCAGGTCGGTAAACCGTCTATGAATTCGTTACAAATCGGTGTCATATCTGATTTTATTGAATGCATGACCATCTGAACTTCACCAAGAGCCTACTTTGTTAAGAACAGACCGTTACTATATTTTATCCGCAGTCATTTTTATTGCTAGTGGGGTGGGATTATGTCCCTTGTACTGCGCGGCCACTTCTGGCCTCACCTATCATCTAGGGCTGGTGAGGGTGATTGTGGAGCAATTGGTGGAATGAAGATTGGCAGGGGAAACCGAAGTACTCGGAGAAAACCTGCCCCAGCGCCACTTTGTCCACCACAAATCCCACATGACCAGTCCCGGTATCGAACCCGAGCCGCCGCCGTGGGAAGCCACCGGCTAACCGCTTGAGCTATGGTGAAGTCCTTCCGCAGTCATACTACACAGATACTAACAGAAGAACTTACAAATAAACTGGATCATACCCGAAAGATACTAGAAACTGAATGTGTGAATTAAAATTGTGACTTTAATTCGCCATGAAATTAAGTACATTTAATCTCTGAAAGAAAAATAAACATCTTCAAACCTAGCCATGCTAAATGTTCATAAAAATGGATTACTATAATTAACTTCTGTGAGATAACTTCAACAGGTGTCCTTGTGAACAAAATCGGCCGCCCATGTTGAAACCGTTTCCTTCTATGAAAGGCGTGGGTTGCAGCGTGTGGGAATGTACAAGAGACTGTTTCGATTATTCAGATGTAGACCAGGAACAGTGAATTACAACATCGTCGCTACTCAGAAGCTGTCAGTCTCGCTGATAGTCAAGAGAGTCATTTCCTTTCACAGAATCCGAAATATCATTACTGTGCTCACAAAAGCCTACAACTGGACATTATCGTGAGCCAGATGAAGCCAGTCCAACCACCTCACACCCTGTTTCTTCTAGATCCATTTCAATATCAAACCCATACCTACAAGGAGCCGGGACAGCGCAGTCGGTATACCGACTGGCTACAAGCTGGAAGACCCTGTAAGGTCAAGAATTTCCTCTCTTCCACGTCGTCCAGACCGACTCTGGGACCCACCCAGCCTCCTATTCAATGGGTACAGGGGGCTCTTTCCCAGGGGTTAAAGCAGCGGGGGCGTGAAGCTAACCACTCACCTCAAACTAGTGTCGAGGTCAAGAAAATGTGTATATATACATCCACTCTCCCATACGCCTTCATGGAGTAGCTCTCCCATACGCCTTCATGGCGTGGTGCTTAATTAGTTAAACACAGGGACAACTTTGCATTGCCTTTATCCATACCTGCGCTCTGCATTCCCAAACGGTCTCTACCCTTCAGATTATCCAACTAAAATGCCAAATGCTGTATTCCATGCATACTGCAAGCCCTGTCCCTGTCATCTGTCTGGATGTCATCCTCTATGACGCTACCAAATACTAAATCACATCTATGACGTGACAGAATCCCTTTATGATTCTGTTTCACGAGAGAGCTCAGCAGCTAATACACTGCATGTACTTGGTTGTGTCGTTCAAACGTTCAACTACTGCAAAATAAGGTCCCTGTCTATCAGTCAATACAATCTGAAAACCATTTCTCTGCTACTTCCAAAATTAAAGGGACATATAGAGACCGACACTTTACAGGCAACAGCTGAAGTACCCTTTCAGAACTTCTTGAACCTAGCAAGAGGATGCCAGTCAAGCTATTAAAGGATCTCATAATGCTTGTGCTATGGAACATACCCATTCCACCGTTTCCACATGCTCATTCTACTGGAAGGGTCATGTCCTTTGCATCGAAATAGAGCAGCTGTCAAACCAAGCAGACAGAAATAAGTAATACTATGTTTTGGAATGAACTGCTTGTTTAATGTCTACTGGTTTCTTCAAATTTATAAAAAAGGTAAAGCTATCCCTGTAACAGGCCATGGAGGTCCCATAGGGTTGTAAGACGTCGAGGCTCCCACATTTTCTCTATACAATCAGCTCACAGAGGACTGTGAGGTCAGCCTTATGCACCGGCCGCCCTTTAGTCCCCAGGAAGATCCCTGGTACTCCCTTCTGTTAGATGCTGAGTAGACCCCAGGGCCATACTGCGGCTGGAAGGATTAAGTAAATTGAAAAAATCCAACCAATCACGACTTGAACCCGCGACCTTCCTGCTTGTAGCATTGTGCCTCAACCAACTACGTTACCGTGTGCTCCCACTTATTCTTTAAAATATATTTTATTCAGAAATGAACAGTAACGGTTAGACTAATGACGGTCAAAATGGTAACACTGATACCTCATAAACCGATGCAGGTAAAATAGCGCCAACAATGTAGCGATGCCTTCTGCATACGTTACGATTCCAGCATTAAGACGCCTCCAACACACCTGTTCGCCTAGAGGCCACGGCTTAACCATGTTGAGACACAGCGGTACTATCATTCCCGGCATCCTCGAGCAACGTCGCTTGAATGCTGCTCCGTATTAAAACATGATTTCCAGACACAACTGCAACTCCTTTTACATTCATCTGCAGACGCAGAGGAACCCACATATATGGCTTATGGCTGGCTGCCAGAGGTGAGTTATGCAAATCCTTTTAACGAAACTGCAGAAGGATATATTCGTTCGTCACAAAAGAGAAGACAGGGTGGCAGGCAGTGGAACAGAACAGACATTGTAGTTTCAGTTATCAGCTGCATCACACATAACAGTAAGCTTACATTGCTTTAGCATTTACCGTCCTCCAACAGAGGGAAACGTTGCAGAATAGTTCTGTGAACAGAATGTAGCGGAGTGCGTCTGAGAAAGAAGTTCACGTTTCCATAAGCAGGGGCTGTTAATTATTTCACTGAAGTTTATAAACATCAAGAGATTGAGGTAGTTGCGACTAAATCCATGGAGCAGAGATCTGACAGTCGCTTAGCTGGTCAACAAATTCCAGACAGTGTATGCAACCTGCTCATTAGCCTCTTCATAAGATTCATATTTCTAAAGGATTTATTCTAATATCATTTCATCATCTATGCCTGAGTGTTCCAAGGGGTCTTTTCCTTCGGGGTTTCAGATTAAAATTCAGTACGCACTTCTCGTCGGAGTGCAGTCGGTATAGCGACTGGCTAAAAGCTGGACGACCGAGGGGTCGGAGTTAAAGTCCCGGTAGGGTCAAGAATTTTCTAGTCTCAAAGTCGTCCGGACCAGCTGTGCGGTCCACTTAACCTCTTATCCAATGGGTACCGGGTGCTCTTTCTCCGAGGGTAAAGTGGACGGGGAGTGAAAGTAACCACTCACCTCCAGCTAGTGCCGAGGTCAAGAAAATGTGGATTTATATAGCAACTCCCCCAAACGCCTTCATAATGTAGTGCTTAATTAGTTAAGCACAGGGACTTTACCATACGCGCTTCTAGTCTCTCCCATGCGTGTTGCGTATTTCTGAGGCATGTCACGAGTTCGGCCGTATGTGGGGATGTCCAACTCAACTTATTAACGTTACGAAGTGGCAACACTGCACTCTTGACAATTACATTTCTGGATGGTGCAAAGTCTGCTATTCGGATTAAGTAACCGAAGTGCCAATAAATCCAATTATCCGATCTATAACCCGTTATTTCCGTCACGCGTACCCCCTACACTGGTTCCTTACAGAAGCTGTCCTTCATATCATTAGTTCTATCCTCTGTTAAGGCATAAACATTCAGAACTACACAATCGCGATCACTCGGTCATCCTAACACTAACAAATTATACCCTCTTAACTGTCAATATGGCCGGTCACGGTAGCCGAGCGGTCTAGGGCATGTTCTGTCTTCGCTCGCTTGGAGACCTGGATCGTGGGTTCGAATCCCACTCAGGGCATGGATGTTTAGTTTGTGTGTGTATGCGTTTTTCTGTGTTTGTGTACAGGTAGAGGCCTTGCGACGAGCTGATCACCCGCCCAAGGAGTCCTACCGAACGTGTAAGATCAAGAACTGGGTTTGTTATCGCAAAACAACACAACTTCTGGGAAAAACTAATCGCCTTCTTTCACTTGATACAACATGGGCCTTATAAAAAACCAACGCGTCCAACAAATCTTCTATTGTTGTGTGTACTGGTTGCCGCGTAACATTTTCATCGAACCGTTACCTAGCAACGACAGAGAGATAAACATACAGACACACTGCCTAAAGGGAAGGCTTCATGAAGTATGCGTGTGAGAAGACCTCAGGTGCCATGATATACATACTAAGTTTCGTAATGAATGGTTCAGGCATTCAGAAGTTCATAGTGGGAGATACACAGACATGTGGACAGCATGGTGATCTCATAAGCCTACTTTCAAAATAAGGATAACAGGCTAAAAGGGGCAAAAATCTATATTTCGGGGGACACTGTAGTTGTTGGTCCCAAGTACACATATTCACTGCTTCCATGTACTGCATTTACAGATGTGTATCAGCAAGTCTGTGGCCCCCACCTGTCCAGATTCGAGCTGACGCCCAAGCACCGATGTGAGTAATCATTAAAGACTAACAATGTTAATTCCTTTGTACTTAGGTATATCTATAAACACACTCGGTCAGTTTTTACTACGAAGTAATTGACAGTTATTTTTAACTATAGAATGTTTCTCGCAAGACTCTATAGTCCACGTTCGTTTGAAAATACAGCCATCCGGAAACCTACTGAAAAAAGTCCAAGATTCTAGGCAGTAAGAATTAGGCTGGTATTACAGGCATCGCCGCGAAATGTGTATGTAAAGTAAAGTAAAGCTATCCCTGTAACCGGGCCTGTGGAGGCACATTAGGTTGTGAGATGTTGAGGTTCCCACATTTTCTAGACAATCGGCTCATAGATGGCGGTAAGGTTGTCAGCGTTAAGCGCCGGCCGCGCTTTACTCCCCAGGAAAATTATTTAATTCCTAGTACTCATTTCTGTTAGAGGCTGAGTCGACCCCAGGGCCATAGTGCGGCTGGAAGGATTAGGTCAATTGAAAAAATCAAATGACCGCATCAGGACTTGAAACCGCGACCCTCCGGCTTGTAGCATAGTGCCTCAACCAACTACACTACCGCGTGCCCTTCCATATCTCTACAGAAAACTATCATGACGACACATGATAGTGATAGTCGAGACACTTCTCTGCCTTAAACAGGGCAACAAAATCGGTGTGTTATTCAGCAAGCACACTCTGCATAATTAGTTCTCCATTTACGTCACATGTACTATAACTTAACCACTAGTACTGCAACCAAATGTCATGGTTCGAACCTGGGTTTATAATGCCACAAGCTACCAGTCAAAAGCGGTGAACTAAAGCTATGTCTCAATCTTTCCATCCGTTTAAATAGACCGTCACCCCCGGCTTTAGGAGTTTCATTTCAGTTAGGGACTGAACTGTTCTAAGTGATTTAATTACTGACTTTCCGGAATGAAACGCAATTAGCTCATTACCTTCATGCCGTGCTTCTTTGCTATTTTATTACGACAAACGGCTGAGCCACGAGTAAACCCTACTATGCGAACAAGAGAACTCGATTATGGGACGAGATCTGTTTGAGAAATACACTTACATAACCACTTTATAAGGGGTTCTCATGAGGTGAAATTGCTCGTAGGATTCGCCTCTTCACTTATCCGTCCCACAAGTTTGCATCTAATATACAGCACTCTGTGTGCGATTATGAATTCGTTAAGAATACAAAGCCAGGCACTGTACAGAAATCAGCAGTTCAGTGGCCTTCCGGCAAATATTAAAAACAAAAAACTGTTTATATAACGTTATGCTGTGCTAATATTAGACTATTCGTTTTGTACTGTATGCACGAAGCTTACATACATGCATGCTTTAGTCCTTAACATTGCTGTTTCAGACCGCCTCTGTGGTCTAGTGCTCAAAGTTCTCGGGTTCGATTCCCGGAACTACCAGATTTTCTGAGAAGTAGTGGGTCTGGAACGGGGTTCATTCAGCCTCGTGAGGATAATTGAGGAGCTACTTCAAGGAAACAGCGGCCCCGGTCTAGAAGCCCAAAATTAATGGCCGTGGGAATCCGTTGCGCTGACTACAGGACACCCTCTATCCGCTAAAATTCGTGCTAACTTCACTGACAAGCGTCGGTCACTCGGTCGGTATAGTTCGCTTGCGGGCTCAATTTCAGGGCTAATGCCTTGCACTAGTCTGAAGATACTGCAATATAACGTCGAAGGCAAACTATTCGAGAAAATTATTCTGAAAATATTCTAAAGGTACACTGAAGAAAAGGGCCTGCTCAATACAGGAGAGTTTGGGTTTTGTCCCCGTCACAGCATGACACTTCAATGTATGGGGCTTACGGGCCACGGAACCTTAAATTTCAACAAGTAGTCTTGGATATTGAAAAAGCCATTGATATAACATGGCACCTTGGCTTGCTATATTAATTATCGGAATTATAATTTTCCATCAGNTGCAAATGGGTTTTCGCTCGGTGGTAATGGTACTACAATAAGACACAACACACAAATAACATACATCAAAATAACACAACACACTCAACAAAACATAGCACACAAAACAATACAAACAATAACACACCAGCACATAGTAAATACATGTGTGACCGCGCCACAGCTCAAGCGATTAGTCGCTGGCTACCCAACGCGGTGGCCCGGGTTCGATCCCGGGTCTGGTCAAGTGGGATTTGTGGTGAACAAAGTGGCGCTGGGGCAGGTTTTCTCCGAGTACTTCGGTTTCCCCTGCCAATCTTCATTCCACCAATTACTCCACAATCACCCTCACCTAACATCTGGGGCTGGTACAATAGGCCAGAAGTGGCCGCAGTACAAGGGACTTAGTCCCACCCCACTAGCAATAAAAAAAATGCATGTGTGCTGCAGTGACAGTGAGACTGTTATAAATCCGTTGCCATGATACAATTGCTGAAGAATGGGAACATTAGTGTGTGTGTGTGTGTGTGTGTGTGTGTGTGTGTGTGTGTGTGTGTGTGTGTGTCTAACGGTGAACTGCAGTGTGTATAGATGAGCGATAGCTCTGTATCACTTGCAGTTACGAGCTGAGTGCAATAAATCCAATCCAAAACCCGTCAATAGTTACTAATACATGTGACAATAATTATGACACCCACAAAAGCCCCAGAAATGCGATAGGCCGACTGAGATTGGAAACGGGTGTTACAAAAGATAAATATAGACCTCTACCTCTACGCCGACATTCTTCGTACACATAAGCATATACTATGCATGTACATATACGTATGTATGTATGAATCAAGTGAACCGTTATGCGATCGTAATACCAACCTTGTTGATCATGCCTCTAGTTTCTAGTTCTTCTCAGAGAAGAAACTCCCCGCCTATTGCCATATTCACAAAAGCTCGCCAACTGACCATATTCTGACTAGTTTAATCCAGTCTGCACAATCATATCCTAATTCAAAAAGATCCATTTTAATATTATAATATTATTCTACCACCCACTCCTGGACCTAAAAGTAACACCTCCTAGTCTTCCCATCAAACACTAGTTATAATGCTCACAAATACATGCAGACAGATGTCGCTTGATACACCATCTTTCAATTCAAGGAAAAAATAACGAGCTGCAACACACACAGACACCCACACACATTGTATCGATCCCTTAAATTGCCGTTCTATACGTTTTATTTTCCTTGTGGAAAAGACCACAAATTTCCGATGCAACATTTCGTCCCTTACCCTGTCACATTCCAACACAACGGCAGCATGCTTTCAGCACCATACATAGCAAGTTGTACAGTGATTGGCAGTGCATATAAACATCTCGTGATTTCCGTTACGGTAACAGACACACCTACTCTGAATAATCCGGCGCCTGTAGGCAGCTGTCCCCCACGTCACGACGTCAAGTATTCTCGGTTCAACCGGTTTTGTTGAAGTGCAAAATCCAATTACGCTAGCAGCAAAATGCGTGTTGTACAACCGGCACTGCTCAGCGTTACGTTATACAGCCATTACATGGACGTAAAAAACCTTCCCCCCCCAAAAAAGAGCTTAGAACTTGTGTCGAACTTAGTATAGGAACGAGAGCTTTAGCCTTCAAAAAAGTTGATCGAACGAAAAGAAAGGAACGAGAGAGTCCAATGACAAGAAACTCCATTAACATCGCATGAGTTCTCCTTTAGAAGCGGACAGTCGCTCAGCTGGTGTAGAAATGTTCAATTTTTGACTGAACCAGAATGTTCATTGCCGTGCACACAGGATTCCTGCACTGGCTAGACCCCAAAAAGTAAAGCTATCCCTGCAACAGGCCTTGGAGGCCCATAGGGTTGTGAGATGTTCAGGTTCCCACATTTTCTACACAATCGGCTCACAGATGGCGGTAAGGTTGTCAGCCTTACGTGCCAGCAGCCCTTTACCCCCCAAGAACATTCCAAGAATATTCCTGGTACTCATATCTGATAGAAGCTGAGTCGACCCCAGGGACATAGTGCGGCTGGAAGGATCAGACAAATTGAAAAAAATCCAATGACCTCATCGGGATTTGATCCTGCGACCTTCCGGCTTGTAGCATAGTGCTTCAGCCAACTATGCTACCGTGTGCCCCAGACCCCAAAAAGTACTCTACAAAAGCAATGAAGTGATATGTCAAGTCCAAATCATTCGCTACTTCCTTTATCACAAAACGGGTTTTCCGTATGGCTCTTGCATGGTAACCAGAAAACATATTTTATGAATAATAATTATAGAAAAGTCTCGCTTTCACGATATCAGCATGTATAATGTAATGTTAGGGTCTTACATTTCTGTCTAGATGTCCGGTTTTATTGTAATCGCCCAACTAATGGCTTGAACCGATCAATGGCCCATACAAATAAAAAATTAGTAACAGCTATACGCTTATTACAATTATTATTATTATCATCATCATTATCACCGACGTCGGCGGCGGCGGCGTCGTCTTCAGATGAGACCGACTCCCTTGGTTCTGCGGTCACAACTGACCTACTGTGCCATCTCCGGATTATGGATGACAGATGAGAGAATGAATCAAAGGTGAAATGATAATTGGCAGGGGAAACTAGAAGCGCTAGAAACCTGCCCCACTGAAACTCTGTCCACTGTTAAGTCCCACATGGACGGCTCTGGGATTGAATCCTGGACCCTGCTGTGGAAGTCTGAGACTAACTTCCTAAGCTAAGCCTATATATGAGAGCTTATTTTAAGATTTAATAGAGATTTTAGCTCCAGGTACTGAAGCAGTAAATGTACTCCGTCACGTAATGCGTAAATGGCAGACACAGGCTGTGTTAACTTGAAATCGATACACATAACAATTCCTTTCAATGTCCCTGCCCTTACAACGCCATATACCGTTATCACCGAAAGCGGTGGTGTACTAAGTGCCAGGAAGGTTGTGCGTGTGGTTACACCCCACTAAAACATGGGTCATTCCAGGTATTCTGAGGGAAATTTTGTATGTATGGTCTCCCGTAAACCATGCAGGAAAATTTTAGAAGGGAACTTATGTCGCAGCTTCCTTCAACATGGGCTCGCAACGGTCCCAACGGAAGACGCAGTGACAAGGTCTCAGTTTGACTCCACTCCGAAATACAACAAAGTAGTGTACAGCGCAATGCAACACAAGGAGGCAGAGGCACTAGATGCGATGCCAACCAACTAATTGGCAACTAACCAGCCATACAACTACATGGAGCTGAGTCCTTCTTGAGAAGTCGCCAGTTGCTCAGCTGCTCAAAAATTTAACATATAATGGAACCGGAAAGTTCATTATCGTCTTCACAACAGCCCGCCACTGGTCCCTGTACTGAACTGGATGAATCCAGTCCATACAAACATATCCTATTTCTCTAATATCTAACTCAATATTCTCATTCCACCTATGTCTAGGTCTTCCCAGTAATCTCCTTCTTCTGGTTTTCCCACCAAAACCCTATATGCATTCTTCTTCCTCCCAAGCGTGCTACATACCTTGCTCATCTCATCCTCATTGACCTCATCATTCTAATTACATCTGCTCATTTAAAATTTTCTCCAACCTGTGCCAACATACGGCTTTTATCAATCACCTGGCCAGTGGTTAAAAATCTTATATACAATTGCTAGTGTGACGGACCAGGATGAACCAAGTTCAGTTTATGCCAGCATGTTTTAGTAAACATAATGATGAACACCTCCCATTTCGATCCGGTTGATATAAAGGGAATAAAAGGTAATGTCCCTGTGCTGAACTAATTTAGCACTACGCCATGGAGAATGCCTACGGGGGAGTAGATGAATAGATCCACGTTTTATTGACCTTCACATTAGCTGGAGGTGGTTAGCTTCACGCCCTGCCGCTTTATCCCCCGGAGAAAGAGCCCCCGGTACCCACTGGAGAGGAGGCTGGGTGGGTCCCCAGAGCCAGTCTGAACGACGTAGAAAAAACTGACTCCACCGGGACTCGAACTCCGACCTCTGGGTCGTCCAGCCCGTTGCCAGTCGCTATACCGCCTCCGATGTAAGGGATTGTGTTCAGTAAAGCACGAACCAGGCGGTACATGTGGTGACAGTATGGAGCATGTGCAGGCCCACAGCAACGAGACGCCTGCGCGTGGCTTTGGGGACGGTAGCTACAACGTCTGAGTACGTACACTAGAAGCGGATTAAGTTATACAGTCATATCATGGTAACGCGCAAAAAAACAACTGAAACAAAACCAACTTACAGTTTGCTACTACAATAAATGAAAGAAAAATTACCATGAATTTGCATTACGTTTCGTTTTTTATTTTTTTATAATCGCTCTTCCAGCCCATTCAGGGCCCTGGCCTCTTATTCAGTTCCGTAATCACTTTTCACAGACGGTAGGACTCCTCGGACGAGTGATCAGCCCGTCGGAAGGCCGCTACCTAAACACAGAACGAACGCATACACACATCAACCATCCTTTCCTCGAATAGGATTCGAACCCACGATCCCAGCGTCCGAACGAGCGAAGACAGTTCATGCCTTCGACCGTACGGCTGTGACCGACACGTTTCCTAAGTAGTGTTGGAAATTACATATTAACTTCTACTATTCATAAATTTATATTTACGATCCATTACGAAATGTAATGTTGGCGTTCGTGGGCCGAGATACCGAAATGGCAAATCGCGTCCTTCCTCTGTTATACGTATATGTAACGGCAGAGGTTAAAGCCATCTTGCACATAATTCAACACCACGCCATGAAGACGTAAGCGGAAGTGGAGATACAGCTGCACGCTCTCTTAACTTCGGCAACAAACGGTGGACAGTGACAAGCTTTAAGCCCCGACCCTTTAGCCCTGGAGGAAACCCGCGGTACCTACAAGACAGCAGGCTGGACGGTCTCTGGAGTCGATCTTGAAGTGGTGGCGAAGAAATAAATTCCCGCAGGGAATCGAACCCGGTCGCCAGCCCGTAACCTAGTAAGCTATCCCGGCTCTATCATGTACCCACATGTTAATTCATACAATCTAAGAGCCTATAACCGGTATAGAAAACCGAGATTAACGGCCGTGAGAATCCGTTGCGCTGACCACGCGACACTCTTTTATCCGCAAAAGTTGGCACTAACTTCTCCGACAAGCGGCGGTCGCTCGGTCGGTATAGTGGACTAAAGGCCACGGAGCAAGAGCCTATAAATTTGGATTACATCAATCAAATACAAAATTCACTTGTCTATTTCACAGTGTGAACAACGACACTGACACGCTGCGCTGGCCGCAAACAATGAAATGCACTGCTTTATTGAATACATAAATAATAATTGTCAATGTACTATATACTGAAATGATTACTGTTACAACTACTGCTGTCAGTAAAACTCCAATACACTTACAACTAAAATGTTCAATTTTATGGAAAAAAGAACGTCATTTGAGTGATTCGTACACAATATTTGCAGATCTCCATTCGCGAAAATACAACCACCGAGGTGTGTGATCGGAGTAAAAACCCTACGGCAACTTTCAGTCCTTGGTTCATTGCATGTTTACTCCAGATATAACAGTTTAGTTCTGGAAACCGCTTCCCAACATACCAACAGCAGATCCTCAACTTTCTGGATTAGTACAGAATATCACAAGAGTAGAACCACCAGCAATTTACGTATGTCTTCGCTTTGTAATGTTATAGTGTGACAGCAGGAAGGCCCGAATAACTTATTCATTCTTCTTCCAAATCAACGACAGAAGAAAATTATCTTGATATGTTGACGGAAGATTTACCAAGCATTCGCAATGAACATGGCGAATGTCCGAAATGATTCGAGCAAGATGGTACTCGTTTCAGCAGTGAGGTCAGAGAATGGCTCGAGGTACAGTTCCTTCAACATTCTACAGAAAGACGAGAACCCGTGGACTGGTAATCACAGTTCCCTGAACTTATACATCTAGACTTGTAACTGTTAGGTCAAAAAAGAAACAAGCGAAACAAACTTCGTGGTTTCAGTCCGCAAGCAAACTATACCGACCGAGCGACCGCCGCTTGTCGGCCAAGTTAGTGCCATCTTTAACGGATAGAGGGTGTCGAGTGGTCAGCGCAACGAATCCCCACGGCCGTTGATTTCGGTTTTTTAGGCTGGAGCCGCTATTTCCTTGAAATAGTTCCTCAATTATCCCCACGAGGCTGCGTGGATCCCGATACAGACCAACTACTTCTCAGAAAATCTGGTACCGCCGGAAATCAAACCCGGACCTTTGGATCTGCAGCCAGGAACTCTGACCACTAGACCACAGAGGCGGTCACCTGTGAGGTCGTCCGAAAGTAAAGGCACATGCAATGTCGAGCATCTTCAACAGCGATTTGTTACAGCAGACAGTGAAATCGCACCACAAACAGTTCACGCCGTTTCTCTGGGTTGGCAAAAATTTGTTCGAGATTGTGTCCGTGTGAAGAGACACACTGAACATACTCTGTAATAGGTGTGTCGAAATTCCAACAATCCCTACGGTTCCAGACTTATAAGAAACCCTCTAAAATGAGAGTCCGTTATGAAAAATTTGACCTCATGACTTGTTCTGCTTAAAATGGCGAATGCCTTAGAACGCGAAGACACAGGAATTCGTCTTTCAAATACGTCACTTCTAACAAGTTTGTCTGCAAGAATTACGGCAACATCGACACAAAGCTCCACCACTACACCGCTCTGTCATGTTAGAAAAGTGCTACAGCTGATGTTGCGTCCGTAACATAAATGGCTTGAGGTTCTTTTCCAGGAAAATGGGACGATTTTTATTAGCCACCGCGTCCATACCGACTCAGGAGTGCAGCAAACATAATTTCTACCGTTTTCAAATTTGCTCATGTAACGACACTGTCAGTATCGAGGTTATACAGCATGGATATTCTAATTAGAACCGCGAGATCTTTACTCGCAGCCATTAATCTCCACCTGACCATTGGGTTTAGAACGAGCTTTTACCTCCTGCCCTCATGGCACGGCGCTTAAGCACATGGTCGTTCTACATCACACAGCGCTGTGTTGAATTACCGATCTAAGACTGAGCCCACAGATTAACTGAAACCGCCGGCAGACGACAGCTAAGATGAAAGCTCAAGTGGTCAACGTAGGTGCCAATTACAACTATCTCCGTGTGAAACAAATATGGGCTCTCGCCGTAAGGCAAGAATACAAATTCAGAAAGTTTTATTGCAGAAGAGAATATCTGGACCTAACGGAGAGAAAGTAATAGGAAAGTAGGAAAAGTAACACCTTGTACCCTTTGCCTGTTATTATTCAAATGCCTACAGTTTTGTCCCTCACCCATATTACATATTGATGTAGCAGCAGGTTAATGTTTGTCCCTTCTCCCACACGAGACTTTCGAGTCGCTCTGCTACATTTACAGACAGTATGGCTGCTACCAATATGTTCACGCTGATTCATTCACAACCACATTAACAAACAGAAAACTTGACAAGTATTTGCTTTGGCTCCTACATTAAAACAAACCCCAAAACCTTGACAACGAGCCAGATCATTACAGAAATGTTTCGTACTGAATTCGAGGCCATTCTTAAAAAGCTGAAGAAACAGAAATAAGCATGGTTTCCAACGACACAGTTTTGGTACTTCACTGTGAAGAGATGGGACAGTTCCGTCAGCATGAGCTGGACGACCGGAGAATCGCATTCGATTCCCGACAGAGACACAAATCTTTTCTCTTCCACACAGCGTCCAGATTGACTCTCGCGAACACCCAATCTCGTACCCAAAGCGTACGGAGGTGTGTTTCTCCGGGAGGAAGGCAGCAAGGCGTGCAGAGATTAAGAACGCGTGAAGCTATACCTCCACACCTCCATGACTTCAAGGCATGGTGCTTAATTAAGCACAGCGGCACCAGTTCATAAAACGAGCTGATGCCGCATAACGAAAATGTCGTTTCATATCACTTACACAAGAGTGAAAAATGGAATGTAGCTATATTGCAATATATTTTCTGGCAGGCTCTTTTTTTTTTCTAAAAACCCACGTCATATTCATGTAAAAGAATTGTTAACCTCGCCGATTTCCACAGCTTTGTATCATAAACTAGCCGCGTACTTGGAGAATATTCGAGATGAAACTTGAGGCTCTCACACCAGTGAGTGTGACGCTGTGTAGATTGGTAAATGGATACTGACGTTTAAGAGGAACCTGCTGCACCCGTCTTCACGGTAGAAGATTTCTATCTATAAAATTATAAAGCATCGCATCCTAGAAGACAGTTCATAACATTACGGTGCTACTAATATCCCCACAAGGCCCTAATAGAAACGCTTAGAAGAACGCGTTCAATATTTCTCTTAAGAGGATTATGTGAATATGGAAATATCGACTCTTACTGTTAGTACGAAGGTTAGTAATATGGAAACATTTCCTGCTACTACCGGTAATGAGTATAGCAGCAGCAAAGTCGTAATAAAGGTGGGGAAAACGAAGGCTAAAGGTTCGGCCACACAGAGCGCTACGCTATGTTCGCTACGTAGGCTACGTGCGCTGTGTACACTCTGCGACGCAGATAACATAGGGAGCATAGCGTACGTAGCGTACTGCCACAACACAGGGCAGTACACAACACACAGCGCATAGGAAACATCTAACCCTAAGCCATACAACCTCAAGCTGACATCTCCCATCTTCGGGATGAATTAACAAGGAGGAGCTTAGCATTTTACATCAAATGTTTTAAATATTTTAACATTAGCGTTTTAACTTAAAAACAGTTTTGGATGGAAAGTGAGAATTTGATAGTGTACTCAACTATCCTAGCAAGTGTTGTGCTTTTACACGTCAACATATTGTAGCAGCGTCCACACAACAAACATAACTGTGAACATCATAAACAACGACAGTGTTTTCATAATTGTAGTAAGTGCCTCTGATGATGGTTGTGTCAAACCGAAACATGTAAGGCAGAAGTGATAAAAAAGTGACCTACAAACTGTTACACTCGACGGACTTTCTATTAACTTTGTCTATGCAAATATATCATCACAAGAATGCAGAACGCAGTAGTAATAAAAGATGGCTAATAAAACCGTCAAAATTGTTACAAAGTTCAAAATATTTGGAAGACACTCATAAATCTGAACATGCCTACTTAATTTTCACTCTAAATAGGCCCACCACCTTTTCCTTTTAAATGCAATACATCATATCGCTAAATGAATTTAAGAAAAGTGTATTCATGAAGTATTCTGGATAACCTTTCCCATCATTTTGCTATTGAAACGATACACTAACAAAACTACTACATTAAAGTACTACTAGACATATGGAATTCAGCTATGAGCGAGAGCCTCCAATTCCAACATCGAAATCCTCCAGCGCTTTCAATCCAATACTCTCGGATCCATTCTGAACGCACCTTGATACATAAACAGCCACAGGATCCATGAAGATCTACAAATGAACACAGTAAGGTAAAATGTAAAGCTATCCCTGTAACAGACCTCGGAGGCCCATAGGGTTGTGAGACGTTGAGGGTCCCACATTATTTAGACAATCGGCTCAAAGATGGCGGTAAGGTTGTCAGCCTTACGCGCCGGCCGCACTTCATCCCCCAGGAAAATTCCTGGTACTCATTTCTGTTAGAGGCTGAGTCGACACCAGGGCCATAGTGCGGCTGTAAGGATTAGTTCAACTGCAAAAATATCCAGTTACCTCATCGGGACTTGTACCCGCGACCTTCCGGTTTGTAGCATAGTGCCTCAACCAAATATGCTACCGCGTGCTGAGTGAAATAAAAAAGTTGAATACCAAATACTTAAGAAAATTAGAAACCCACACCAGTGCACTAGCAGTGAGCCTACTAGACAATAGCAAAGCTACACAAAGACTGAAAAGATACACCGTCCGAATTCTACCACACACACCCGAGTAAAACCCCAATATAAGAATTAAAATGATACCTAAGTGAATAAAAAAAAAGGGTATATGAGTTACACCACTGGGCATAACTCATTCACAATCCAGTACTTACTGAACATATATACGCGGGTTCAAATACCCGGCGGAGGTCGTCGAATTTTTAAGGGCGGAAAAATTCAGGGAACAAGTCCTCCGGGAGGGACTTTAAGCCGTGGGTCGTGTCGTAGCTTTACGGCACGTAAAAGAACCTCATATCTCCAAAGGAGGTCACTGAGCCAAATTAACGGACGTTTCCCGCCCAACAGCAGTCTCTAATACCTCTGGTAGATGGGGGAAGCATTATAGATACCTCTCAGCTAGTAGAGCCGGTCTCGCTGGCTGGGCGGGACTGATGGTAAGCACCAGTATACCGGTAGGATATAGAGATTGGTAGAAATCATAGAGGGAAGCACAATGGACCAATACAGGTCTCAGTGCATGGGGAAACCCACCCTCTCCAATAACTAACTACTGAACATATAAATTTATTGCAGATTCTGAAGATTATGTATAATAAATGTGTGGAAAAAAAAGTGCTACAATACATCTTAAATACTTCATAATGTATTCGTCTACCCCATGTCCAACAACGTATTCCAGCAACAACCGACTCATATAATGTTCAATTTGAAGCAAAACTAAGTTACGCAGTTTCTTAAAAATGATATATGCAAGACTTACTGTCCGACAAAAGCATACTTGAAGTTTCAATTAACTGAAGACACTAGTTTCTGAATACGCACACCATGTCAAAGTTCTAGTAACTCAATTCAGAAGCTGGAGTATAGCTCTCAACAGGCACAACAAAATGATACTATGACTGAGAGATCGTCATGACGTGATTCTAGCGTTAACTTTGCACTACAGAAGCCTATTCACTGAAACTAACAGAATATTAACTCTCGCACCAATCAGTGTGAAGACTTGTTTTCGACAAACATGTCTATGAGGTTCACGACAAAAGACTGCGGCGCTGCTAATCTAATTAAGTATTTTAAGCCAGAAACAACCGCCGTGACCTGTAGTCCGCAAACCAACTATACTGACCGAGCGACCGCCGCTTGTCAGCGAAGTTAGTGACAAATTTTGCTGATAGAGGGTGTGACGTGGTCAGTGGCAACGGATACCCACGGCCATTAATTTCGGTTTTCTAGACCGGAGCCGCTACTTCTTTCAAATAGCTCCTCAATTATCCTCACGAGGCTGAGTGGACCCCATTCCAGGTCCACTACTTCTCAGAAAATTTGGTAGCGCCGGGAATCGAACCCGGGACCTCTGAATTTGTAGCCAGGAACTCTGGCGGTCTATCGTTTGAAGCAAGAAGTTCATCAAATTAATATTCTGAATTCAACGTTCTACGGAAATGTAAAATGCACTGCGTATCCATTACAAAGTTCAACTTATTAATTCTGTTCAGGGCAATAACTCATATTTATTCTGAGAACCATACAAAATCCATAGATCCCAATTAACTCTGCGGACAGAAATAGAGACAGCAGCTTATAAAAAAAAGGCAAACGGTACATACAAATATCGTGCTACAGAGGGTTACAAGACTATATGACGATTTGTGAAAATGTACGTTCCATTACTCCTTCGAAACACCGCGTCTAAGAGATCCGTTCTCAAAACAGTTCAAACATACACTTTGAGGGCCACGAACAGGCACGCAACAAAGATTTTTTTTCCTTAAATAGTACGAAGTTTGAAACTCACAATATTTCTCTTTCCTTTGGCGCTACAGCCCCAATTGGCTGGGTAGGCCCCAGAATAGTCTGGACGATATGGAGAAGAGAAAATTTGGATCTACAAGGGGAATCGAACTCCGCCCCCTCGGTCGTCCAGCCCGTAGGCAGTCGCTATACCGACTGCGTTATCCCAGCTCACTATTTTGAATGGTTTAACGGAAATGTCCGCAGTTATGAATCAAATTTCCCTTTACAAATGAACTAGTTTTACAGTATTCCTGTTGCATTACAGCAGAAAGAGACTATACCGAAACCGTCATGTCACCGTCAGAATTCAAACCTGCGCATGGTGTCAGATGTACCAATGCTTTCTCTCTGCATATAAAATTCCATTTCGCATTCTGCTCTTTGCTGTAATGGATACAAAACATGATCGACAATGGACTTACACGGTTAAGAGTAAAGAGTTAAATATAAAATTATCGCCAAGTCAATCCCAGAATAGGTGTCGGGGTAGAGTAGTCGGTATAGCGACTGGCTACGGGCTGGACGACTGAGACGTCGGAGTTCGAGTCCCGGTAGGATCAAGAATTTTCTCTCCTCCAAATCGTCCAGACTGGGGCCCACCGAACCTCCTATCCAATGTGTACCGGGGGCTCCTTTCCCAGAGGTAAAGCGGCCGAGGCGTGAAGCTGACAAGTCACCTCCAACTAATGTCGAGGTCAATAAAATATGGATCTATACATCCACTCCCCTATACGTCTTCATAGCGTAGTGCTTAATTAGTTAAACACAGGGATAACTTCACGTTTTTCTACCTTTTACAATCTCAAGAAAAAGAGCATGGAATAAACCGGATTTAATAAGAAATAGAAACGTTTTAACAAATACTACTCAAAACCATATACTGGAGCTTACATACATGCAAACAAACCAAGGACCGGGGCGACAGCACAAGCGGTAGCTTGGGCGGCACACTTCGCAAATCGCTTTGTTTCCTTTTTCGCTTTACTTTCTGTTAGAACAAAATTACGCATGTAGTCTTGCGAATGATAATACCACGACAGACAAACTTCAACCCATTCACAAACCCGTCCCACGCACGGAAAGCAGGAAAGATGTATCGAGCGACTGAGTGTCTGCATGGCACGCGTACTACAAGCCCAGGTTCACAAGAGTGACCGACTTCCAAATGAGTTATTTCCGATTATACATACATTGCTGGTCCTGACAATGAACAGTAGACACTAAACTGTACAAGATCTACATTATGTGTATGCATTTCACCGGGTCCCAACTCCGTAATTAAAAGCTTTGTCCTATCATGCTCGTGAATAAAGCACGCAGACCGTAAACACTTTCGCCTTTTGAGGTTCGCAGGGCCAAACAAGGGACACGGAGAGAAACGTAAATACAACCCCAAAAGATCCGCAATACCATACCAGGTTCACTATGCAGGTTAATGTGGAGATATTTCATGCTTTTCCTCAGTCTCTCCAGGAAAATACCGGCTGTGGTCTAGTGGTCAGAGTTCCTGACTACAGCTCCAGAGATCACGGGTTCGATTCCCAGCGCTACCAGATTTTCTGAGAAGTAGTGGGTCTGGAACGGGGTTCACTCAACCTCGTGAGGATAACTGAGGAGCTATTTCAAGGAAACAGTGGCTCCGGTCTAGAAACCCGAAATTAACAGCCGTGGGGATTCGTTGCACTGACCACCCGACACCCTCTAGCCGCTAAAGTTGGCACCAACTTCCCCGACAAGCGGCGGTCGCTCGGTCGGTATAGTTCGCTTGTGGACTAAACCACGGAGGTTTTTTTTTTCCCCCTCCAAAAAAATACTGGGACAGTATCTAAAGATCACTTTCATCCACAACCCTTTCCAATTCGTCATTCGATTCCACGTGAGCTGTGCAGGTGCCCGAAACCATCAAGTGTACGAGGTGGTACTGGAAAGTTCCCGGACTGTTATTTCTGTAACAGCCTCGGCGAAAGAAGATGAGATGGGAGGTCAAGGTCACACTTCCGAAAGCCTATTGCATCAGTTTGCAGTGTGACACACCGCTGTGAACACGCACCGTTTTTACACGAGTGCTTTTTCGGCATCGTGGTCCGTTCTGTCTGCGATGGATGGCAAAATCGAGCAACGTCTCTGCAAGTTTTGCATGAAGCTCGGTAAATCCGCTACCGAAACACTTGAAATTCTTCGTGAGGCTTTTGGAGAACATTCTTTAAGACGGACATTGGTTTTTGAATGACACTGAAGTTTCAGGGCCGGTGGAGTGTCAGCTGAAGATTACGAAAGTTCAGGGCGACCAAGCACCAGCAAAACGATAGAAAATGTTGAAAATCTAGAACTCATCCATGACGACCGTTGCCGGACAATCCATGAGCTCCCAGACACCGCTGGGATCAATTATGGAGTTTGAGAGATCTTAACAGAAAATTTGAACACGCTCCTTCATCATACACGTCCCTGAAACCCCAGAGCTTGTGACTAACAACATGGTTATCGTTCCCCAACCTATCTACTCGCCGGACTTAGCCCCCTGTGATTTCGCTTTGTTTCCCAAAATGAAAATAAAACTGAAGGGACGACGTTTTGAAAGAGTGTTTGACATCCAAAGGGAATCGAAGGTGGTACTGGAGAACATTAAGGAAGATGACTTCCATGGTACTCTTGAAGCACGGAAAAAACGATGGGATAGCTGTATACGTTCCCGAGCATCTTTTAAGGAGATGGAAGCCAAAATTAAGTTAAGCCGGCGTTTCTTTTTAGACCTAGTCCAAAGACACTCTGTACGGAGTATCAATATTGATCGCCCAAAAGCAAAGACAGGAGGAAAACTCATGACTGGGATGCGCCAAATAACTGAACAACGCCTGTTCTCATGACATATGTAGGCGTATATGAACAGTAGGCGTTTTCACACTTTGAGAAGCTGTTTAATTTCCCTACAAACTATGCTTAGTCGTTTAACAAACTGTTAGCTCTTTTTTAAAAAGAACTTAGAACGCAGGTTCAAATAGGAAGACAATGCAGTAGTACTTGATGCATTCTAAAGTGTAAACAGTTTCACCATGCATGCATATTCACAACACACTTTCAGATTCTTAAACGAAATAAGGACATACGTTTAACCGTTAATATTCTGGTCATCTACCCAGATGTGGGAACAGCCACAGTGAGAATTCCTTTAAAAAGTGTGTGAACACACCATGAAACTGTACATAGTCGTATGCAGATCTCTCATGATTCTTATCAAACAAACTGTCAGTCACGCCTGTCCTTTAATAGAAATGTAAATATGTTATAAAAACAAAGGTACGTACAAACATACTAACAAAACAGCTTCAAACTGTGTTCGGTTTATTTGGATCTGGCAGCTACGCATAACTAGTTCAGAATTAACTGTCATTCATTCATCCATCAGTAATCTGTCAAGACGACAGGTCTACAGTCTCTTCCAAAACAGTTCCTCCACTTGATGCCATCTAGAGCTTTCTCCTTCAAATGAAAATATCCTCTTCTGTCCCCAAGGTCATCCAGCATCTTCTTACGTCTTGTTCCTCGTCTTCTGGTCACTTCTATCCGCCCCTCTATCTTTCCTTCAATAACTTCTTTAGAAGGCAGTTACCGCGTAAGATATAACCAATCCAATTAGCCTTCCGTTTTCTTATTTCGTGTAGGATAATCCTCTGCTCACTGACTCTAAATAACACTTCTTCATTTCTCACATAATGGGTCCAACTGTATGAGGAAAAAAGTGGTAGCATACTTGGTTGAGGCATTACGCTAAAAGCAGGAAAGTCGCGGGTTCCATTACCGATGAGGTCATTGGATTTCTCAATTGACATAATCCTCCCAGCCGCACTATGGCCCTTAGGTCGACTCAGCCTCTGACAGAAATGAGTACCAAGAATCTTCCTGGGACTAAAGAGTGGCCGGCGCGTAAGACTGACAAACTCTCGGCCATCAGTGAGCCGACTGTCTAGAGAAAATATGGGAACCTCACGTCTCACAACCCTATGGGCCTCCACGGCTTGTTGCAGGGACAGCTTTACCTTTATCTGTATGAAAAAATGTCCGACCGCGACTTAATGTTTTAACAAAAGCATGGAGAAGAAGAAGAAGCAATCTTCTCGAAAGAAACGGATATGCTCAAAATAACAGCTTGGATGGCACCTTAAAATAGGCCACATTCTTCAGAATTCACCTTAGGCATACAATCCTTTGTTTGATGCTTTAAAATCTGATCTGAAAAAAAACTATACTAAATAAATCAAGACTCGACCAATCAAAGAACACATAAGCCGAGCGCTTCCACGTTTCACCGCAGGCGAAACAGACAACTTTTAGAACACAGTATTATGGAGTTATGAAAGCCATGGAATTGTGCTGATTATGAAATGCACTTCGAATATTGATCGTTCTGTCTGTTTACGCTGTGACATTTCCGCACTGAACGCACCTGGTCTCGTCTTCAGATTAATGATGTGCCATACGACTCAATGCAGCAGTCGCGGTGCGAGAAAAGCCAGGCTGCAGCTGGTCTTCTACCAGACCGCAAGTATGACTGAGCACAATAGCCAGTGTGCGGTCAGGATTCACACAAAGTGATGATCACCGCTACTTGTGAAGTAACATCTGCCACACAAAGTAAGCTTATTTGTCACCCGAGCACACGGCCTGTTGGCCTCCTACGGCTGTACTTAGTTAACAGATTTCAGTCCAGTGCTTGCGAACAGATGTTCATTCACAACAGCAGCCCTGTGGTATAACATAACGCACTTCTAGATCCTTGGAGCCGCTGCTGGAACAGAGGTATCATTGTGTGATTTCCTACGTCAGAGACCTGTGCGCAAATGACAACATAATATTGTAGCATGTAGACCCATTAGTGGGTAACGATGCCGAAACAAACAACGAAACAACATTCGCTGCTAGGCAGTATACGTCGCCGTTACTGAGTAACGACCTCGTAACAAACACGTTCCCACGGAAACGCCTGGAGTACAATTAACGGCGGTTTCTACGTGATCCGTGCCGATATCTTACAACTGAGACAAATTTAGAAGTTAGTCGCAAGAGAGTCTGTAAAGACTTGGTCGGTGCAGTTGGAAATTCTCTATTGTTAAGGTCCGTTACCGGAAAATGACTGGTGAAAGGAGATCGAAAAGACTCTGCGTGTTGTGTAGTGTTTTGTAAAGTGTGGAAATTAGCTAGTGTTATCCGTAGTTATTTGTCACTAGGAAGACCAACGCGCAGGTTGGTCGACAATATTAAAATAGATCTTAGAGAGATAGGATGGGATGGTATGGATTGGACTGACCTGCCTCAGGATATGGACAAGTGGAGTGCTCTTGTGGACACGGTAATGAACCTTCGGCTTCCATAAAATGCTGGGAAATTCTTGAGTAGCTGCAGAATTGGCGGCTCCTCCAGAAGGGCTCAGCTCCATTAGTAACTAATTATAGTTATTTGTAGTTACGACCTGTAAGTGGTCAATAAATCCAAACTCAAAACCAAATCCCGTCTATAGTCACTCATACACGTGACAATATTAAAAAGATCTTAAAGATAGAAATTATTGGAATTTACTTTAACTGACTCGGGATAGAATCCAGTGGCTGGTTCTTCTGAACAAGGTAACGAACCTTCTGGTCCCATAAAGGCAGGAAATTCTTTGACATATCTTTCTCAAGGATTATGCCTCGTGGGGTTAGGTAAACTGTTAGTTGACCCGATGCGATGGGCCCATCCTCCGCCCAAGCAAATCTGCCAAATATGACGATCCTAATTTCCCACAACGGAAGCCGCGCCCACTAAAAGAGCCGTTAAGCTTCCTACCAAAGGCTGTCAAAAAATGCAAAAAATCCAATTATCATACATAAAAACTGATATGAAAAGTCCACATTAAATTACAAACAGTATAAAAATAAAGTGCCGATCACGGTAGCCTAGCGGTCTAAGGCATGCACTGTCTTCGCTCGCTCGGAAGCCGGGATCGTGGGTTCGAATCCCACTAAGAGCATGGATGTTTGTGTGCGTTTTTCTGTGTTTGTCTATAGGTAGAGGCCTTGCGACGGGCTGTTCACTCGCCCAAGGAGTCCTACCGTATGTGTAAGATCTAGAAAACCCGAAGCGAACGGAGTTCATGGAGGTAGGCCTAGGCCCACTGGGGCTGTAGTGCCAAGGGGGAAAAAAACAATAAAGTACTTCACACACATAATTAAAGTTAATTTGTTTATTAATTGTTAAATTATATATGATGTCTCTTAGGCTTGGAATGGACCTCAAATATCTTTACTGACATCAAGGAAGCCTAAGGCTAAAGGAAATCTGGGAGACACTAAGCAAATTCAGAATTAACTCTGAATCGAAAACACCAAGGGGCACAATCTATATCAGCCGACAGAGAACACGCCGATTTTGAAATAAGACAAGCAATCTTGCTTACGTTCATTGCCACCTTTTCTCTCTTAAAATGCAAGGATGGTTCTCATTCTAGTGACTGGGTGTTGCACCGTCCCACGATTCGCTATTCTCATTCCAATTAATCCAACACTTACATGGATTTCAGAAGAGAATCAACTTATGAACTATCAATGTTATAAGATCACGCGTCCTTTACTGGTCAGTGAACCGTGTAATACAGGCATGTCAAACTCAACTTGTACAGAGGGCCACCTCAGCCCTATAAATAATAGTCCAAGGCCGTACTTCAAAACAGAAATATCCATTAGATTTTGATACAAGGAAATGTAATTCTATTTATTATTTACGAATAATTTCAATATAATTACCTAAAGTCACATATCTTACAGTTTTAAAAAGCAAGAGAATGCCATTTTTGACAAGAATCAAACAGCTTTTCAATATGTAAAAAGAGAGATTACACAAGAAATTATGTTAGAAATAGCAAAACATTGAATTTCCTGCAGCCTGCTAATTTATGTCTGCGTGAGACTTCTTGTCTTCTGGTCTGTTGGAAAATTGTCCTTACAAAAAAATATTTCTACTAAAATTTTTATATTGATATTAATATCAATTAGCTCTAAAGGTTGAGGGGCCGCACTTTGTGGCTATGGGGCCGCATGTTTGACACGGCTGATGTAATACATCTGTAAAGAGACCCGACAATTTCATTACTGATTTAATCACTTCGGAAAGGGAAAACATCACTGTCACCTACAGAAAGCGGAAGAGTATAAACCACAGCGGCAACAAGGTGCAATATATAACACCATATCAATCCGATTCAACGTAAGAGGGTAAATGTAAAGGTAAGGATGTCCCCGTGCTTAATTAAGCACCACGCCATGAAGCCCTATGAAGGACTAGAAGTACAGTTCTACCATTCTTGACCCTAACACTAGACGAATGCGAATGGTAAGTTTCACGCCATGGCCACTTTAACCATGGGGTAAACAGCTCTCGGTACCATTTGGATAAGAGGTTGGATGGGCCTCAGAGCCGGTCTGGACAACGAGGAGTACAAAAAGATCCCTCGCCCTTGCCGGAAATCGAACTCAGGCCGTCCAGCCAGTCACTGTACCGACCGAGCTATCACGCCTCCCCCTAGCCGTGGTGAAGACTAAGTCTGTTTGATAATAAAAAGAGAGGGTGACAGACAGCAGGCCAGCCAAGATAGAAACAGGATTATCCCAACATGCAAGCGAAAGCCCTGGTCTTCCACACAGAGGTTTGACACAGGAATGACGTCACACCTTTCTAAAAATTCCATCACTCATGCGGCTCAAACAGTTTTTAGCCATAATGAACACAATAATAACGAAAAATCTTTAAAATGCGTGGAGATATTTACATGGCGTATTTGACAAAATCAAAAGAGACAGACTTTGACCTACTCAGAGAGAATCATCGTGTAACAAATACTAAATTTAGCTTGAAGACTATACAATGATGCAACATAGGGGGACTCGTCAGGCGAGAACAAATCATTTCCGGTACTTGCCACTTCCTACTTCATAACCTCCTTGTTGACAAGGAAGAGTCAATTCAATTCGTGGAGCCAATAATCCAAACACGAAGTTGGAAGTTCAAACTCGAGCCTACATGGTAATCAGGCGGTTGCAATGGAAAGCTTACCTAATGCGACACCCCTTCCACATTCGCTGCACGTGCTTCAGACAGACAGAACTGGCTACTAATTAACGGATCATGAACTGTGCAAATAATTTCCCAGTGTTACGAAATCTATACCTATACCACTCCAATAACGTAAGCCACTCAACACAGCTTAAAAGCCTGTCTTGTTTGCTACTTGGGTTATTCTAATGACGATGCAACAAACGCAAGTTACGTAATATCGGAACACGTTGTATATTTCATGATATTTTCATTCATTCATCAATGGCTCTACAACCCTTTGTTGGGCCCTGGCCTCTTCTTCAATTTCCTAATCTTTGTTACACAGACGGTAGGACTCCTTGGACGAGTGGTCAGCCCGTCGCGAGGCCACCTGCACACAGGACAACACAGACATCCATGCCTTGAGCGGGATTCGAACTCACGACCCCAGCGTTCTAACGTGCGAAAACAGTTCATGCCTTAGACCGCACGTCCACTGCGATCGGCCTTTCATGATATAACCCCAGCATATTTTGAAAGACCTACAGAAACTTAAACTTAATTGTCAGGTCCTCTGTTCAAAACAGAGGGAGGCCCTTCCTTTCGTAAACAAACCAAATGCATTACCGTTCAGGTAAAATCTGTTCGGCATAAACAAGGCGAATTAAATACGTTTATCACTGAGGTCATTTAAGTGTTTTCGGCTGCATTCTTATTGGTGTGTTTCTTTTATTCGCCTAGTGGGGGGTGGAGTCCAACTGGGTCCACTCGACACGTCGGCCATTGATTGGCCTATTGTAGCCTGCCCCGGGTGATTATGATGGAGAATTTGGTGGAATGAAGATAACCAGGGAAACCGAAGTAAAAAGTAAAGCTATCCCTGTAACAGGCAGTGAAGGCCCATAGGGTTGTGAGACGTCGAGACTCCCACATTTTCTAGACAATCGGCTCAAAGATGGCGGCAAGGTTGTCAGCCTTACGCGCCGGCCGCGCTTTACTACCCAGGAGAATTATTCAATTAATTCCTGGTACTCATTTCTGTTGGAGGCTGAGTCGACTCCAGGGCCATAGCGCGGTTGGAAGGATTAGGTCAATTGAAAAAAAATCCAATGACCTCATAGGGACTTGAACCCGCGACCTTCCCGCTTCTAACATAGAGCCTCAACCAACTACGCTACCGCGTAGGGGAAACCGAAGTACCGGAGAAAACCCGCCCCAGCGCCAGTCTGTTTACCACAAATCCCACTTGACCAGAAACGGGATCGAACCCAGGCCGACGCGGTGGGAAGCCAGCGACTAACCGCTTGCGCTATGGCTCGGTCTTATTGGTGTGTTACATTGAAGTTCACCTTCACTTCATGGTCTTGACAACAGGTAACGTTAGGTTTCCGGTAACAAACGGGAAATATACGAGTATATTCAGTTTCACTGTGAGTCATTTAATGTTCCCACCGCGATAACTTCTGAAGATGTGAGGGAATGTGGTCGACAGACTGTTCACGACGTTTCGGAACAACCGATCTTCGTCAACGATTTACCATACTACACAAGTGCCACATCCCAGAGCACAGAAATCATCCAATGTAATTTTGTCTGCCTTACGAGTGATGCTGTGGTCTAATGGTCAGAGTTCTTGGCTACAAATCTAGAGGTCCGGGTTCGATTCCCGGCCCTACCACATTTTCTCAGATGTGATTGGTCTGGAACGGGGTCCACTCACCCTCGTGAAAATAAATGAGGAGCTATTTGAATGGAGAAGTCGCGGCTCCGGTCTAGAAAACCGAGATTAGCGGCCGTGGGGATTCGTTTCGCTGACCACGCGACACCCTCTATCCGCAAAAGTTCGCACTAACTTGGCCGACAAGCGGCGGTCGCACGATCGGCATAGTTCGCTTGCGGACTACAGGCCACGGAGAATTTTACGAGTGATGCTGGAATAGATGGAGAAGACGGATATAAAGTATACTAGCATTTTAGCAGTCAACCTGTAAATCTGCTGCACGTCTGGCATTGTATCCACGAAATGAGCCCTCCGTCACCTCTCACAGTTGATGTTCATTGTTTTTTTCATTAGTGACATTGCTCTGACACGTTCAACATGTCTGCTCCGTTGATACGCTGCAACAAACAACAATCTGTGATCCCGTTTTATGGTAGGATGATGCAAAACGAGGGAAATCTACGGAAGCATGACGTTCACTTCTGTAAGGCGATAATTTCTGAGCCAGAGAAAATTTTAAGATAGGGTGCAAAGATTCACAGAAGGTTGGATGAGAGTTAAGATGACGCGCATTCTGAACCACCATCGACCTAACATATGCTGAGGTGAAAGACCAGACAGATCAACGTACCCAGGACAATCGAAGTGTTAGCACTGATGAAGCATGATATTAAATGAGCATCATTCATGAAAACGAGCGCTGTCAGAAAGAATTACGGCCTCCTATAAATATTGTATTCTAATGTAACCAGAAGCTTGTTAATCGCTAGACCGATTGCAATGAAAAGTAAGGCGATTGCGGAGAAAAATAAGATATGTAAATTTGTTTTTAATAATAAAAGTCTATTCTTTCATTTTATAGCGACCCAACAATGGTAACTATCATGGTACGTGCATACAAGACTAACAAACTCGGATCGGCGAGGTTGCAAAGCTGTGCTCCAGTCACAAAGTAAAATGTGAAGTAAACGTAAGGTTGTCCTCGTGCTTAATTAATCATGCACAACGCCTTGAAGACGTATGGGAGAGTGAAGGCAGAGCTCCATCATTCTTCGCCTCGACACTAGATGGAGGTAAGTGGTCAGCTTCAAGTCCAGGCCGCTTTACCCCCGGGGAAAGAGGCCCTTGTACCCACTACAGAAGAGCCTGTGCTCCAATCACATGAGGAACTTTAAAGACTGCAGCATACACCCTACGTGCGCACCAAGGATTCTACTTCATTCAGCAGAAATCATACTCTCTCTTAAGCGGAATTTCGGACTACGTCACAGGTTATACAGACCTATAGTCTACATAAGCATACCGATATAGTATCGTCAAAATAAAAGAAACCAACCACCACACTGACCAAGGGTTTGCTATATATATATTTTTCTCATCTCCCTCCACTTTAGACATCCGGGATAGCTCAGTCGGTATAGTGACTGGCTACGGGCTGGACGACCAAGAGGTCGAGTTCGAGTCCTGGTGGGGGCAAGAATTTTCGCTTCTCCATGTTGTCCAAACCGGCTCTGGGGTCCACCCAACCTCCTATCCAATGGGTACCTGGGGCTCTTTTTCCGCGTGGGTAAAGCGGCAGGGACGTGAAGCTGGCCACTCACCCCCAACTAATGCCGAGGTCAAGAAAACGTGGGTCTATACATGCACTCCCCCACACGCCTTCATGCTGTAGTGCTTTGTTAAGCATGGGGAAAATTTTACCTTTTTTCTTTACCCGCCATTTTATACGATATGGGGAGTTAATGTTTATGTCCAAGATGGTACAGGTCTGTATCCTTGCATCCCAACATCAGTGACGAAAATTGGTATGCTGGAGATGTGTGCGACGTGGTATATGATTTTGGATCTCTTGTTACTGCACGCATAATACTTCCTAAGAAAGCTTTCGCCCTCTGCGTGGAGACGATGCGATGCGGTTTATCCTTAGGGAAGAGTAACATCAAACCGACCACATCTAAGCTCTAACGACGCAGCAGCCAACTTTGCGGAATACCAACCAGCTGAAAGTACAGACCTCTTAGGAAAGGCTTTCACTCTCTGGAATGGGACAGCATTATTATTAACCCTTCAAAATATGGTTATGAACAGCTTACAAGTTTCAGTGCCTTTCAAGTACCCGACGGTAAAACCTACGGCTCTCTACTTTCTCACGTATCAAATTTAAAAATCTCAACAGCTGGCCATTTAAGTAGAAAGCTCACTACTCATGCAAACTACAGGCCAAATGAGGCATATCTGTGATCACAATCTACATATTTATACCAGTTTTAGACACTACCACTCAAACAGCACGCATGTCTTCGCCATGCAACGTAACGTTTCACACTACGGCCCGTCTGTGGCCATTGCAGCCGGAAGCTGCTAACGATGCGGTAGGCCAGTGACTGGCAATTCATTTCAATTACTAGATGCGGGTCTGACCCCAAGTCAGTCTTTTTTAACCCGGCGTTAATGGGTCGTTCAGAAGATGATTACTGATAACTAAATTCAGGAGTTACACAAACATTTTGTACATCTCTGCATGGTATGTGTACAACAATACAAATGCACTGCAGTAAACCTTCGCTAATCCGGTTACAGTTCATCCGGATAATCCGGATCGAAATATAAAAAAAAAAAATGAAAAATTTTCTTCACATTTGTGTTCATATGGGATTCAAGAGCAAGAGGGATTATAGCAATAGGACTTTAGGAATGTGTCGAAGGAAGCTGCAGAGACCCACACCACGCAAGGAACATACAATGGCTGCAGGTTCGTTACCAAACACATGATTACTTACTCATGGAGCTGAGCCTTTCTTGAGAAGAAGCCAATTCTGTAGCTACTCAAGAATTTCCCAGCATTTTATGGAACCCGAAGGTTCATTATCGTGTTCACAAAAGCTCTCCACTGGTCCCTATCCGGATCCAGATAAATCCAATCCACACCATCCCATCATATATCTCTAAGGACCATTTTAATATTGTCCACCCACCTACGCCTTGGTCTTCCCAGTGGTCTCTTTCCTTCTAGCTTTCCCACCAATATCCTACATGCATTCCTCTTCTCCCCCCCCTTCGTGCTACAAGCCCTGTCCATCTCATCCTCTTTGATCTGTTCATTCTAATTATACTTAGAGAAGAGTACAAGTTATGAAGCTCCTCATTATGCAGTTTTCTCCAACCTCCTGTCATTTCATCCCTCTTCGGTCCAAATATCCTCCTCAACAAATGATTACATAACAAAAATGAAACTACCAAGATTAGTAAAGAAAGGAACGAGGAGAGGGAAATTTAGAAACAAACACTCAGAAATCTGTAGAGGCATAAACGGAAGGGATACAGACAAGATATGTTCTGATAAAGGACGAAACTAATACACTGCTGGTGAATTCCCACACTATTGCCGACAAACTGAAAAATCAGCCTACTACATGATGGGCCTTTAACACTCTCAGATACAGACTACTGTACCGTCCGCCACAGGACCAGACTTTAGTGGAATTTAAATTGATACCAATTCACATCCAAACAAACTAATTCAAGTGGTTTACAAGGGCAACACATTCGGAGATTCATAACATAGATTGCGTTTGAAAAAGACAATTATAACATGAACCCCGTTAACTAACGCTCAAATATTTTGTGCGCTCACATATAAAAGAAAAAGGAATATTTCGCGGGTCGTATTCCACATATATTTGAGAAAAATGAGAGTACAAGAAATGCTAAAATCAACCATGTACTTAGTATATATTTCCAAAGTACGCCAATAATGAGAAGTCTGAGGTCCTTCGAGGTACCCTCGTCTCCCGGATGGATATCCATCAAGACATGAAGGAGTCCACTCAAGAAGAAATGAAAGCCAAGATGGACGTACATCAAGAGACCATGAAACAACGGGGAGAAGATGTCCTGGCGTGTGTCAACCAAAGGACGCAGGCCCTCAGCAAGGAACTGAACGAGAAGATTGATGAAACGCAGGTGGACGTACAGACAGTAAAGACGTTCCCCGATAAGCGGACGAAAAGCCTCCAGGAAAAACCTTGCAGACACAAGGAAGGACCTTCAAGAGCTCGGCCTCATGTTCCAGGTCGAGACCCAGACAACGAAAGTCCTGAGGCCACCCGAAGCGAATTCCAGAAACAGCTGAAAAAAGTCGAGGCCTGGGCCGAGCGCGGAAGAACAGGAACTGGTGCGGGAGCGGCGAAGCCACGTAAGTTCGACGGGACTACAACAGGGGCCTGTTCCGGTGTCAGATCGAGACCCTAGCAGAGCACAACTGTTTGACGGGCCTAGAGAAATCCACATACTTCGTCATTATCTTACTGGGCCGGGCCACCTACGTAATACACGGAATCCCGAAAGGAGCGGCATATGAAGAGACCCTTGAGGCTCTGGAAGACCGCTCCAGGGACCAGAACCTGGCCGCAGCGTATCGATACCCAGGGTGTCGGAGAATCCTTACAATAATTTGCCACAACCGTCGAACAGCTGGCCCACCGCGCCTAACCTGCACCTGACCATATAAGGAGGGCACAGTCAATGCGTTCGTAGACGAGGTAGAAGACACCGCCATTAAAATCAAGCTGTTGCTCGCAGAGAAAGGGTGAACGAGGTTCTCAGGCAGGCCCTCAAGCTGCAGGCCGTGCTCCTAGCAGTCAAACCCAAAAAACGAGCGCCATGAAATTCTGGGGCAGCCAATAACACAGACGAAGAGACCAAATACATTCGGAGGCGGGAGCTGTGGGGAGCCAAGCCACTTCAGGGGTAACTGCTTTCTATGGGAGGGCGGCACGAACGGACGACCGGCACGGGAAACGAGACGAAACGACCTCCGAAAAACAAACAGGAAGAGGACAGGAGGTGTGACAAGCCGTCGGGAAACGAGCGGGTGCCGGAAGAAAAGAGGGAAAGCCGACGTACACATTAAGGCCCCCATCACACGCTGTACATAACAGAAAGGGCCGACTATAGTCTAGTAACACAGGCCTGGATAGGCGACAAAAGATGCCTCGTGACAGCCGAAACTGGGGCGTATGTGACTGTCGCAGGCCTGACATCGCCGCCGAAAGGCCCGAAACACAGCCGACATTGCAGACGGTATCATATTCAGTTTGTAAGTACGTGTCGTGAAAGCAATCGATGTTCTCAAGTTTTGACATTCGGTGAAAACCAAAACAGGGTTCCGTGTTCAACATACATTATTAGACACTTACAGGGCTACATCACGTAAATACAACTTGGAGAATGGCATTTCTGTGTTTGAGTAGCGTATGTGCGATTTATATCCACTATATATATATATATATATATATATATAATATGGGGGGTATGTAGGCCTATAACACTATCACCTACATTTACAGTTCTGATGGTGATCACTGATCAGAGAAAGACACGCACGGAAGATGTAATACCAACATGGCAGAAAGCCCGAGCCATAGCTCAAGCGGTTAGTCGCTGGATTCCCACCGCGGCGGCCCGGGTTCGATCCCGAGTCTGGTCAAGTGGGATTTGTGGTGCAGAAAGTGGCGCTGGGGCGGGTTTTCTCCGAGCACTTCCGTTTCCCCTTCCATTCTTCTTTCCTCCAGATTTTCCATCATCATAATCACCCGGGGCAGGTACAATAGGCCAATCAGTGGCCGCCGTGCCGAGTGGACTCAGCTGAACTACACCCCTACTCCCCGCTAAGCGAATCCTGGCAGAAACCGCAAAATAAGCAGGAAACGATAAAGCCCTTTTCCATACGCAGCTACAATGGCTGGCCATGAAGGAAGCAGCTTGCTTGTAAGCCACCCTGGTATGAATTTTGTAACTGTTCTGCGTGTTGTAGGGAGGGGGGGAGATGTATTCTCAATAACTCCTTTGGGATCTATGCTCGGCTGTCTAGTTAGAGTGTGCGTTCAAAAAAATTGACGGTTATAGCCGGAACATCGATTGTCAGCTTAGCTCTCCTTTCGTGGCTGCGTTTCATTACCTTTCAATGACAAAATCAGATTCTGACTTTGGCCGGATTTCTTTAAGTAGCTTCAATTTATATGTCCGTAGGCCTATAATTTAAGTTCATGCAATGTTTACAACGTACGACTACAAAGAACAGAAGTCTGAGAAATTCAAGCGAACAAAGTTATTCGCTTATTTGCTTAGAGCAAAGTTGTCACTAGTTTCTCTGCGCCTTATGTTTCCGCGTATTGCAAAACAACTAAAATGAGAAACACGAAAAGCAGAGATGAGAGGATGCGGAGTGAGGGCAAACTGTGCAGGGAGCTAGAATAGCTTCTAGGTCGCCTGTAAAGAGGCGAGGAATGTTGACGACGCGACTGCAGATGCGGTACTCTACAGAAGAGAAAAAGAAGGGTATGCACAAAGGTATTCCAATATTACCACCGAGACTCTCTTACAAACCACGATTAAAATCTATGGTCGTAAAAGAATTTTATATAATGAAACTTACATAACGATTCTCGATTAATGATTTAATCTGTGTCATGTGCGAAACGAGAGGATTTCTGCTCTACTGAAAATGCATTCTGTTAATGGTAATGCTTTTATCCTCTCTACATATCCCATTTTTCCCCCTGAGTGGAGGCGGGCTTCTTGAGGAGAATATTTGGACCGAAGAGAACTGAAGTGACAGAAGGTTGGAGAAAACTGCATAATGGGTTTCATAACTTGTACTCTTCTCCAAGCATAATCACAACGATCATGTCAAGGACAATGAGGTGGGCAGGGCATGTAGCACGAATCGGGAAGACGAGGGATGCGTATAGGATATTGGTGGGAAAGCCAGAAGGCAAGAGGCCACTGGGAAGACCAAGGGGTGGGTGGGTGGATGAACAATATTAAAATGGATCTTAGGGAGAAAGGATGGGATGGTACTGACTGGATTGATCTGGCTAAGGATATGGACCAGTGGAGGACTCTTGTGAACACGGTAATGTACCTTCGGGTTTCATAAAATGCTGGGAAATTCTTGAGTAACTGCAGAATTGGCGGCTCCTCCAGAAGGGCTCAGCTCTAGGAGTAAGTGGAGGCGAGCTAAATTCTTCCACCGTATCCTGTGAGCCGTAGAAGGCGAACCCAGTGCCTGGGGATATAATTGGGCCACCCTGTCACGGGGGGACATAAATATAGATACCTCGTCCTCCAGGTTGGGGGTTGGACGCAAGGCTGACGACCTTCTTCTGTAAAAAATTACTGTTGCGAAATAAAAGGAAGTTAAAACCCGATCAAATCTGTCAGAATATTAATGCAACGCCATGGCTCAAAAAAAGAGCTGTTTTGTCAATGAGGACGATGATCACGACCATGATGTATATCCCAATTCAGTTCAACGTTTAACCAAAAGAGACTGGGCAACAACGAAACTGCGAAACTAAAGCAATGTCACGGCTATGACATGAAATGCGCAGTTATGTGCTGCTGAGAGGTGGCATGTATATCTGAGACGCTGCCCTGCGCTTCTGAACGCATTTGAACGCACAAAAGAACTCGTTACGAACTGCAGCTGAGCGATTGCACTCGACAATGCTGGGTTCCGGTTTCTTTAACACACAAAAATGAACCGGGCTCTCGCGGCAGTAGTTCCAGGCCGCGTGTCAGGCAGGTCCGGGTTTCAACATTCAGGCACGATACTGTGATCAAACACTGGGCATTTGCAGCAAGTATCCCAGTCTATTTCAATGTGTATGTCCATACTGAAGTAAAAACACTAGTCGAGTCAACATACCCAACACGTTACAATGCCACTGAAGTTCCCGTGAGAAGGCCCGAAAGGATGAGAAACGTGTAAGTGTATAGTTCACATTCTGAAGGCCTCTATACAGAAACCAGTTTCCGGTCACCTCACTGAGTCCTTCACCACGTAAAAAAAAGGTAAACTTGTCCCTGTGCTCAACTAATTAAGCACTACGCCATGAAGGCGTATGGAGGAGTGGATGTATAGATCCACATTTTGACCTCGCCACTAGTTTGAAGTGAGTGGTCAGCTTCACACCCCGGCCGATTTACCCCCGGAGGAGCCCCCCGGTACCAATCAGATAGGAGGTTGGGTAGACCCCATAGCCAGTCTGACAACTTGCAGAAAACTTTTGACCCTACCGGGACTCGATCTCCGACTCGTCGGTCGTCCAGCCCGCAGCCAGTCGCTATACCGACTGAGCTATTCCGGCTCTTGTCCTTCACCACGTTCATGTCTGAAATGATCATTTTCATTCCTGGTAATGTACTCAAATAAACGTTTATCCCTAAAAACGTGTCTTGAAATGGATCCCTCCTATCGCCAAAAACTGCCCTGAAATGGATCCTTTCCACTGTCGGGAACTGTGTCTTCGAACGTATTCTTCCCACTGCTGACATTCTCTGCATGGACCCTTCAAACTATCGGGAACTATGCTGAAACTGATTCTACTGCCAGGGACTATCTCCAAATGAATTCTTCCGAGACCCTGGAACTCGTATCTTGAAACAGATTCCTTCCAATGCCAGGAACTGTTCTGAAATGGATATTTCCCACTGCACCCGCTTCAGACCCTAATACCCAACGCTATGAAAGAGCAGGATGCGTAACTAAGGAAACAGTCATTGAAATAACTTAGTGTCGTTTGAAGAGGAAGGTCATAAAGCACTTCAGTCAATTAAACAGACAGTCAAGGGTGATGACTTGAGCTTACAACGGATACCCGATGTTCAAAATAAATGACGTGGAGTAAACAGATGTTTATCTGGACATACACAAATGCTGTCCTTGCAGGTATGATCCTTATCAAGAACTAGTTTCCACTGCTTGAAAACAAAATGCATCTGACCTATGACACGTTACGAAGGGTTTATACACCCATCTTGCATTGCCGAGCATTTAACACGTACCAAAATTTGCATCGAAGTTATTTCTAAGAATTTTAAAGCAGTATATATCCGTGGGGTCTAAGTACCTCGTTTTAGTGGAAAGTTAATTCAAAATAATCTCAGCCAGTGGTTCTCTATCGTTTCTCATTCACAGCCCCACGACACCTCAGTAGGATTTCTCAGGAACGGTATGCCGTCTCACACTACAAATTCACCTGTATACAAAACGCGTCTAGCACGTCTGTATGTGTTAGCTTACAGAACAAAATTGAAGCCTTTGTGTTATTAAAATCAAAAGGTAGTTAGCTACTCAAATTAACATTATCATTTTAAGATGACAGGCTAATAGGGGACAGCATAGACATTAATGTGTAAAAATTTCCTGCGTTCTGTCTATACAAACTCTGTGGCCTGTAGTCCGCAAGCGAACTATACCGACCGAGCGACCGCCGCTTGTCGGCGAAGTTAGTGCCAACTTTTGCGGATAGTGTGTGTCACGTGGTCAGCGCAAAGAATCCCCACGGCCGTTAATTTCGGCTTTCTAGACCGGAGCCGCTATTTCCTTGAAATAGCTCCTTAATTATCCTCACGAGGCTGAGTGAACCCCGTTCCAGACCCACTACTTCTCACAAAATCTGGCAGCGCCGAGAATCGAACCCGGGACCTCTACATCTGTAGCCAGGAACTCTGACCACTAGACCACGGAGAGAAAAATAACAGTGACTTCGTGCAAAAATGCATTAATGCTCAATGCAAACTATTCCGTTTCTAATAGGACGCGATAATTATGGAGCTGTGAAATATTATTTCCTTTCCCGTGGTAAAAATATTAACTACGTAATACAACGTTAGCAAAAGATGCAGTACGACAGACAAGCGTTGACGCAAGCAACTGTCATGGGGTCTGAAATAATGCCCTCCCCCCGCGCCGGGTGGAAAGTCGGCCTCGGTAGGGATTAAATCGAGGTCTTTGTGAACACAGCACACCTACGTCTGCAGGCTCGCAAAAAAATCTGTGACTAAATGAAGCAACTCGCATATAACACGTCAGAGAAATGTTAAAATGTATTAACAGTATCAATAACAACGAAAAGTGAAATTTGTGGCAACATAAAGGCTAATATCTTCAGCCTAACGGCCACAAGGCACTATTCCCTTGCCATCCTCTCATATTTATGAAGGCGCCAGCTGGACATCAAGTTTGTAAATGTGATGCGACATGTCGGTGATTCTAGGCTTCCAATCCAATTACACCACGGACCGGGGTGCAAATTGCTTGTCTCCACACTAGCTAACTGCCGAACATTTCCTTCAGACGCAAAGTGCTTTTTCTTCTTCACAATATAGGCACAAAATATACAAGCATGAACGTAAAAATAACTCACTCAAGAATCCTTCTTGAGAAGCTGACACCCACTCATTAATTACATGAAACTCAAAGCAACACTAGATACACACAACTAAGCTTGCTGCACAGCGGCCTCCGTAGTCTAGGGGTAACGTTCCCACCTCATGACTCAAGGTACGCGGGTTCAAACCCGGCGGAGGTCGTGGAATTTTTAAGGGCGGAAAAATTCACGGAACAAGTCCTCCGGAAGGGACTTTAAGCCGTGGGTCCCGTGTCGTAGCTTTACGGCACGTAAAAGAACCCCATGTCTCAAGGAGGCTTCTGAGCCAAATTATAAGGACATTTCCCGCCCAACAATAATCTCTAACGCCTCTGGTAGATGGGGGAAGCATCTAGATACCGCTGAGCCAGTAGAGGCCGAACTCGCTGGCTGAGTCGGGACTGATGACACGCACCAATACCGGTAGGGTATAGAGACTGGTAGAATATCACAGGGGGACGTACAATTGACCACTGGTCGCGGTGCATGAGGATACCCACCCCCTCCAATAATAATAACAATAATAAGCTTGCTGCACACCCAATGGGACATGTAAGTACAAAAACACAACGGTAGGATAACTGGAAACATTCGGAACCGAATTAAACTAACAACATGTATTTTACACTACAAGAAAACAGAAGAGGAAGAAAATCATCCTACAACATTAAAATTCAAGGAAATTAATAATAACAACGACGACGTGCCTTAATTAATACTGCGGTAGCGTAATTGGTTGAGGCACTATGCTGCAAGCCTGAAGATCGCGGGTTCGAGTCACGATGTGATTTTTTTTTTAATTTTCCTAATCCTTCCAGACGCACTATGGTCCTAGGGTCGAATCAGCCTCTAACAGAAATGAGTACCAGGAATATTCCTGGGGGTAAAGTGTGACCGGCGCGTAAAACTGACAACCTTACCGCCATCTATGAGCCGATTGTCTAGAGAAAATGGGGGAACCTCAATGTCTCACAACCCTATGGGCCTTCACGGCCTGGTACAGGGATACCTTTACATTTTTTTTTTCATCTGACCAAATGCACAGTGCAGTAGACCCCTTTAAAAGATGTGTTGCCTGAAGATGGCCCAATGTGGCTGAAACATGTAGTAAAAACATCAAATGTACATAAACTTCAATAATTTTAAAGATATTTTAAACATTTAACGAACATTTAGTGAATTAAGTATGAATTAATGTTGTTAAAATAATATTATTGTATTACATACGGAAAACAAAACTACAAGTTATACGCACTCAGTAGATCAAGATATCCGATGCGTTGCCCAGAACACGATGGTCCATACAGTGGGCACAAGAGACCGTCAATGGATCTATCCTCCTTCAGCAGTCAGACTGAGACCACATTCTTTAACATCCATTTCAATATTATTCTCAAATCTGGCGCCAAGAATGCATTTGTAAAATAATTTTACCCCGTACTGGTATACATGTGTCTTCCAAAAACTGTTTTCCGTTTATTGCCTCTTTATACAGACAATGTACCTCGAGATGTATTCGTTTTACAGTCTGTACAGTGAGGAAGTCCGTACTGTACTCATATACAAGTTACTTCGTATTAGAAGATGGTACCACTGAGTGGCAGATCTTCAAACATATTTACGAAAGCGAGGTTTGTGAAACAGAGGCAGTTACGGCAACAATTCGAAAAGCCAGTTCACTGGACATTTGGTGTGGAAAAAAAAGTTAAAGTTGTCCCCGTGCTTAACTAATTAAGCACTACTCCATGAAAGCGTATGGGGGAGTGGATGTATAGGTCCGCGTTTTCTTGACCTTGGCACCAGATGGAGGTGAGTGGTCAACGGCATGCCCCTGCCGCTTTTCGCCCTGGGAAAGAGCCCCCGATACTCATTGGATTGGAGGTTGGGTGGACCCCAGAGCCGGTCTGGACGACGTGGAGGAGAGAACATTCTTGACCCTACCGGCTCTCGAACTCCAGCCTGTAGCCAATCGCTATACCTACTAATAGTCGAAACTTATCAGAAAACGTCAACTTAGAAAACTATGAAACCAGATAATTATATTAAGATGAATCTTAAGGAAGTATTAACTATTGTCTTAGGGTCCAAAGAAGGTGGCGCCATAACCCAGGTGGTTAGTCGCCGGCTTCCCACTGCGGCGGCCCGGGTTCCAGCCCAGGTAAGGTCATGTGAGATTTGTGGTAGACAAAGTACAGCTGAGGAAGGTTTCCTCCTAGTACTTCGGTTTCCCCTGCCAATTCCCATTCCACATACTGCTTCACACACATATCATCGTCTATCATGCAGGGCTGGTACAATAGGCCAATTAGTGGCCGACGTGCGAAGTGGACTCAGTCTCACGCCACCCAAAGAAACTAAAACAAAAAAAAAACTGTCCAACGAAGACTTAGTTACTGGCGGTGCTAAACCTTAAGAGCTGATGCTGATACCCGTGTTGAGATGTAAACCTGTGAAGCTACCGATTTAATCGGCACTGGGTCATAATATACTTACTTTATATGGATTGCGGTTGTAGGACAGAACAAGATACCTGCAAAACAGACGGCTAGAAACCGGGATAGGTCAGTCGGTAGAGATAATTCGCTACAGTTTGGACAATTTTTAACAATTTAACAATTTCAGACTCAACGTTTTAACAAGGGCGTATATGGTAGCTTTACACCACAATATATCAAACCGACAACACAAAATGCCAAATGTAAGGGGTGAGCAGTGCAGCAAACAGAATATACACACCTGATGAAGGCCGAAAGGCCGAAAAATGCAGAAGAAAATTAACGTAGAGTGTATCTGCAGTAAAGTTACGCTTAAGGAAATAAAGAAAATTGGACAGGATTCCAAGTTCACTTTTCGACAGTGGAAAGAGATTTTTCTCTCTCCATAGGGTCTACAACGGAACTGAGACCCACCCGGGCTACCGTCTATTGGGCAACGGGTGCTCTTTCTCCGGAGGTAAAATGGTTGGGGCGTAAAGCTGGATCATTCATCTGTCTTCACCTAGAGCCCATGTTAAGTATGCGGCCAGTTATATTTCCGCTCTCCCATACGTCTTCAAGGCAGAGTACTTCATTAAGCTCAGGGACAGCTATCTTCTCTTTCACTTCACGGCTACGTCTCGTGATCGCTGCCAACTGTGGACGGTTTATGGCGTGTTGAAAGCCCTCGTGCGGTTGGGTTGTTTAGGGCGGTCACTAAACAGGATTCCCCGCCGGTCAGTGGGTTGTGAGTCAAGCACCGAGACGTAGAGACGTCGGACACATGGCAGCGACCGGAATTAGAAACAAGGGCATAAGTTATATCCATTCAGTAACTTTCGTCACACAGCAAGGATGAAAACAAAAGATATGGCCGGAAAGGGAAAGAACTTATAATCCAGCCCGATAGCTGGCGTCACCCGAGCGTCAAGAGTATCGAATAGGAGACGCTCGTTCTTTGTGCTCGTACACAAACATATATGTTCTGAGTTTTCTATCAACTCATTTATAATAATAATAATGACACACTACGGCATTTCGAGAGTTTCAATTAAAGCTTTATGGTTTTCCTCAGTCTCTCCAGGCAAATTCCTGAACGTCGTCTTCAATTACGCCTCTAGAACTTCCTTCCACGTCCTTCCCAAATCACTGGCAGTGTTATTAGAAAAGCTACTCTCCGTGGCTTTTAGTCCGCAAGCGAACTATACCGACCGATCGCCGCTTGTCGGCAAAGTTGGTGCCAACTGTAGAGGATAGAGGGTGTCGTGGTCAGCGCAACGGATCCCCATGCTTAATCTCGGGTTTCTAGACCGTAGCCGCTACTTTTCCAATCAAGCAGCTCTTCAATTATTCTCACAAGGCCCAGTGGACCCCGTTCCAGACCCACTACTTCTTAGATAATCTGGTAGCACCGGGAATCTAACCCGGGCCTTCTGGATCTGTAGCCAAGAACTCTGACCACTAGGCCACAGAGGCGGCCAATAAATATGCTAACAAATATGCAAAGCTTTAAAACGTTCTGAAACGGCTGCAAGTTCTTTGTTTCATTAACGTGCATACACAACAAAGGCATGCTGAATCCGTTTTAGTCCAAACTGTAATTCTCACACAGAAAGCAGTAACCATATCAAAAACAAAGAAAATGTAGTTTCAACAAAAGATCTGATGCTAATCAGACCACAGCAGAAATGCATAAATCCAAGGTAGGAAAGCTGTACAATTAATGGACTGTGAGCGTGAGGTTAATCGCATGATTTTAGAACGCTGAACTTCTCTCTACAGAGTAACGTTCCGTTGCAGTCAAATATCCAAGCACACAAACACTGTCATTCAAGCACGTGCATTTCCTTAGTGTTAAAATGTAATGGAAATCAAGAAACACAGACTAACCGAAACACACTCATTTTTCGCATGGCACTCCAGCTCTTTCCTTTTCGTTAGAATGCGGCGAAAGGTGCAGAGAACATCAGTAACAAAGGGTTTGCAATTTTTCACTTTACGGGCGGTTTTGAGGCTTTTTGTACAAGTATTCTACGGACAACCCAATCGGATCAATTCAAGCAGCACCATTCTATGCGCGTAAAAGGTAACGTTGTCCCTGTGCTTAACTAATCATCACTACGCTATGAAGGCGTATGGGGGAGTGGACGCATATATCCACATTTTCTTGACCTCAGTACTAGATGGAGGCGAGTTGTCAGCATCATGCCCCTGCCGCTTTACTCCCGGTAACCACTGGATGGGAGGTTCGCTGGACTGGACCCCAGAGCCGGTCTGGACGACGTGGAGAAAATTCTTGACTTTTATTTTATTGCTAGTGGGGTGGGACTAAGTCCCTTGTACTGTGACCACTTCTGGCCTATTGTACCAGCCCCAGATGATAGGTGAGGGTGATTGTGGAGCAGTTGGTGGAATGAAGATTTGCAGGGGAAACCGAAGTACTCGGAGAAAACCTGCCCCAGCGCAACTTTGTGCACCACGAATCCCACTTGACCAGACCCGGGATCGAACCCGGACCGCCAGCGACTAACCTCTTGAGCTATGGCGCGGCCAAATTCTTGACCTTACAGGGCCTCGAACTCCGACCCCTCGGTCGTCCAGCCCGTAGTCAGTCACTGTACCGACTGACCTAACCCGGCTCCTATTCTATGCGTGTATGGGCCGAAATTCTACACAATCTAAATAGCAAAAGCAGGAGTGCCCGGAAAATCTCCAACTTTATTTCAAATTAATTTCAATGCGACAAATAATTAAGCAAACATAAAAGAACGACTTTATGCAGTGTGTTCCCTTGCGAATTGGTAAATAATCACAAAATCAAACGAAGTACTAAACCAAATTGCAGAAGAAGAATAGAGGTATATAATAAGTACTGTATATACCTCCTTCAAACTGAAACACGCTGTTCCACTCATGTTTACTGTTCTTCTCCAACTCAGATGTATACAATGAAACTTTGAAGATATGCCAATTTGTGCCTAAAAACATCCTATGCGAGCACGCAACGGAAAACTGTTACTCACTGTATTGTGAATGAACTCTTTAACAAAACAAACTCCCACATGGAATCTCTACAGAGTACATTAACATCAAAGGTTCTTACGTTTTTATTATCTTTTGGCATTATGTACTGCAAATCAGAGGAACAACCAAGACGAGAAACACGAATTCCAGAAATATTAAAATATGCATTGCGTATTTGCTGAATAATGCGTGTACAGTTGCTTGTGATCAGCACTACAAACAGCAGCGGTCGATATCCCAGGCGTGTTGGTCCCAGTAACACTCACAGTCACGCCATCTCGCCCGGAATAGTGGCGCGAAGTGCATGCGGAGCAGACCGACACACCAGACTTTGCATGAATGAAAGCTGGAGAAACAATGTCCATACTACAGACCATTCAACTAATGAGTTCTATATAGCGTCAAAGCATATATACGAGTAAAACAGATTATTAAACACCAAACTAAGAACCACGACAGAACTCTCGGGTTTCACGAACTCCTACTCTGCCTCGGCGTACAACATATAGTTTTACAAGGTATAATGGGAACTGAATTAGGGCACTTTTTAATTCATACAGACAGACGGTATAGCGATTGCCTACGGGCTGAACGGGCGAGGGGTCGGAGTTCGCGTCCCGTTAGAGGCACGACTTTTCTCCTCTCCACGTCGTCCATGCTGGTTCTGGTGCCCACCCAGCCTCATATCCAATGGGTAACGGGGGCTCTTTCTCCGGGAGTAAAGCGGTCGGGGCGAGAAGCTGACCAATCACCTCCATCTAGTACCGAGGTCTAGAATACGTGGATATATACATCCACTCCCCGTACGCCTTCATGGCGTAGTGCCTAGTTACGCACAGGGAGTTTATCTTTTATATGACAGCGGAAATTCAAAGGCAAGGTAAAGTTTCCCCTTTGCTTAATTAATTAACCACTACGCCATGAAGGTATATCGGGGAGTGGATGTACAGATCCACAATTTCTTGACCTCGGCACTATTTGGAGGTGATCGGTCAGACTCACGCCACAGCCGCTTTACCACCGGAGAAGGAAGCCCCTGGTACCCCTTGGACAGGAGGCTGGGTGGACCCCAGAGCCGGTCTGGGTAACGTGGAGAAAGTCCTTGACTCTACCGGGACTTCACTTCCGACCCCGGTCCGTCTAGCCTGCAGCCAGCCGCTATACCGACTGTGCCATCCTAGCAAATTTAACGGAAGTCGGTAAGTGTATATTATGTAATTGAGTCCTTCTCAAGAAGATGATAGTCACTCACCTTGTCGGGAAATTCCTTCGCTTTTATAGACCACAAAAGGTCCGTTACTGTGTTCACAAAAACCCGCCACTGACCCCTATCCGCAGCCAGATACATTCAGCCCACACCTTCGCACCACATTTTTTTTAGATCATTTGCAATAGTCCTTTCCCTCCCGTTTCCCCGAACATTTCTTGTGTATTTGTTCTCTCTGTCCCACGCGGTAATGAACCTCAGAATTCCATAGAAAGTCGGTAATTTCTTGACTAACTGAGCGAGAATTACATTCTAAAGAATGACTCTGCTCCAAGGAGTTCGATGTTACAGCTCAGTCGTCACAATGTACGAGTATGCTTGAACTTCGTAGTACAAGTTTCGACGTAGTTTGAAGCTCGATTTCTTTCACAATTATTTTATCTGGTCGAATACTGAAATTCATTTGTTTTTTAAATTTATTTTCTGGACGGGAAGGCAGCTGTAGACGATGAGACATACAGTGCGTCGGTTTTCATGAAACTATATTCGCAAACACGTAGTTTCTTTACTTCAAGTTGAAATAGTAATCCTCCAGGAACTTCCTTGTGTACATAACCCGAAGGAGCACCAATTCAACTTTTAGACGGCAAGTTCTAATTTAGTTCTGCCCTGGCAGTTGGACAATGGACCCTGGATCTACTTACCGGTGCAAAAACCAGTGATACATATGGCAATTGGACATGGAAGTTGGAGTCGAAGTTCAATTCGGGTATGCAAGCAGATGAACCCCCAAAACCGAACTTTCTCGAGTTTGAGTGATGCATGTCAGCAACCCTTCTGGACTTCTATACGAGAAAAAAATTGCGATTAGGTGACTACAGTATGGGTCGCAGACAGTGCATCATGACAGGACATCGAGTATATTTATCCGTAACGTTACGTGACTGACAACTATGCACATTCGGAAAGTGTAAATTGCTATAGTAATTGGAAAGAGACCAAGTAAGTGACCATGGCTTCGTTAATTTGAAGATAATAAGAAAAACCACAAAGAGGACTGACGGATTCGAACGGAGTGCCTCTCGAATATGTACCAGGATCGATAACGTCTTGACGAGCAAAGCATGAATAGCTCTTTAGGAAATGATATTGGAAATAATATATTTTTGTAATGCTTATATTAAGATCTGGTGTTGAGAATATTTGGACCGGAGAGGGATGAAGTGACAGGGGGTTGGAGAGAAGTGCGTAACGAGGAGCTTCATAACTTGTACTTTTCTCCGAGTATAATTAGAATGATCAAGTAGAGGACGATGGGATGGGAAGGGCATGTAGCACGAATGGCAGACGAGGAATGCATATAGGATACTGGTGGGAAATCCAGAAGGAAAGAGACCACTGGGAAGACCAGGGCGTAGGTGAGTGGACGATATTTAAATGACTCTTAGAGAGATGGGATGGGATGGATTGGATTGATCTGGCGCATGATATGCACTAGTGGAGGGCTCTTGTGAACAGGGTAATGAACCTTCGGGTTCCATAAAATGCTGGTAAGTTCTTGAGTAGCTGCAAAATTGGCGGCTCCTCCAGAAGGGCTCAGCTCCATGAGTAGGTTAAGTATATACAGGGGATGGACAAAAATATGGAAACACCTCATGAAATGCATGCCTGAATTGAAGTGTTTATTTTAGCAACGTTTGTAGGTCACGCTGTCGTATCTGCCCAACACCACTACCTGTACAACCTCCGCAATACGTTGCAAGCTTCGTCTGTTGTCGAGACAGTGTTCTGTGCAATTTTCTGTGCATCACGTCAGAGTTAACAAAATTCGAACGCGGGCAAATTGTTGGGACCCATATGGTGGGTGCTTCCGTAAACAAGGTAGCCGAGGTTTTTGGTGTTTCGCGAGGCACAGTATCCAAGATTATGACCGTACACAGGAGGACTGGAAAAACCGCATCCGATAAACACCAGCATGGACGGAAATGTGTGTTGAGTGATCGAGACAGACGAACATTGCGTAGGATTGTGACGAAAAAATAAGAAGACTACAGNGTCATTTGGTCGGATGAGTCCACCTTCACACTGTTTCCGACTTCTGGCCGAGTTTACGTCTGGAGAACGCCATCCCAAGCTTACGATCCAGACTGTTTGCTGCCAAGAGTGAAACATGGTGGGGGTTCGATCATGGTATGGGCAGCCATATCGTGGTATTCTGTCGGACTCATCATTACCCTGCAAGGTCACGTCACTGCCAACGACTATGTGACCATTTTGGTCGACCAGGTGCATCCCATTGTGCAAACTTTGTTCCTTAATTGTGATGCCATTTACCAAGCCAATAATGCCTGTGTTCACATAGCTCACATCGTCCAGGACTGGTTTTCTGAGAACGAAGATGAAGTGTCACGTCTGCCATGGCCCCCACAATCGCCAGACATCAATATTATTGAGCCTTTGTGGTCTGTTTTTGGAGAGCAATCTGAAGAATTTCGTCTTCTGGGATGTGGCGCCGTGTAGATCCTGTTTGAACCGACATTTCGGAAGAACGTATCGCATCCATCTTCAGGATAGCTGCAGACACCTCTTCACGCTGGTTCCTCACTCGCGGTTTTTTCTACACTGAAGATGGAGGCGATATGTTCCTCTGAAACGTCAGTTCACACATGATCTACACGGCGCCACACCCCAGAAGACGGCATTCTTCATAGTCACCGCCGTGAAAACCTCAAATCTTAGAACACTAACCTTACACGCTAATTAAATTGCTGTCGGGGTATACTCCGATGCAATCGATATCGGCGGGTCTTTCTTCGCGAGTTAACGGCCGGAACGTGATGATGACCACTTACCCGCATGTAGTGCCAAGTTCAGGAATCTAGAGAGCAATAATTTCAATCCTCCATGCACCTTCGTGGCATGGTACTTCATTAAGCATACGGACAACTTCAACTTTCTCTTTATTTTTACGATCAATAAATTCCTTAACGTAAAGTTATTTCGAGTAAGTTTGCAATATAAGAAAATGCCTACAAAACGAGATGCTATACTAGCCTCTTCATACTATTGAGGCAATTTTCAGAAAATCAATGTCCGATTTGAATTGCGTGTAAAGTATTGGTTTCACCACAACGATAAAAAAAAACTTCGTGGCTTTTAGTCCGCAAGCGAACTATACCGACCGAGCGACCGATTATCGGCGAAGTTAGCGCCAACTTTTGCGGATAGAGGGTGTCGCGTGGTCAGCGCAACGGATTCCCACGGCCGTTAATATTGGTTTTCTACATCGGAGCCGCTATTTCCTTGAAATATCTCCTAAATTATCTTCACGAGGATGAGTGGGCCCCGTTCCAGACCCACTACTTCTCAGAAAATCTGGTATCGTCGGGAGTCGAACCCGGGACCTCTGACCACCAGAACACAGAGGCCACCTTAAAGTATGTGTTTCACCACACCATTACGAACATAAACTATATTCCACTAACAACATTTAGTGTGAAAGAAGTACCAGCATTACCACAGTAAGAGATGAAGCGGCATACGAAAGGGCATGGCTCCTCATTATAGGTTCATTTTATGTGTTTCGTGCAAGGAACGCATAAAACATTCAGTTACTATATACAACTAACCCATTCACCCTAGAATAATGGCACAGAGCAGCATTCATAAGGAACGCCTGTGGACTGATGCCGACGTTCGTACAATCCACCGTAACAAACGCTCGCTCATTCATCCTAATTGACCGTATAATACCACACAGGTCTGAATGACTCAGCATCTATTAGTACCTGAATGTGGTTTCGTTAGAGAGAAAAAACTCTCTTCCTGTCCCGGAATGCAAACTTCATCAGCATCTTGAGATACTACAAGCTACAGCGTTAGGTCCAGTGCTGTACTACAATTTGAGTAACAGGACAAACTGGAAGCTTCAGGAACCGAGTGTGAACTGTTCATGAAACGTGACATTAACGTCATTTGCAGAGTACCATTCTTCATTGCCCTGGCTTCACGAAGATAAATCCTGTAAATGAAAACAGGCGTCTAATATGAAATCGATCCTGCATGAATGGTGCCATTTACCGCAATTCCAACCCACTCATTCAGTGATTCCTCACATAATAAAACCGGTTTTGTCTCGTGTGATGTCCTTATGTAAATAATATCCCTCCCTCCAACATGGTAACAGCATGTGTACACAGTTCTCCGCGATTCAACATAACCTACACTTTCTCTTTTATAGCTTTAGGAAGGAATTTGCGGTAGTCGTGTAGGTTTTCGTATAAAACACCAGAATTAACACGCTTTAAATTGCACAGCCTATACAAAATTGTACTGCATACAGATGTATCCCTCAACATTTTAACCCCGAGAAATGTTATGCTGGCAACTCTCAAATACTGAAATATAATGTTAGAGTTGGCAACATCATAGTAAACAATTTAAGAACTAGGTTATTTCTTGTTACCTAGGTGATGTTTACTGTTATGTGTAACTACAGTTATGTGTGTAACAACAGTATCTTTATATTGTTGTGTTACTATGGTTATAAGCCTGTATGTATATATAAGGCGTACTTCTGTATCAAATCTCAGTGTCTTAATAAAGCAGGTGTAGAGTGAACACTGATTCTCACTTATCATTCGATCCACGCGGATGTAACAAAAATAACAAGAAAAGGATTCCACACCAGAGGGAGAAGTGTTCTAATTTATTTTGTTCTTTCAACCCACTGTCATGTCGCCCAGAACGGCTCTGGGGTCCACCCAACCTATCCAATGGGTACCGGGGGCTCTTTCCCCGGGAGGTAAAGCGACAGGGGCGTGAAGCTGATCACTCACCTCCAACTAGTGCGGAGGTCAAGAAAATGTGGATCTACACATCCACTTCCCCATACGCCTTCATGGCGTGGTGCCTAAATGGTTAAGCACAGGAACAACTGTACCCTTTTTACCTTACCTTCAACCCGCTTTAGACGTTAAACATGTAAAAAAAAATTAAAGCTATCCCTGTAACAGGCCGTGAAGGCCCATAGGGTTGTGAGACGTTGAGGGTCCCACATTATCTAGACAATCGGCTCAAAGATGGCGGTAAGGTTGCAGCCTTACATGTCGGCCGCGCTTTACAATCCTCCATAAACTGGTTACAGTTCTTTAGCAGTTAGTGTTATCATATGGCCGTCAAAACAAGAAATTCGTAACAAATATACCAAAATTACTGTATTAACATTCGATATTATGTAGAGAATAAAGGTGGTTACATTTCATATTTCTTCAGTGATGACATAAAATTACGTTAATCACAAGAATACAATTTTAAAAAGCAACAAGTTAGCGTACATTTGGAAGGCCGAGCACATGGAAGAGCAGCATTCAAATGGATCTCTGGGAAGATAAAGTAAAGGTAAAGGTAAAGTTGTCCCGTTGATCAACGGATTAAGCACTATGCCATGAAGGCGTATGGGGGAGTGGATATACAGCTCCACATTTTCTTGACCTCGGCCCTAGCTGGAGGTGAGTGGTCAGCTTCATGCCCCGGTCGCTTCAACCCCGGGGAAAGAGCCCCGGTACCCATTGGAAAGGAGGGTGAGTGGGCCCCAGAGCCGGTCTGGACGGTTTGGAGAAAATTCTTGACTCTACCGGGACTCGAAATCCGACCCCTCAGTCGTTTAGCCCGTAACCAGTCGCTATACCGACTACGCTACTCGGGCTCCAGATGAAGCTAGGAGTGAATGGAAATAGCTCGGGATTGTGTCCAGTAGTGGCTTTGATAATAGTGGTGCTGAATCTGCAGGTTCCGTTGCCAGTTATGCGGACATTGCCCTGACAGAAGCGTCAGCTCTCTTGGCTTCCAAGTGGATGATCAGAGTTCGATCTACAAAAAGGAGCTGAAGTGTTTACCATTTTAAATTCATAAGGATTCAAGGAGAAATTTAGTTTCCTCTTCAGCGGGTATAGGAGTCGATTTCTTCGCACTTGAAAGTTTAGAAACCGAGGGAACTAGAGCGAACTCCTACCAAACCTTAAAACCTGCACATAACAATGGAAGCTAAGTACGATTTTTTTCGTTTTCAACTGTGATTCGATTAAGAATTGGATCGATATACGCGGTATTGCAAGCCTTCAAACTTGCTTAAGAATCGGACTGATGCATGCAATATACTCCTATGCGCATCTTCACCTCGCTAGCCTTAAAAATCGTAAATACTTGCGCGATTCTGGTAGGCCTGCATCTTCAGATTCGCCATGGATGTTGGGGTGTATCACCAACTTCAGCAGCAAAGTATATTCCCCACAATGCGTAAATTACAGTTAGTTTTAATGGCATAATGAGATTCGAGATTCTCAAAGCAGTGGCTATTTAACACTACTTCTGGAATGTTAACGCCCTGTAATCTACTAGAATACACATCGTAATCTCACAAAATAGTAATCTTCAGCGTCAACACCGTTTTCCGCCATATGACGGAAGCAGAATCAGTGATCGAAACGACGCGTTTTGGATATAAAGCCTAGATGAGGAGGTATTCAAACTGACCACAACGAACATCTGCCAAGAAGAAACCTATTCAGTTCGGCCAGATAGATAGATCTGTAGACAGGGACTAGTTCTAACGATTGGGCCTGAATAGTTTTTACCTAAAGACGGAGGCAGAATCCAGTCTCCGAAACGTTGTTTTGAAAAAATAAACAGGACGGTTTTTAAACAGAGACAAGACAATGGATAATGTCCAAGCGGCCTCCGTAGTCTAGAGGTAACGTTCCCACCTCATGACTCGTGGTACGCGGGTTCAAACACCCGGTGGGGGTCGTCGAATTTTTAAGAGGGAAAAATTCAGGGAACAAGTCCTCCGGGAGGGACTTCAAGCTGTGTGTCCCGTGTCGTAACTTTACGGCATGTAAAAGAATCTCATATCCCCAAAGGGGATCACTGAGCCAAATTCCAGGACTTTTCCCGCCCAGCAATAGTCTCTAAGGCCTCTGATAGATGGGGGAAGCATATAGACACCGCTAAACAAGTGGCCGAACTCGTTTGCTCGGCGGGACTGATGGTACGCACCATTTATCGGTAGGGTATAGAGACTGGTAGAATATCATAGAGGGAAGCACAATAGATCAAACTGGTCGCGGTGCACGGGAAACCCACCCTCTCTAAATAACTAAATAACAAAAAAAAATGGATAATGTCCAGAAACATAATATTCGTACTAATGTACCATCGTCACAGATAGTTTCATGGTGGTTACAATGAATGGTGAACTTCCTGGCTTTCTCCAATGTCTCTACAAACCTGGTACTTAAAATATGGCACCAATGTTTCTTTCACTATTCCGACAACTCAGAAATTCACGAAATTCTAACCTTGAATAGCTTAGTACACGTATATTATCCTTGCAGACCAAGGAAACCCAGCGAAGGTGGGAAGAGACATATGCTTTTCATGCTGCTGCTCATCCTACTAGTGCGATGATATGATGGTAATTAATACACCCTGGTGTGTATGTGTGTTTTGATCGCTACATTTTTCGTATCTCGCAATGATAAGCAAGTGAATAGGAATTTCATCGTAAAGCTATGCTGATAACATATCTTTCGACAAGTTGCTCAATACACACGTGTGCAGGCGCGAGCGTCTGTATGTTTGTGACCGAGCAATGTCCCGGGAGGCTACTCAGACGTTGACTTGTGACAGCGGCAGACCAGGTCTAACCCCATGTGAGATTCGCGGTGGTCTAAATGACAATGGACCAGGTTCTTTCCGGGTTCCCTCGATACTCCCCTGCTAATCATCGTTTCTTCATTGCTCTATATTCATCTATCACTGCCCCCTGACGTGTGCGACGCCCTAACCAGAGAGCACATCATCACAGCCCAGATCCTTCACCACATTATCCTCGGTTTTTAAGCTGGGGGCTCCACTTCGTTGGTTTATACATATACGTATACAATGGAAGACAACTTGTAACTATGTACGTGTTATCTGACTAAATGACTATGTTATATGACTAAGCGGCCTCCGTAGTCTAGGGGTAACGTTCACACCTCATGACTCAAGGTACGCGGGTTCAAACCCGGCGGGGGTCGTGGAATTTTCAAGGGCGGAAAAATTCAGGGAACAAGTCCTCCGGTAGGGACTTTAGGCCGTGTCCCACGTGTCGTAGATTTACGGCAGGTAAAAGAACCTCATGTCTCTAGGAGACCTCTGAGCTAAATTAGGCAACAGTTTCCCGCCCAAGTAGTTTCCAATGCCTCTGGTAGATGGGGGAAGTATCAAGGCACCGATGGCCGACCTCGTTGGCTCAACGGGGCTGATAGCACGCATCAGTACCGGCAGGGTATGGAGATTGGTAGAATATCAAAGGGGGACGTACAATAGATCAACAACTGGTCGCGGTGCATGGGGAAACCCACCAACTCCAATAATAATAATAATGTTATACGACTCTCACTCCCTAGTAGTTTTCACGTACTTACACAAGTGGCAGTCACATATTGGAAACTTTGTCATCTGACGAATAAGGATGTATCTCAATTCAGTTTTAAAGGAAAAGTGAAGGAACAAAATAAAGTTATACAAGGACAAAGGAAAGAAATGAAGAAAGAAAGAAAGAAAATTGGATAAAGAATGAAGACAAAAAAACAAATTACTTCCTGTTGAATTTCAATTAACTTTTCCATTGGTTCAATATTAAGTGCTTCATCAATTTTTGTCAAGACAGAGAAAATACGATGATTCTAGACACAAGAGAAATCTATGAAACTGAATAATCTAATGTAAGATTTGAGGATTTCACGGCGGTGACTATGAAGAAAGTCGTCTTCTTGGATGTGGCGCCGTGTAGATATTGTTAACCGACGTTTCGGAGGAACGTATCGCCTCCATCTTCAGGGTAGAATAAAATCCGCGAGCGAGGAACGAGGGTGAGCAGGTGCTAACAGTCTTCTTTTTCTTCTACCCTGAAGATGGAGGCGATACGTTCCTCCAAAACGTCGGTTAACACAATATCTACACGGCGTCATATCCCAGAAGACTGCCTGCTTCATGATTAATCTTAGTCTATAGACTTATGCAGGTCTATCGTACTGCACATCCAGCGCATCAATTAAGCTTCACAAGCAAACGATTCCGCACTGTTTCGCTTCTGTACCGTTATAAAAACACGTATACAAAAGTATTTGCTCATTTTCCCATGAATCCTTGTTGGAGACGTTGGTAAAGGAGAATATTACGTAGTGACAAACTTCAAATTTTAATATTGCGCACTCAAATGTACTTATGAATGGGTTGGTCGCGTAGGTGGATGAGGAAAACAAAAAATTGTAATTATTTCGCAGACTAAGGATATACATGCGCATAGAATTTTGATGGGGAAACCTCTTGGAAAGCAGCCACTTAAAAGGTTTATTTTCCAACTGAACTCTTGCGGTTATAGTCCTTACGTAACATCCACTCTCACGAGAGGACGGATCTGTCGTATACAATTGCTGCTGGGACTCGCCAGCGCAGTCGTTCTCACGTCAGAGTTCCGCGGGACTCATGGCCACATTTTACGGTCTCAGATTCTAGACTCCCCACCTGGAGGGCCAGGTCCCCGTATTTATATCCTCCAAGAACGGGGTGGCCCGGTTATACCCCCAGACACTGGATTTCCTTTTCGTCGTCTCCTACGACTCGCAGGGCTACGGTGGAGGTATTCGACCACGCCTCCACAGGGGTTGAATATATACAAAGTCAAAGTTACTTTACGACTGGAGGTTTACCGTCAATCAGTCTGTCTTGTGAGACCCACGACCAGATATTTTTTCCACCAACTGAACCCTTGCGGTAATAGTCCTTATGAAACATCCTCTCTAACAAGAAGATGGGTTTGTCTCTTATGATATACCTGGCCTTTCGTCAAGTGTATATTCCGCACATATAGCGTGTCACTGAAAAATTCTTGCTTTAGCACTACGCACAAGTCCTCCGTCAGTAAAGGCTTTGCATTGCAGATCATGCCAGTCTTATATGCCTTATGCTACAACGGCAGCTTAGTCACTTGAACGGTCGTAAGCTTGACCAAAGGCAAAGTTACTTTACGACTGGCGGTTTGGGGCCAATCAGTTCGTTTTGGCGCCAGGTCCCTTGAGGACCACTACCACAATTTTTTTTCAACTGAACTCTTGCGGTAATAGTCCACCGCAGCTGATCCGCGTTATATAGCCTCGGCACAGGTCTCACAGAAAACACCTTTACCAACAGTTACTCTACTGTTGCATGATGTAGCTATCGTCACGGACCGCGTAGAGAACACCGTTTCCCAAAATTACTCCAATGTAGCGTGAAACACAGCTATTACCTAAGAATTGCTGTCCCTCTGGCTTCACCATTCTGACTTTCAGCAGACATACCATATTATATTCCAGTGAGCATGAACTGCGCTGAATTTGTTCTATTCCCTTCTCATATACAACAAACATGCTACAGACTGACAAAAACTCAAACTAACAGTATATAAATCAATTTTAAACTTAACACCCCACGTTAATTTAATTTGGGGGTAAACATTTTTATCAATCAGAAACTGTCTTACACTGAATGTTGTCTATATGCGTCAATCTATAAAATCCTTACCATTTTACAGCTCCAAATACCACTGCAATTTTTATTAACGTGACAATTATATGGTATGAGATATAAAAATATATGCATAAGAAGCAAATCCTGTACACACGATATAATCATCATCATCATCAGTAATCTGTCAAGACGACAGGTCAACAGTCTCTTTCAAAACAATTCCTCCACTTAATGCGATCTAGAGCTTTCTCCTTCAAATGACAGTATCCTCTTCTGTCCCCAAGGTCATCCAGCATCTTCTTACGTCTTCTTCCTCGTCTACACGATATAAACGGGAAAACAGATTATTTACTTCAAAACCTGCAGTTTTCCTAATGCCTTAAAAAGCACAGAAACCATGAGACCAAGTCTACACATAGCAGAACTACATGGTAGAGTCATTAAGTTCGTGGAATATGGTTTTATCGCATCATATTACAAGGTATTCACATATACTTATGCAGATCCACATCGACCCTCTAAATAGTTGCCGTTGGCCGCTATGCAAGTCTGCCAACGTTGATATAGGTGCCGAAAACATTGCTGAAACATATTGGCGGGAAATTCCCTAAGACGCTTTGCGGCCATTCCACGAACTTAGTGACTGTGGTAGTATAACAGTATTACATGTTATCCTACATCACTGCCCACTTCCACGAACAGAAACGTGCATGCACACAGAAAATCAATTTCACCATCTACCATAACTCATTTGTGCCCATAAATGCAAATGCAGGGAAATAAATGGGGAATGAACACTAATTTGTATGGGAAGTTCTCATTCCAAGGCTTTCACGGCCTGCATCTGATGCACAATTTCGGTTTCTGCGTTTCGCCATGGCTAGAACCTAAAGTTACATATGCATAGATGAGTTTAGAAACATCATTAATGTTTTATATTTATGTACACATATTTTTCAATTCACAGTAAGCTGGTGACCAGAGAGAGAATTTTGACAGGTGGCTGAAATTTAAGAATTTTACAACCCATGAAAGCTGAAAAGTCTCTTGAGTCACCATACAAATTCGTCGCAGCAATGATGACTGATGATGTGATGACTTGGGAACAACTCCAGACATATGCTCATCCATTTGCCATGGGCAGGTTAGAGAGAATGGTGAAGAATGCATTTTAATCGTGCTGAAAAATATTAAATTTTTATAAATTATTCCTCATATGCATGTCAAGGGTGACATTGAAGCTTTTCTGCAGATGTCGACAGGCAACCTGTGCCCTATATGGTCAGAAGAAGGCTATGCTACTCTGCAAGCATGTCAGGAATCAAATTGCAACTATTCACCATACAGCTTGTCAGAGTATAAAACTAACAGTTCAATGTGTTAAAAATGGATGAAAACAAAAAACGTTAACTTACTTCACGTTTGCACGCAAATGCATCCAAATTTTAATACAGCCTACAGAAAATCCCCACAAGAAAGTTTTGATATATCTTTCAAGAGTACCATTTGCTACAATGGCACAGATAAAAATTAATCTCTCATTAATAAACACCACCCTTGCCACCAATGACCAGTACAACTGGACAAAAGATGGCAGAACATGTATAACCTGTCACTGGCCAGTTGACAGTCATAAAGAGAATACAAAATATGCAGAGTTACAGACAAAGATATGCTGGACACAGTGCAGTCTACATCACGATAAATTACAACAGAGTCAGCATACACGGGTTAAAATTAAGACTAATCAATAAAAATATGATAAAGCTATATATCAGTGATGAATTTTCCGACTGTGCATCATAGAGGCTTGCAGAAAGATTAGCATACATGTTGGCAACTGGTTTCAGAACACTCAGCTCTCCTTCAATACAACCATGCAGACATAATTCAGATTTTGCTATGCATGCACTAGCATGACAGACAACCTGCCTGTAAATTTTAAAGTAACATGGGTACCTAATAACATGCTACATATCCAACTGTATATTTGAGTCCCGAAGTTGGAGCATAATATACATCTTCTATAACATTACATCCAAGAAATTGAGACCCAGAGTCTCCAGCACAAAGGTGCTATGCTTACACAGAACACTGGTCAACTCCTTGCAAAACTGTCAACAAGTATGACATTATGCTGCCCAAAAGGTGGAGGTCACGTAGCAGGCATTGAGGAAATGAGAAATGCATATCAAATACTGTTTGAAACCAATGGTGACCGGCTGGTAGATATAGGATTCACTAGAAAGACACTATTTTGATGGCTTGCCAAACTAAAACGTGAAGATGTGGACTGAATGCTACTGGCTCAAAATGTGGTCCAGTGGTAGTTCATAGTGAAGATGATAATGTATGTTCAGACCCCACCAAAGCAGAGATTTCCTTGAGCATCTACATAACTATCAAGAGTTATGCCTTCTGGAATATAATGTTGTTTAGTCCACTGAAAGTAGACCAATGTTTCAGAAGTACATGCCGCTTCCATTTTCAGGGTCAAAGAATGAGCCAAGCAAGAAAACAGTGTGAAGCAGGTGGCAATCAGAGCAATCAGCTTGCTGTCTTCACTTTCCTTCCTCTTTCCTACATATAATCTCAAATTTCAGCAAGCATCACCAAAGATTTTAACACCTGATGATGACCACATTGACCGAAACATGTAGTCCAAGTCACATTGCAACTGACGGTCAGTCAGTCAGTCAGTCAGTAAGTCTTGGTGCCAAGCCCCGTCTGGGACTCATGACCATATATTTATTATTGTTAAACGTTACGGTTTTGTTTTTGTGGGGCGCCCTCTCTGATGAGAGGATGGGTCTGTCTTTTTTACATGTTACTGGGTCTTGCCAGTGTAGTCTTTTTCGGGTCCGAGTCCCTTGGGACTCGCTATCATATTTTACTGGAAACCTGTAGTGATTGATTTTTAAACTTTTAAACTTTTAAAGTTAATTAATTTTATAGGACATAGTGTTGCACACGAGACTGTAACTAATCGAAACTAAGGGTGATAACTTAAACATATGCCATAACTATCATACATGTTGCTTCCAAAATTCTAGATTTCATGGCACACATGTTACTGCATGTCTCTAAAATGTTTCCCACATTCTACATGAAGCATGTTCAAAGCAAGCTTGAAAGAGCTATCTGGAATCATTGAATGGGAATGCAACATGTGGTTCCTATATGCAAAGCAGGTATCTGATTATGAAAATACTTATTTGAATATTAATAATGGCTCACTCTCATACATAACCCAATTCTTCACTGCAGCAGATACCTGCTTGAGAAAATGAAATGGTTCAGTTGGTCAAGAAATTGCACATATTTTTTGAACCCTAGGTTTATTATCATGTTCCCAAGAGACCATCACCAAACCCTATCCTACGTCACACATATCCAGCATACTTCCACAATAGATATCTTCAAGATTCACTTTAAAATCATTCTCCTGTCTACACCTAGCTCTCGGGGGGGTAACTTCATGTTTTCCAGCTAATATTCTTATCATTTCTCATCTCATCTGTGTGTTATACATGTCCTAACCACGCCACATTACTTGGCTTCATCATACATCCTAATCCTGGTCCTTTTCCTCTCACAGATTCTCCTGGAAAGTTATGCAATAACATGGGCGTAATTCAGGGTATGTATGTACAACCAGAACTGCAGTTTCTTTTCACTCATAAGGAACATCGTAACAACATATAAAAAACAGAGTCACCACAATGGATCTTACTAAGTTCTACCAAGAACAAATATACCTTTCATAATCAGTGTCGGTGTAAAAATGAGTCAGAGTACAAAGAATAATAATACACATACTGAATCTAACGAACAGATAAAGATTCTTGTCTTCTGGGATGAAGAAAAAGCAGCATTTCACAAGAACCTGCTGATGATAGAGATGGCATGTGCCCTCCAAAATGCTGGAACCTATCTACCAAATTACATCACATCACATCCACTATGAGAGCCTCAAATCTTGCAAACACATAGATGTTTGAAATAACAATTTGATTTCAGTACTAATATATTGTGCATTGTAAATGTGCAGTAAGTTTTGTGTAACGGTGCGATAAATTATCTACTGGTGCAGATTACTTAAGTTACTGTTTAAAAATACCATTCCAGGAATTTTATAGAGAAACTTACAAGTTCCTCAAAAACCATAACGTGAGTCACAAGCAAAATGGGGTTGATTTACATATATTTAATGCTCTAAGAACAATTTCTAATAATGTGTATCAAAATCAGTGTTACTATTTCAGAGCATTAATCGTCATATTACTTGTAATGTGATGATATATGAACCATAGAACTCTTTAGCTACATTTATTAAAAACAGCCATGTGCTTACATATGAAAAAATAAAAAATCAATGGAGAAGAGCAATGACTCGCTGTGTTGATGGTGAAACAAATATATCTATCAGGTTCTATAACTCATTCCAAACACAAACATCCTGCACTTTTCCTTTAATAATTATATTAGATATATTAAATGAAATTTGGATTTTAAGTAACACATTTGAAACACTCCACCAATTCAACCTCCTGATGATCCTAACAATATTTGGTGAAAAGTACAGATTATGAAGCTTCTTGATATATAATTTTCTCCATCTACCAACAGATACGTTTCTCAGAAATTTATTCTCAAACGACCTTAATCTATATAAGTGCCATACCCATACAAAACAAAATATAAAACCAGTTTTTTCATATTTAAATCTTCAGATTTTTGTTTAGAAAATGGGATGATAAAATGCAATGAACTGAATGGTATTAAACGCTCCCGAAATTGAATCTGCTCATAACTTTGACATGAATGTAATTCTTCCTTCTGACTAATGCAGTTTTTTCTCCTACTCAAATTCTGGGAAACTGAAAACAAATTATCATTCCCATCTTTTATCAAGGAAATTATAAACTAACAGACCTTTTGAAACTCATATATGCTGCTATGCAAATGTCAGACTCTTGTTCTGTTTCAAACTCATTAACTTCGGCTTTAAGACATGTCTAAAATTCTCCCTAACTTTTACAAGCATCAAATTGTGGCCAGAATGACAGTGCTCCTCTAGATCGGCCATACAGGATACAATCCTTTATTTAATAAGATGAGATTACTGTCATTATCTTTCCATCAAGAAATATTCAAGGATACATTTATGTGGGAATATACATATAAAATAGCTGAAAAAACACCTTGATTTGACTGATGAAACTAGCAAAAATTCTGTTAATGCAGTTCAGAAAATGCCATTATGAATCACATATGCCATCCAAAAACATACTATAAGACCTGTCAAGCATGAACATTGTTATTCCAATCATTTAATCTCATATGAACTTTCACTGTTATTCCAGATCAAAAATATTAAAACTGATAAACCTGCATACACATCATGTGTTTCTTGCAATTCAAAAAAATGGATCAAAGGTCCTCGTATGTAATTATTCACGTTTACAACAAATGTGAAGTTTTGTAATAATGTGAGTAACTTTCCACATGGTAAAAATTAACTGTTCATAGCTACCAAAAATTTAATTATATGGCTGATTTGGCTGCATAATGGGATTGTCAACAGCGGTCTTAAGTTGAAACATTGAATATTTGGATTGTCAAAAAAGGAGTATAATAACGAATGCTCTAACACTGGGCCATTGAAAAATGGCGGTCAGGATCTTGCCGTGGGGGAATCAATAAAGCTCCAAATCGGTTGCATGGGCAGTTCATGTGATGTGAACGGTTCATAGTCATTATCGTAGAACTCACCTGGGGGAGGTTGGCCGAGATCTGGCGCTGAAGGGAGTCTCGCTCCTTCTCCACCTCAGCAAGTTTCGCTTCTGTTTCACCCAGCCGCTCCTGTGTCTCCCGCAAACTGTCCATGAGCTTGTCGCGCTCGTCCAACATAGATACCATGAGCTGCTCAAAGTTCGCATCTTCCCCAGAGAACTGCGAGCTTCTTTGGCTTATATTATCCTCTAATATGGTAGGCATCACATCACACATCATATTCCACATCCTCGCTTATTGTAAGGAAGCACCGACAAGGAACAACTAAATATGTATTCCGATTACAGACGACAAGCGGTGTCTACAGTTTAATCCTAGCGGAATGAATCACTTTATTATTACACGGCACATACAACTACTATGATTACCTAAATCTCACACACGGAATTAACGCCTTCTTACAACTACGAACGGACACACTGACACTAATACAACAGCATTTTATCGACATTATTGTCGAAACACTAGTCTGACACACCTACAAATTCCTACCATCCCAGTCCTATCACTACAATCCTGAAACCCAGCGGCCATCTTGGACAATGACGTCAGACTTGCTTCGACAACGAGATCCATATTCTCAAGTAGACGCAGTTTGAAATATTGTATATATAACATACACATAATACTTTATCATTAATAACTGTATAAACTGCTCAGCTATACTGCTACATATAAAGTGAACAATTTTACTATGTAACTTGACTGTAAAATGTGTAATACAATTTGTTTAATCGCCAGAATCTTATAATTCACTCCTCTTCACATGTCGAGACACTCTACTTCTACAACCTCATTGTAAATGTCAGATGACTTCGCAGTTCAATATGGCTGGCGATAGTGGAGGTTGTTTGTTTCCTAAATTCATCTTTTTATTTTACATTTTTAGGACTGTAACATCATGCCTGAAGAAAATTGTGTGACTGGACATAACATTAGTGGACGAAGATGTCGGGGTCGAGTAAAAAGGCAGGGAGAAGGATGAGTTCGCATAAGAATTCAAATAAAGATCTTGGAGGTTAGCCAGTATACTCATGATTTCAGATGTTTTCGCTTCCGGCAAGGCCATATCAAACTGTTAATCAAAGCAGTTTAATGAGATAACATATCTGCAGAAGTGCGTTATTTGTTGCCAAGGAAGATGCTTCAAGGAACTGCGAGATATTTGTTTATAGTTTTGATGTACATAATACCGTACTTGGGTATTTCGTAAGATACGTGTATAACGTGACAACACTTTATAATTAATTTGCTTTGGAAACTGGACTCCTTTGGGGCATCAGTGTTCTGTAATTTTAAAAGAGTGCCATTTCACTGTGTGCTGTATATGAAGTATAGTTATGATGCAATACTGGGGCTGTATGATGAAGTTACGTTGTCCGCACTGACTATTAACATTGTAGATTTTTAGAGAACTGATATATTGCATTTATTTCAGATGTAACTTTGAATGATTATGCAAACTCATCCATCTCCAAGGGGAAGGGACGACTGAAGAAGGCTGCATCTAACAGTGTAGTTCGTGAAGGTATATTAGATTTATCATCAATTAATGCTGAGATCTTAATACTTAAAAGCGTGAATGATTAAAGTGACAGTCAGAACCTTTTAAGAGTAGAGTAGAATCAACATGATATATCAGAAGTAAAATTTTTATTGAAGATGTTGAAGCTGTAGCAAAATTGTTTTACAGTACCTGATATTTAATTCCATATTATTATGTATGTAATTGAATTTAAGTCTGCAGTTGATTATTTTAGAACTTTTTATACTACAATATTTAGATTAATTTTGTAAAATGCATTCCATCTTTTGAGTAAATACAGGAAGTCACAGGTTTCCCTGAAGTCTAATGTTTGTAGTGGGAGAACTCAAACATTCCATCATTGGTGATAAGGAGGGCCATTAATACCTTCTTTACACAGAAAACTGTTGGTGTTTGAGATTGCTGTCAGCTGCTGCAGTTTCTGAATTACCTGGAAAATAACAAACATTCTGTTATCTTTAAACCACTGTTAAATTGTTTTGGTTTGATGTTCTCATAGTGGTGGCTGTTAGGTTAGTAGGAACAATATTTGACATGTTAGTGAAGCAGCACTTAAAGATATTTTAGTAGCCATCAGCACAACAATTAATTAATTATAAAACAGATATTAAGGTTTGAATTTGCATTCCACGTTTTTCCCCCTCGCTGTGCAATGTCAGTTAATATTCTCTCATCTTTTTCTCTTCATTGTCACTACATGTTTGGGCCAAATCGGCCATGTATACACAGTACGTGTTTAGATTTGCAGAGATTATCACCAGGTGGTCTTTAAATTATCAGTTAAAATCGATAGATCCATTTTTTTACATGTAATTTTTGTCTCTAAGAGCAATAATATTCATAGATGGAATATGTTATAGATGGGAGATTAAAGTCATGTAGCTTCAGTAATTTTTGGACAGGAAATAAAACTGAGCTTTATAAGCAATGAATTGTGTTGATGGCTCCTAAAAATACCTTTAATGCAAGATACACAGTAGGATGCAAAAAATAAAGATAACACTTAAAGCACTTGAGTAATAACAAACAAAGTTATAAATAGCCTCAGGTTGCCTTCATCTCCATTAAAAACTGACAGAACATAAAGCAGTGCAGCAGGTATGGGTGACAGGTAATATACTTAATACTTACCTACACACTTATGGAGCTGAACCCTTCTTTAGGAGAAGCCAAATCTGCAGCTACTCAAGAATTTCCCAGCATTTTATGGAACCGAAAGGTTCATTATTGTGTTCACAAGAGCCCTCCACTGGTCCCTATCCTGAGCCAGATCAATCCAGTCCGTATCATCCCATCCTATCTCTCTAAGATCCATGCCACAGTGGTTACTTTTCTGAAATATAGTAGAATGAAATTGCTGACTTCATGGAAAGTTCACTGGAAGGATCTGAACTATCATATATCTCAAATTGAATTTCCAAGCATGCCATTCAAAGGAAGTGCCTTGAACATTGTAAGTCTGCCAAACAGCAAACATGACATTTTATTTGGGTAGTTTTACAGAACATAAATTAGAGAAGTGTTTCAACAAAATAAGAATCAGTTAATACTTATCACAGATCAATTGAAAACTGTGACTTAGAAGGACAATTGTACGCACAGGGACTAGTAATATTTTTTTTCATAGTACAGGATTGCATGGTAGTTACTCTTCACTGCAGGGAATCAATCCCAGGCTGTCCAGCCCATAGCCCACTGCTGTACCAACTGAACTATCGTGACCCTAGTGTAATGGTATTGGTATCGACATAGCAGCCTCCATAGTCTAGAGGTAACGTTCCCACCTCATGACTTGTAGTACGCAGGTTCAAAAACCCGGCGGAGGTCATGGAATGTTTAAGGGCGGAAAAATTCAGGGAACAAGTCCTCCGGGAGGGACTTTAAGCCGTGGGTCCCGTGTCGTACATTTACGGCACGTAAAAGAACCTCATGTCTCTAGGAGACCTCTGAGCAAAATTAGGCAACATTTCCCGCCCAAGTAGTTTCCAATTCCTCCGGTAGATGGGGGAAGTATTAGGTACCACTGCCAGAGGAGGGGGGACCTCTCTGACAGAAAGGGACTAACTATTAGATACCACTGCCAGAGGAGGTTGGAACCTTGCTGGCAGAAAGGGGCTGATAGTAAGCACCAGTACCGGTAGGGTATGGAGACAGTAGGAATTAAAGGGGGACACACAATGGACCACTAACCGGTCTAAGTGCATGGGGAAACCCACCCCCTCAATACGGAATACGAATACGAATTGGTATCAACATATTGCTATTATCAGCCTACCTGAGCATGTGGATTCACCACTGTAAGAGTGGAATGTATGCCACACTATGAACGTGTATCAGGGTATTTGAGTAGTTCCATACAGTGGCAATAGAATGAAGGAAGTGGTCAGCTTCATGTGCCAGCATTGAACACATCAGTAATGCTCTTGACTCAGTTCAGATCTCAGCTGGGACATAGGCTATCCAGACTGAAGTTTTCATGGTTTCCCTCAGTCCCTCCATGCAAATGTCAGGATAGCTCCCCAGTTTGGACATAACTGCTTTTATCCAAATCCTCTCCAATTCATCAGTCATCCTACAATTTGATGCTGTATTGTCTATGGTAGTAGAAGGATTGCAAAATAACACAATTTGATCCTCTGGCTGCTTGATTCCTGGGGAAAGAGTCCACATCATTGTTTGAATAGGAAGCTGGATGCACTTCAGACATTCTGATAGGAGAAAAATTCATGCCCCCACCAAAGATAAAGCCCTCATCATCTAACCTGTAGTCACTATTCTTAGTGGGGTGGGACTAAGCCCCTTCTACTGCAGCCACTACTGGCCTATTCTACCAGCCCCAGAGGATAGGTGATGAGTGTAGAGCAGTTGGTGGAGTGATGTTTGGGAGGGGAGACCGAAGTACTGGGAGAAAACCTGCGCAAGTGCCACTTTGTCCACCACAAATTCCACATGACCTGACTCAGGCTGACAGGGTGGGAAGCAAGTGACTAACCACCTGAGTTATGGCACGGCCTGTAGCCACTATGCTGACTGATCTTCCTTAAATCAGTTTTCATCAGTAAAGAAAATATAAAAATATCCCATCATACAATAAATTAATAAATAACATTAAATATAAATTCCATTAAATTTTTTAAGTTTTCTATTTAATGATGCTGTCATTATTGAGACTGCTTAGTATCGATAATGGGATGTATAATGAATATGGAGGAGTTAGTGGGATAAGAATTGTCAGGAGAAACTGAATTACATAGAGAAAACCTGCTGCAGTGCTACTTTGTCCACTCCACATCGTACATAACCTGGCCATGGATTGAATCCAGGCCACACCTGTGGGAAGTCAGTAAATGTCATTAAAGTTTACACCTTGTAGTTTTTCATTCTTGAAAAGTGAATGTTTAAGTAGATAGTGACTAACTTTGCAACTGTAGGATTGCATCTGCCACAGATTAATATCAAAGCCAGTGACATATGTAGTATCACAGTTGAATGAATGTATAAGGGGTGGGCCTTCTTAGCCCTTGCACTGCAACCACAGTGATCTATTGTGCCTCGAGTATCACAGTTAATGCATCTATAAAAAGAAGTATCCCAAAATGGAACATGGGCCACTTGTGAATTCAAGTCACTAGTTTGTAGAAAGATGCATATTATCAAAACTCTCGGATGTCAGCTTATTGCATTAAGATGTGTAGATAGTGTAAAGTATTCATCATGTTGCAGTCTGTGATTTTTTTTTCAATGGCTCTTCTGGCCAATTCAGGGCCCAGGCCTATTATTCAGCTCCGTAATCATTTTTTCACAGCCAGTAGGACTCCTTGGGCAACTGATCAGTCCATCACAAGGCCATTACCTAAACACAGGGTAACACAAACACACATCAAACATTCATGCCTTAGACCACGCAGCTACTGTGACCAGACGAATTTTGTGAATCATCATCACTGGCACGACCGCCCTTTGTGAGCCCTGGCTTTCCTCAGGATTGCTCGCCATTCTTCTCCATTCGATGCTACATTCCTGCAGTTCTTTACACGCAAAATTCTTATGTCCTGCCACACACATTCTTCCCATCTTAATCTTGGTCTTCCCACTCTCCTATTTCCTTCTGGTTTAGTATTAAATATTTTCTTAATTGTTCTATTCTCGCAGGCACGTATTATGTTTCCAGCCCATTCAAGCCTTTTCACCATTATAAATTGTATAATGTCTGGATCATTAAATAGTTTGTATAGCTCATGGTTATACCTGTTCCTCTATATTCCATTTTCTTCCACTGGTCCAAAGACATATCTCAAGATCCTCCTTTCAAATATACTTAACATTGGCCAGGTCTCAGAGGCATAAGATAGGCATTTTGTGAATACTGATTGAAATTAACATGAAACTTCATTCCGTGCTTCAAATGAAGGCACAGCTCTGACTGGCTACAACAGGCTGACACTATCATATTAAGTTTATATTTTAAGGTGACTTTTCAGTATAAAATTCCGTTAAAATTTGCATACCTACAGTTCTCATATTACAGGTCATGGACAGACAATCATAATCTCTTCACAAGGATCTTTATAGTATGTGAAAGGAATGCCTCAGAATCAAATCAAATTCTTGGATGTCTATTTTAGGTCTAAATTTCAAAGGGCTCAGAGATTTTACATTTTTTAACACTTACATTTATAATACTGATGTTTTATCTTGCAGCATTGTCTTAGAGTGGCAGTATTTTCATTACTAAAACTTACTGCACTTTTACAACCAATTTGTGACTGTCAGGATATTTATGTAGTGTCATTTTTAATTGTTTATTATCTTTACTGTTTGAAATCTTTAAAAAATGTTCATACATTTACTGTAACAGCACTTCCCTTCTTGACTCCCACTGGATATTGAGAGCTGAAAAGACAAAAACTGTCTGTGGTGTCAATATCTAATTTTTATTTTCCAGTAAAACAACTAACTACTGAAACAGATAACAGGGCTTGGTATGAGAAATTAGAAGATTATGAAGGAGATTTTGAATTTGTTGAGGAGGATGGCGAGGATGATGAAAGAGGTAAGAAAAATTGTGTTATTCAGGTTCTGTCAAAATTAATTTTAATTGTGGAGTAGAGTTTAGCCAGTTTCTTGATGATAGTATGCCACTTTATTTTCCACAGAAATCTCACTCAGGATTGCTGGTCACTAGGCTGAGTTTTGAATGCATGATCTTAACATTAAACAAGAATGCTAATCGCTGAACTATGACATGCTGATCTGGAAATAAATGGGAAAGATTGGACTTCTATGTTCTAATTTGGACAACATAATTTCATAGGAATAAACTATATAAATAATTCCACTTACTGTATTTACGCATGTATAGGCCGCAGCACAATTTTCAGACAGAAATTATAGAAAAAATAATTTTCTTGGAATATTATTTCAGGAGTAGAACACCCTGTATAACTAATTATGAATATAATTTTTTTTAAATGAAGTGTGATTTCGAATATAAGCCGCACCCCAGTTTTCCTCTTGAATTTTTGGCAAAAAATGTGCGGCCTATACATGCGTAAATACGGTAAATTGGAAGAAATGCAGGTTCTGCAGTCATTGTAAATATCTTGTGCTGTGAAGACACAGAATTTGTGAGATAATAATAGAACATTGTATTACTATATTTGCTTGCTCCCAATCATTCCATTTTCATTATCACCAGACAATTATCCTTTGGTGAAGGAGATTTGGACCCTTTCCTTGATAAGGAAACAGGCCATGTTGCTCTTGAGCAGGCCATGTGCAACGTTACTAGCTTCATAATTAATCTTGAAACCTTCAGTCTGTGGGGGCACATGGTAGCATGGTTGGTTGAGTCACTATGCTACAAGCCAGAAGGTCACAGGTTCAAGTCCCGATTAGGTCATTGGATTTTTTTCAATTGACCTAATCTTTCCAGCCACACTATGGCCCTGGGGTAAACTCAGCCTCTAACAGAAATGAGTACCAGGAATATTCTTGGAGATAAAGGGTGGCTGGCACATAGGGCTAACAACCATGCCGCCACCTATGAGCTAATTTTCTAGAAAATGTGGGAACCTCAACATCTCACAACCCTATGGGCCTCTACGGGATACCTTTACTTTTACCTTCAAATCTATTGATACCCTGCCTTCCTTTGCAGCTACACTGAAATGATAGCAAGTCCCTCCTGTTGCAGTATTAATATATTTTTAGACCACGTTTGGTGTATAGTGGTAAATAAAATGCAGTGTTTGGTCATAGAAAGACTACACAACAACATGAGGCTACCATCTTTTCAGGAGATGTACCGAAGCTTTATGAAGATGAATTTAGCCGATAAGAATACCATGGAATAATAAATTATATTCAGAACAGCAAATGAAATATTCTTCTTGTCTCCTTCAGTATGTAAACTATATTACATAATGTACATTTTAAGTAGCAAAGAATGTATTATGTCAATAATCATCCAGTGCTAGTTACATCTATAGAAGTTTTTTATTGCATTTTACATTCCATATTCTGAAAGCTCCCCACAGACTTTTACAGTTGAACGTAAAGAAATTTAGGAGTACTGCTTTTGGGATGTATCGCTGTGTGGTCCAATTGCAGTTTTAAGCCTCTCAGAGCAATATACTGCTCCCATCTTGAGGGTCAGAGAGTCGACCAAGGAAGTAAGTGGCGGAGCAGCTGGTACCCCTTCATGGCCAACTCTGTGAGAACCTCAAACCTAACACAATAGACTTGATTCTGTATTTCAGCATCCCATTGCAATTGTTCGACTTAATGTCCATTATTTATCATCCGTCAATATTGCAACACTTCCATTCACCACTCAGTTTTAGTTTGACATAATAATGTATAATGTTAAACTAAAATTGAGTGGTGAATGGAAGAGTGTTACAATAGACTTGCTTTGATTGCAGTGTCTGGTCATAGCTGATGTCTCGAGTAACCCCATAACATGTCCTCTGGGAGGGACTTTAAGCTGTGGGTCCCGTGTCGTAGATTTACGGCACGTAAAAGATCCTCATGTCTCTAGGAGACCTCTGAGCAAAATTAGCAACAATTTCCCGCCCAAGTAGTTTCCAATGCCTCTGGTAGATGGGGGAAATATCAGGTACCAGCGGCCGACCTCGTTGGTTGAATGGGGCTGATAGCACGCGCAATGGACCAATAACTGGTCTAAGTGCATGGGGCAACCTACCCCCTCTAATAATAATAATAATAATAATAATAATAAAACCCCATAACATACTGACAATACTAGTAAACTGCAAAGTCCAGATAAATAAGCATGAACTAAAATATGTTTTTCAGCCATCCATACCTGACACCGTAATTTGCTTTGCAGTAGAAGTAATTAAAATTTACACAAATTGGTTAATTTAATTATTTATGGAGCATGTTATATGATCTCATTGAAAAATACCTCCCGTGAGACATGTTGTGAGTTAATCATTGCTTGCTGATGTTATAGCTGTGATTGTGAAGAGGAATCCACGCCGTCGTAAGAAGACTGCAAGTGAAGGTGATGGTGATGGTGGTGGAGTGGAGTATCCTCTAGACATTTGGTTCCTTATATCTGAACACATTCTTCCTGAGGATGTGTCAGTATTTGCTCGCATATGCAAGAGTGCTTTACATGTTGTCACTACAGCAAAATTTTGGTTTTATATGTACAAAAGGTACTGACAGATTTCCATATAAACTACTTAGATAGGTACTTGGTAGTGATCAGGTTAGCATTCATAAGAAAATGGTCGTGGCTGTTTTTAGGTATTTTAAGTATTTAAGCATTTACCTGGAAGGACAGGAAATCCATGATATGCCTCAGTGATGTAGCTGATACTCTTGCTCAGATTTGGATACAAGCGCTGCTACATCTACCTGCTTGGTTTGTCTCCTGTCATTTTTTCCATAATATTTCTGGTTCTAATGCTCTTTCTTATTACTACCTTAGTATTTTTCTAAACTTTGTCTCTGCTCGCATTATGCTTGAAGGTCATTAATACACAATGGGAAGTCATATTATTTTAATTATCACCATGAGAAAATCATAATTCCAAAATATCATTCTATATAGGAGATAGCCCATTTCCTGAGCTTGCTGAACAATCAAATTTTCCTGCACCAAGAGGACAGAGGGAGTCACTGAAAGAGACAAAAGCAAAATGGCAACGTCGGTTGAGAAAGTAGAGGTTCACACTGTGATACGGTTCCTACATTTGCAAGGGAAGTCTGCCAGGGAGATCCATGCCCAGATAACCACTGTGTATCAGGGAGGTGTACCATCATATGACACAGTGGTCAGGTTGAAGGGGCACTTTCATTGTGGACAGAGAAACCTCAGAGATGTACCCCGAAGTGGAAAACCATCTCTCGCTGAGGAACCAGGAATTGTGGCTCAGATGGAAGCTTTAATCCTATCCGATAGGCACATAACTATCGAAGGTATTGTTCATGAGGTCCACATTAGCCATGGGTCGGTTTTCAACATCATCCATGACGAGTTACACATAACAAAGGTCAATGCATGTTGGGTGCCACAATTGTTGACACCAGTGGATGGATGCAGCAAAGAATCTTTTACAGTTGTGTCAACAATGAAAAGGTGCAATTTTTTGGTGGCCTGATCACAATGGATACATGTTGTTGGGTCTATCATTATGGCCCTGAAACAAAGGAAATGAGCGAAAAGTGGAAACATGCAGAGTCGCCACCACCAAAGAAGGCCAGATCCCAGCTCTTGTCAGGAAACGTGATGTTGAGTGTGTTTTAGGATCGGCGGTGTGTCATCATGACCAACTATGCGCAAAAGGGCGTCACCATCACTGGCAAGTACTACCAGAACCTTCTGAGAAAATTACAGGAGGAAATCAAGAAAAAGCGACGCAGAATGCTGGGAAAAGGTGTGCGACTTCTTCACGACAACGCACCGGCTCATGCTATGATGACACTTGCTGCCAGTTTTGGATATGAAATTCTCCCCCATCCACCATATTCACCAGACCTGACACCAAGCAACTTCTTCCTCTTTCCACAGCTAAAGAAGCCACTTAATGGTAAACAATTCCAAGATGATGATGATGATGTCATTTCTGCAGTGGATGACTTCCTAAATAGTCAAAATGAGACCTATGATCAAGGTATCCAGCAGCAAATTCATCGCTGGGGAAAATGTGTGGCCTTGCAGTTGGCATATGTATGAAGGGCTAACTCACATACAGTTTCTTGCACCTGTGTCTCTGTTTCTTCTGGGTGATAATTAAAATTGTATGACTTCCGTGCCTATGTCTTCACAGGCCAAAGCTGCAATGAGTCATTGCTTAGTTTGGCCTCCCGTTCGGTCTGCACAGTTGAAGGCTGAAAAGCAAAACTGATGTGTGTGGTGCGGCTGGTCAGCCAATCGTTTGGACTGTTGGCCTGTAGGAAACCCGTCAGTCTGTCAGTTCTACCTGAAGGGCCGTAGCACATGATGTGTGTGACTCAGCAACATAGGCTGGAAGACTGTGACTGTGGCATGCAGCCTGCTGGTTTATCTGCACGTGTATTGGGAAGGAAAGGGGGAGGGAAAACTCTGAAAGTTTTGCCTGTAAGGTCAATCAGAAGACCAAACTGTGCATGTATGGGAGCCCTTAGTGTCAGCAACATAGGCTGAAGACCGTGACTGTGGCATGGAGCCTGCCGGTTTATTTGCCGTGTATGGGGAAGAAAGGGAGAGGAAAAACTGTGAAAGTTTTGCCTGTAAGGTCGATTGGAAGGCCAAACTGTGCGTGTATGGGGGCCCTTAGTGTCAGCAACATAGGCCGAAGACCGTGACTGTGGCATGGAGCCTGCCAGATTATCTGCGCATGTATGGGGAAAGAAAGGAGAGGGAAAACTGTAAAAGTTTTGTCTGTAAGGTCAATTAGAAGGCCAAACTGTGCATGTATGGGGGGCCTTAGAGGCTTATGGTTCATCTTGTCATGGGCAATGCTATTAAGCATTTATCTCTTTCCAGTCCATTACTCGTTCAAGATCTCTGGTGCAGCCTTTGTTAGTTTGTCTTAATGGGTCTGTTATTCATGTGCACATCCCATGGTTATTATTACTCTATGCCACATGATGTGTACACCTTCAGCCATTTTCAAATTCTTAAAAGTATTTTTTTGTTCCAGTATCATGCAATTTTGGTGTTAAAATCTAGACATTATTTACTTACAGTTGTGTATGTTACATCAAAGCAATAGCTAATTCCTAGGCAGTGAATAATATGTTCACTTACCTTCATTTATACTTGTAAACTTCTCGCAAATAACATTCCAGAGACGGTTCACTGAAGCTTTTCAAATATCAGCATTACCAAAGGTTCTCTTAGCGCAGGATGGTGGATAATGCCGCCTTATATGAAGTGGGGTCATCACATCATTTAGTGTAGAGTGCTCACAGTGAGTCTTTTATCTCTGCAATGAATGAAGGCACTCAATCAGCTGATTGTGGAAATCTGCATTTATGTTTAACTGATAGCAAACAGACTTTCAGATTGTTTTCTAATTATTTTTCTCTTGCTTTGCTATCAGGCATTACAAGACAGTCCCAAATTTGCCAGAACGTCTGCAGCCAGAATGTATGATGCGTTTATATGGACTACGTGCGCGTGTGATCCGAGCTCTACATTACACGTACCCTCCCTTTGTGAATAAAGTGAAGGCTGTCACGACATTTGAATGCGAACCACACAGCTTGACCAAGAGACAGTGTATCCTTATGTGGCACCAGGTAATGTCAAACTCAGCCCAAGAATAATGACAAGTTTAAGAACAAATACCTCACACACACCCTCTCTCTCTCTCTCTTTCTCTTTTCACGGAGCAGGGTCCTATAGAAAAGCTAGTGGTCGCTCACTGAGTGAAGAAATTCCCTACCATCTTTGAAACCTAAAAGTTAATTACCGTGTTCGCAACAGCCCAATCATTCAACCATATTTTGAGCAGTTTAATCCACTCCACATCCAATTTCTCCAAGATCTATTTTAATGTTAACCTCCTGTATGTGCCTAGGTTTGTAGAGAGTATGTAAATTTTCACATTGGTTTGTATACCTTTGTAATGTGTTATAATTAAATATAATTTGGTAAATGCCAACAATTTACAACATAATTACAATATTTATTTACTCAATACCCCAACATGTTTCAACTCCCAGAGAGTTGTCGTGAGAGGTGTTCTATTAACCGGTACTGTTACTACAGAGATTCGAGGTTTCCACAAGAGTATCTGTTCTTCATAAAAACTTGTGTTACAGTTAATAAATGTAAGACATAAAATGCTGCCCAGTAGACTGTGTAAAGGGTATCATTTACTGTTTGATATCTGTGGAGAACTGAAAACAGTGTAGGTGCTAAAGAATATTAATGCATAAAGTCCGTTTCTTGGTCTTTATTTTCTCTTTATCCAAGATGAATAGGCAAGTGGATTTGTTAAGCCCTTGCTGGTATTATATCTGATTCATGAATGTACAGTCTGCCAGTATTAAAAGTCGTACATATCCATTTAGGTAGAGTGAAATAGTTTCATGTGTACATTTCCAAAGATATCTAGGAATTCGTTTGCAAAATTGAGAAACCAGTTAAATATACAAAGTATTTATACAACTGCTCATGCCTGTGTATCAAATTATTATATATTTCACATTTTAAAGTATTTAGAAAGTCCTTGGGTTGTTTTTGTTGTTTTCATTTCAGATTTGCAACATCAATTTACTTACTTACTCATGGAGCTGAGCCCTTCTGGAGGAGCCGCCAATTCTGCAGCTACTCAAGAAAATCTCAGCATTTTATGGAACCCGAAGGTTCATTTCCATGTTCACAAGAACCCTCCACTGGTCCCTATCCTGAGCCAGATCAGTCCAATCCATACCATCCCATCCTATCTCTCCAAGATCCATTTTAATAGTATACACCCACCTATGCCTTGGTCTTCCCAGTGGTCTCTTTCCTTCTGGCTTTCCCACCAATATCCTATACACATTCCTCCCCTATTCATGCTACATGTCCTGTCCATCTATCCTCCTCAACTTGATCATTCTAATTATACTTGGACAAGAGTACAAGTTATGAAGCTGCTCATTATGCAATTTTCTCCGACCTCCTGTCACTTCATCTCTCTTCGGTCCATATATTCTCTTCAACACCCTGTTCTCAAACACCCTCAGTCTGTGTTTCTCCCTTAATGTCAGAGACCAAGTTTCACACCCATACAGAACCACAGGCAAAATTATAGTTTTGTATATTCTAATTTTTATGTTTTTGAACAGCAGGCAAGAAGACAAAACGTTCTGGACTGAATGGTAGCAAGCATTATCCGAGTTCAGTCTCCTCTTAATTTCCTCCTGAATCAGTTTTTGATCTGTTATCATTCCCAAATATCTGAACTGTGCCACATTTTCGAAACATCTGTTTCTATCTTTATGTCATGATTTTGCCCTGCATTTTGGTGACAAGACAGCAACATATACTTAGTTTTCTCTGTGTTTACTTCTAGACCAACCTCTTTACTTGCTTCAATTAGAGTTTGTGTGTTCTTCTTTATGGTATCTACATTATCGCCCAGTATATTCACATCGTCGGCGTAGACCAACAGCTGATGTGTCCCGTTTATTTTCAGTCCCACCTAGTTTCCCTGGACCTTCCTAATGGCATATTCTAAAACAAAGTTGAAAAGGAGTGGCGATAAAGCATCTATTTTAGACCATTCTGGATAGGATATTTATGAGACAAGTGTTTACCTATACAGACTTTACTATATATTTCGTTTAAATACATTTTAATCAACCTAACTAGTTCCATGGGTATCCCAAACTCTATCAGAATATTGTACAATACTTCCCTCCTAACTGAATTGCAACATCAATATTTATCATTAATTTAGATTTCAGTTCAGATAGTTTTGATGCTTCGAGTCTTAGTATATTAAATAATTATAAGGTGTTTAAATATAGCACATTATTTTTACTCATCCCAGAGATGCAAGAGCAAGTGGCTATTTTACTTCAAGTTGAAACAGAATACTCTAGTTTTGGGACAAGGAACAAGAGGAAAGAATCGAAAGCCTGATCTACTTGAAATGTTGGAAGATGTTTCAGCTAATCAGGACGAAGGCTGCAAAGTTTTACAGGTACATTCACATTACATAATCCATATAAAACAGTATAGAGTTGGGTGTTTATCAGAGACCTGTGGCCTTTGCTTATGACTAGGATGTATGAAAACTAAGTGGAAGGGACATTAATAACATTAACAACCAATCAGGTTGGCAATTTTTCACTTAGAGCGTATGCTGTGTTAATTTATGTTATGGAGCTTATTGCCATAATATATTAGGTGTTCAAAGCTTATGCCACAACACAGAAACCAATTTTCTTCTACCCAAGTACACCATTTTTCTCAGATGAATGGCACGTCATACCTCGCTTTGACATGATACCATTAACTACAAAGAACTAAGCATTCTGCTAGTAGCTATATGACAATGTGACCAGGGGCAGGACCAGATTACATTGTTGTCACGTCACAGGAGGAAGAAATGTGCCTCTTCTGACAGTGCACATCTAAATTACTTGCTTAGGCTGACAGCTGAATCCAAAATGACTAATGCCGTGACAGACCAAGTACTGGTGACCAAGCACCATTCCCCCAGTTCCTCACTAGCATATGTAAACACCATAGCCTTTCATATACACAAATAGCTTTATCCACCCACCTTGCCCAGTGGACTTTGTGGCAGAGAAAGATATAGGTGATCACACAATTAAATTCACCAATTAATTAGGCTAGTCAGTTAAAAGGAAGGTTCTTGTAGGTAATAAAGGTGTGGTTGGGCACCAGAGACAGGGTAACCTCACAAAGTAAACTGACTTCAGGTAGCCTCCTGCTGACTGCTGAAATTACTAATAGTGCGAGAATGATGATGATGTGGTAGAATGAGCTGAGCTTAGGAGAATGATAAGTCATCCAGGGTTACATAACAGCAGTAATTCAGCAGCCTGATGCTGTTATCAGTGCTGAATGATCATTGTCATTACAATAAAGGTACGTTTACATAATTACGCCTTATATTTCCAAACAGTTTGGTGGGTCTGGGATGCTAAAATATTTTTCAAAGGGAGACACAATGCGCTTTAATAACCCCCAATTTTAACTTCTTGATAATGTTTTGTCACTCATGCAACTTAAATCATCTGGTTCTTGGTCTCTAATGTACGTGGTCTGACAGTAAAGTTCGCGAGCTCACCAGTATGTGTTTGCTATGGCAGCAGTGGACTGAAACCTCAGTATGGTTGGAGGATGTTGACATATCAGCGTTTCACAGCTGTGTTGTGGTTGATCTATGACAGTCTCTTTCTGAGTGGCGTCTATTATTGTCTGAGTGTGTTTTGGGGTGCTGTTGCGAGAATATTGGAGCTTGAATTAAAGCAACAAACAAACATTAAATTTCTTGTTAAACTTTGCAAGAGTGGAAGTGAAATCAGAGAGATGTTTATGGTGATAAAACAGCAGTTTACAAGTGGGTGACACGTTTTTTCTGAGGGAAGAGAATGTGTCACTGACAAAAAGAGATGAAGACAGCCACCAATGAGCAGACCTGAAGAAAACATTGCAGAATTCGTCGACTGACTGTCAGGAGCATAGCAGAACATTGACAGTGAAACAGGAAATTCTAAACTGATCTTGACATGAGGAAGGTGTGTGCAAAAATGGTCCCAAAGGAGCTCACCAAAGAACAATGGAAAAGAAAATTTAAATTTGCCAAGACCTTTTGGAGAGGTAAGATGACATTTCGGACCATGTCATCACAGGTGATGGAACTTGGTCTACCAATATGACCCTGAAATGAAGTGGCAAAGTTTACAATGGAAGACTGTCAATTCTCCATGACCAAAAATGTTTCCTCGGTCCAAATAAAAAGTCAAAACAATGTTGCTAACTTTTTTTATATTAGAGGGATTGTTCATTATGTGTTTATACCAACCAGACATATAGTTAACCAAGTTTACTATTTGGAGGTAGTGTAAAGGCTGAGTGAAAAAGTTAGATGGAAACAACCCAAACGTTTTGCCAACAACTCATGGATCTTGCATCACAACTATGCACCTGCTCAAACAGCACTGTCTGTGTGGGAGATTTTAGCTAGTAAACAAATAACTGTGTTGGAACACCCTCCATATTCACTGGATCTAGCCCCCCAGTGACTCTTTCTGCTCCTGAAGATAAAGGAAATACTGAAAGGAAGGTATTTTGATGACAGAAGCTCTGAAGGACATTCCACAAAACCAGTTCCAAAATTGTTTTGAAAGGGTGGACTGTGTGCTGGCCTCAGTGCATAGCTTCCCAAGAGGAGTACTTTGAAGGCGACCACACTGATATTCAGCAGTGAGGTATGTAGCACTTTACTGCGATGAGTTTGCGAACTTTATTGTCAGACCACATATATTGGGTTGAATTTATAACAGGAGAGTGTTAAAAATGTGTCTGACCCAAGTCATTTCAGTCCAAAGCAGACAGGCCACTACATATGCTTGTGCCTTATTGCTCATTTCGAAGTGAATCATGTACAAATTTTTGGGCAAACTGAAACCATGCATACTGAGAGTAAATTACTCCCAAAAGTTACCCCTGTCAAGCCTCTTCCCAAAACAAGTTGCAACCCCTTAGTGTCACCCGCTCAGACTTTTGTTGCCAGAATTGTCCACAAATCAGTATAGTATATCACACAGATACTTGATTTCAATACCAAAATTCATTGAATAACATGAAAATCAACACAGTCAATAAATGAATTAGTAATAATCCTTATTAAACCTGAATAAACATTAATGTACTTTGGGCCATTACAACACAGTCCACCTGCCACCTTCACTCCCCAGCTAATGCTCTGCTACTCCAAGCATATTGTAGCAGAAGCATTTGGAAAATCTATAGAAGTGTTTTGTACGATAAAGGTAAAGTTGTCCCTGTAACAGGCCATGAAGGCTCGTAAAGGTGTGAGAGGTCGAGGCTCCCACATCTTCTAGACAGTTGACTCACAGACGGTGATGAGGTTGTCAGCCTTAAGCACCCACAGCCATTTACCCCCCAGGAAACTTCCTGGTACTCATTTCTGTTAAAGGCTGAATTGACCCCAAGGCCATATTGCAGCTAGAAGGATTAGGTAAATTAAAAAAAATTCAGTGACCTCATAGGGAATTGAACCTGTGAACTCCCGGCTTGTAGCATAATGCCTGAACCAACTACACTACCGCATGCCCCATGTTTTATATGATATGAAAATAAATCTTAAGATTGGGAATTAATAGAAATATTCTAGGTGAACATTTATGTTAGCAGCATGATGTAGTAGTAAGGCTTATAATTTCAATGAGAAGCATATGGATATAGTTATTCAATATTTTTTATATAGTAACTGTCTAACCACTTTCATCATGCACTGTACATCAGATTAACTTACAGTTTGCTGTAAGAGTTTTGAATTTGCAGGTGACATGCTTGAACTATGTTGCAATACCGATGGTGCTGGGCCTCTCACTGTGCTCTGTGTCACTGACCGTGTCACAGGGAATGCGATATCACAGGCTACAGCTCGCCTTTGGATCAGGCCACATGTGCTACACAGCTGGCAAACCTAATATTACATCATTGGACAGTAATACCGTTGTGTTGGACCCTGTGGTTAATGTACGAGTCCTTGATTGGTGGCATCCTATGTATCCCCATGCTGTTGGCACCACCTTTAGTTCAAGGGATGGGGATTAGACATGGAGGTATTAGTTCACAACCAATTATCCATGTTTAATCCTCCCTACTAATTCACGTGAGACAGCAAACACCTGAAATTAGTGATGTTAGTATTGATATTTTCACCAGTTGCAACAGAGGAAACATGGGTATTGTGCTGCAGTTGATTTAAATATTACCTGTTTCATCACGGTTTTTCAGTGTTATTGACATACATATATAATGTGCAGTCCAGTGAGTTGTAGAAAGAAAGATTTGTTACTTTTCATTGTGCCTAAGATGGATTTTTCTCTTACGCTTGATTTCTAATAAACAAAATTAAGTATTAGAAGGTAAATTTAATGTTAAACTGTTTCTGTTTGCATTATGTTCTGACAGCCATTTGTGTAACAGTTGTTTCTAAATATCTGTATTTTGAGTTTAATAATGTAATAGCTGCACAACTGGCAGCTTCTCAAGAAGGGCTAAGCTCTATGAAGTTAGTTTAATGTAACTGATATTGAAAGTAGAAACGTTTCGGTTTTGGGGGTCAGTACATTTAAGAAACAGATCAAGTTTTTCTGCTGTCAGTGTGCAACACATGAGTATTTCTATATTTATAGGATAATTAGACTGTTTGTTGGGAACTTGGCATTTTTTAGTGTGCATTTTGAAGTGAAGAGGAGAAGCAGTAATTTTGGCAGGTTGTAACGTACATCTTTATTATGCATGGATCTTTACTTATTTTCTCTTTGTCCATGTAATAAAGGAGCTGATGTTATGCTGAATCAGAGTTGGATTATAAAGAATAAAATATATATATATTTTCAGAAACTAATCAACATATTGCTGTTAGAAAACGAAAAATAAGGAAGATACTGCAGTTGGTTTCATGAACAGCAGTTTCTAGTATTTTATGAATTAACTTGGAACTTGTAAAGAGGCAGACCACTGTACTAAATGTCAATAAATTGTACATTTCAGATGTACATGAACTGAGTAACCAATCACTGCTGCAGCAACACTTATCTACAGGCATTTTTATTTCTCTATAAATGTACCTTCATCCTTTCCAGTATTAACCTTACTGAGACCTTTTCTGCACTTTACAAAATGGAATCCTTCCACCATTTCTGTGATCTTCCTAACCATTTTCTTTCTTTTGGGGTTTGTATTTATAAATATTTCTTTTGGAATCCTGTCAGTATGTTGTTGACCAACTACACATTTAGTAGTTCATTGTTCATGATAAATGTTTCAACAAACTGACTGTTCATTTTAGAATGAAATTTTAGACATTTGATAGGGATCGTTGGATGGAGGGCCAGCTTATCGCAAATCCTGTCCATACAGGACAACATGAAAAATGCATATATATGTACATACCCCAAATTGGATTTGAGATCATCATGATATTCAAGTTTTTCAAGCCTGTATGCTGCTTAGATCACATGGTTGCTGTGGTCACCATAAAACTATTGTATTTACAATGTATAAAGTTTTATGCAGATATCTTTTAACTGTGATTCAGTATGACTTATTGATATGTTAAAACCAAACTGGATGTTGGGGTATCATTTTAAGGTAAGAGGAGGACTTGCGTCACCAAATAAGAATCCATTGTTTAGACAGGATACTACTGCATCTCAAGAAGTTTGTATGTGAGCAGGAAACCTAATTTTGTTTTCCCACGTGTTTTCTTCGGAACCAGTTTCCATTTATATTATTCTTACTCTTCACTGCTAGGGTAACAACCTTGTTCTCCCCCGACTATAAGCAGCTCTGTCCTTTACATAGCATACATAGGATTTTCTCCTTTATTTGCAATATCGCTGCGACGTCCAAAGTAATTTGCAATATAAATTTTATCCTGTTTCTTCCTGGAGAAGAGTGAACATTGTAGGAGAAACCTGCAGTTGGTCAACAAATAGCAGAAATATACACTTACACTGACGCAACGGGCTTTGAATGCTGATGCACCTGAAGTTTATAGCTTTGAGAATGACTGTTCATATTGCTGTTGATATTAATCAGTTATTACAAGGCTGTGCCAAGTATAAATTTTCACACATTGACTGTGTTGTTTATAATTATTTGAGTAGTAGCTAAAGTAATTGTTGTTTGCCCTTTCACAGATATTCAAGAAAAGTTACCATGTCAGAATGGGAAATATAAAATTGCTAATTTCTTATAACTGACTCTCATAAAACCTCTTCGTTTAAACTGTCAATTTTATGTACAAAAACAGGTAACTTTGAACGTCTTAACTGACTAGTGGACTTCAAGAAGGAAACGCTTGCTTATCATCAGATTGATATTCAAAAGATGGATTGATATCACACATCTTTGATGCTGTTTACCACCATGCCATTACATGATGTTAAGTCTTTTAAATTACGTTATGCATTAAATGATATATAGTTATCAGGCAGCAAAATGGTGGTGGACATAGATTTTTGTATACATTATGCTTTACATGGTATCTGGTGATCAACCAGACAGAGTTCAAAATTTGATGATAATGTAACACTGAATAATACAGCATTATGGTTGTGAAGCCTCTTACAGAGCTGTTTCCAAAGCAGAACCTTCATAAGATGACTCACCTTAATACTGATTTACTTCCATTTTGTTAAAATTTATGACAAGTGAACTGTTCTTACAGACAAGAGCATTGATGGTGTTTGTGTTGGCTACTGACTCCTCTAACTTTCCCTTACAAGTCAGGATGCTGGCTATTGCAGTGTAGTTCTGTGCTTCAGGTTTAGTTATATATCTGTAAAATTTGTTCATCTTCAGGTACTAAAGAATTAAAACATTACAATCCCTACAGAACATTAGGAAATGTTATTTACAAATGTATTAATACAGCACTGGACTTTACAAAGCTCTTAACACTTATGTTCCTGTCAAACCAGTGAAAGTAGATCATATTTATTATTCTTGCTGGTCTTAATTTAATGTCATTTTCTGTGCTCTTTCATCATGCTCTTGTCAATTTGGAACTTCAGTGTAAATATTATGTTTATTAGTCTTGATTCAGTGATTTATCGTGTCTAAATTTTAATTGATAATTATATAGTAATCTAAAAGACACAGTTCTGAATATTTAATTATGAGTGTCACTGCTTTGCTTGATGAAACATGGATATGTGATTACAATCTTGTATATGTATCTATAAAATATTACATATTATTTCCACTGTTGCATTTAATGTTACATCATGATTTACTTTGATGGGATTACTTAGATTTGTGTAAAATTGTGTTACCAGTTTTCCTTTATAGATACTGTGATTGTAAACATTATTTTTAAATAGATAAATAGTTTTGTCCTTATGTAAGTAATAACACTTTCTCCCACCTCCTTTTTTAGTTGGTGAAATTCACAATGGATGTGAAGTCTGTGATGCTGTCACATATACAAGATTATCTGAGAGCTTGCCATAAATTGCTTGGCTTCTAAGGAAGAGCCACACAATACTCATGACAGCTTGACCCACATTCATTCAGACTTTGGTGTATCTGACAAACCAGTTAGCTTGTGCAGATTAATGTACCATGAAGCTTATATGTTGTATGCTGATTGACCAGAATTTGGGCCCCTGCTGCTCTATTAAACATACAGTCAAGTTACATTTCTGTGAGTGTAAATTTCAATTTCAAAATAAACTGTTCATACAATCACAAATAAATTAAAGACAGACAGTCATTGCAAGACAAGGCGAGAACTGCAACAAAACATTGAGTAATTAGCAGTTTGTGGTCAGTATGCTTCCACAGTCTCAACCCATGTGGCTCTTATTTATGAAGAACCATACAGCTAAACATTTAATCAAGCCCTAACACATTCGAAGAGCTGGCAGAAAATATTTTAAGGGAAGTTTACTCTTTGTCCTAAAAAACTTCAGCATATGAATGTGAACTTTCTATGGAGATGCCAGCATATGCTGTAATCTCGGTACATTTGTTTATAATGTGTACAGCCTGCTGGTTTGTTGACTGTGTCACAAATCAAAATGTATGCAGCCCAAGCTGACACAAGAAGCAAGTCGCTACTCAGCCTGTGCAGCGAAATGATTTGCAACAAGCTCTCAGACAATTTTTATATTATGAAGGCTATGGAGAAGAGCCTTGTTTTGGTTTGCATTCGTGAACTGTGCAGTAATTTGTATGAATTCTCTTAGTAAGTAATTGAGTTGGTTTGTTGGAAAAGAAAATGTTTCCTTTTCCAACTAACCAATTCAATTTAAGTTATAGTTTCTGCAAATGCTGACTTTCTATATTCACTGGTATGAAAATTTATTTCAGTGTCAACTTAAACTTTCATAGGAGAGTTGAAAGTAAACATTCCATTGCAGTTGCTGGAAAAGTCAAGTTCCTGTATATTTTCAAGGGCATTAAAAAGCTTTCTCCTGTGACAGAAAGCACGTTCAGCACAACTGCTCTGGGATTCTCATTGAATTCTAAGCTTTGAAAAATGTTAAGCAGTAAAGTTTATTTATTGGTATGTGATATTTTAGGATGCTCTGGTGCATATGTTTGGAAGTGTTGTAGTAATTACTTGACATAATTCACTGTTATTTGTATTTTCATGTATTAAAAGATGTTATCAACACTCCAGAGAGGCAGCCACTCTTGTTGTGTCAAATAACACTGATGACCAGCTATCAACCTGCCATCTCCCAATGCATCCTTTAATAAATATCTCTTATTGCTACAAGCAAAATACTGTTCCACACTTTGCACTCCTACTTCATATTTGGGAGATCATAGGTTTTGAATCTAGCCATAATACTAACCAAGATTTTTCTTGGATTTCTTCAGTCCCTTGAGACAAATGCTGGAACGGCATCCATTCACCAAATTTTTCAACTGTTCATTCCATATCATCATACAGTTCAGCAACCGTATAATCTGTAAGGTAAAAAAGGCAAAGTTGTCTGTATTCTGGGATATGATGCCGTGTATAGTCTGCTGAAAGTCAACCAATGTTTCAGAGACGCATGTTACTTCCACCTTCAGGGTTAAAGAATAAACCAGCATTAAGCAGGCAGCAAGCTAGCATAGCTGCTATGCTTGCTGCAACATCATATCCCAGAGGACAGAACTCTTCTTAATAAATAGATGGGTCAGACAGAATAATGGAAACACTACAGATACTGTACACATTTCTTTATTAATACGGTATTGGACCACCTTTCGCCTTAAGTACAATTGCAATCCTTGGAATGGGCTCATACAAGTTTTGAAGAATCTCTAGCAGAATTTGATGCCATTCTTCTCGAAGAACATCTTCAAATTGCTTTAGAGATGTTGGAGATGGGAATCTGTTCCAGACTTTAGCCTCCAAAACTGATCAGACTGGTTCAGTGATGTTCAAATCTGCTGATTGTGTTGGCCCAGGAAAATGTTGGAGTTCACCTTCATGCTCTTCAAACCATGATCGAACAGTTCCAGCTGTGTGAATTGGGGCTTTGTCATTTTGGAAAACTGCATTCTTGCTTAGAAATAACATCTGGATCACAGGCTGCAGCAATTCGGCCATGAAGGGCAATAATGGGACCAACAGGGTACTGTGCCCTCATATTGCTGCCCAAAACACCATACAACGTGCCCCATGTTTCACTGTTGGAACCAGTCACTCCGGACCGTATGCTTCCTTGAGTGTTCTCCAGAAGTAAACTCTTCCTGATGTAGGGAACAGCAAGGACAACTCATCTGACTCTTATCATTTGCATTTCCAGTTGTCTGATGTTCAGGTTTTATGGTCGTGACACCATCGTTTACACACCTGAGCATTACTTTCAGTAATCAGAGGTTTAACAATTTCAACTCTACCATAGATGTTGGATTTGTGAAGCTCATATCGAGAGCAAGGTTCCTGGTCGCTCCTCCATGACAATGCCCCACCCCACAAATCGAAGATCGTGCGTGATTTTTTGGCCAGAAAAGGAATCGCAGTCCTTGATCATCCTCCATATTTGCCAGGTTTGGCTCCAGCAGATTTCTTGTTGTTCCCAAAAGTTAAGTTGGCGATGAAAGGAGACAGTCACGACACCATCCAGGACATCCAAAGGGAACGTACCGCAGTTTTAAATGCGATTCCACAAAAGGAGTAGAGTGACTGTTTCGAAAACTTTTCAATCGATTCCAGCTATGTATTGATTCAGAAGGAGACTGTTTTGAATAAAAAGAATGCAATTTTGAAAATAATGCACGTCTTGTATTTGTGTTCAACACAGTCCTAACAGAACCTGGACACACTGTGTACATTTAGAAGCAGACCACGGACATAGATAATTATTGTCTTCCATTAAGAGAATAAGTATTATGAACGTTTTTATTTTTCGTCTAAAAGGCAAAAAATAAAAAAAGGTAAAGTTATCCCTGTAACAGGCCCTGGAGGCCTATAAGGTTATAAGACGTCGAGGCTCCCACATTTTTCTAAACAATTGGCACACAGATGGCGGTCAGGTTGTCAGCCTCACGCGCCGGCCGCGCTTTACCCCTACGAAGATTCCTGTTACTCATTAGTGTTAGGGGCTGAGTAGACCTCAGGGCCATAATGAAGCTGGAAAGATTAGTTCAATTGAAAAATCTAATGACCTAATCAGAAATCTAACCCACAATCTTCCGGCTTGTAGTGTAGTGCCTCAACCAGCTGCTCTACATCGTGCCCTACTTTTCATCTAAGACTTAATATTTCCAAATCAAAATTTCAAGCATGATGCACATTTCTTTGAGTTTGAAAATCAGAATAGGAGCATGTCACGTGTCACGAACCATAAACAGAAAGATTTGCTGTTATTTAGCGACAGGCAACCCGCCACACTAATTTCGAAACTGTGACGTCACACACTCGTCCCGTAAGCACGCAAATATAGTGACACAGCTGACGCTGCCATGTCAATGGGGGACGATATTGTTCTGTTCTTGTTTCGGCAATTCCTGTTTCTTGAGAAATGCTTACGTACTGCGACACAATTTATTCAATAGCGCTTTCTTTGTAGTGTACTGAAGTGGTACTGAATTTGCCTCTAAGAAATAAGGAAAGAGTGGCCTCTGGTGAGTGCTGAGTCCGGTTGTGCTGTTCTGCATTCACCTAATCGGTTTAGATTTTAAGTAAGAAAGAAGCCCAATAAGATTAACTGCTGCATTCTATTTAAAAGGTAAAGTTGTCCCTGTGCTTACCTAATTAAGCACTATGCCATGAAGGGATATTGGGGAGTGGACGTATAGATCCTCATTTTCTTGACCTCATCACCAGCTGGAGGTGAGTGGTCAGCTTCACGCCCCTACCGCTTTACCCCCGGGCATAGAGCCCGCGGTACCCATTTGATAGGAGGTTGGGTGAACCCTAGAACCGGTTTGGACGACGTGGAGAAGAGAAAATTCTTGACCTTACCAGGATTCGAACTGCGACCCGTCTGTCGCCCAGCTAGTACCGACTACGCTATCCCGGCTACTGCTGCACTCTATTAACATCCAACATTAGGTATACTCAAACTGCATGTTGAAAACTTTGTGAAACTAGTATTGTAGCTTGTTTAAGCTAATCTAAGCTAGCCTAATTTAGTCACAGCTCGTCTGCAGTGCAAGATATACTATATTTATAAAGAAATCTGGGTCAATAGCCAAACAGGGAACTCATAAAATAGTCTACGATACTGTGAAGTACATAACGTTGTAAACTGAAATATGAACACATTTTTATAAGAATATATGTGTTTTTATATGTGGGGAGGGGGGTCAGATTCACGTACAGGGCCACAATCCTCTGGGAAAGTAGCCCCAGTAACTGCTTGATAAGCTTCCTGCCTGGCTTTGAACTCATTTTAGTCGTCTGGATATCAGACTTGGAATTATCAAAAGAGAATGACAAAACATTCTTTCTTCCAACATTAACATAGGAAGATGACGTTTCAGAGACAACTTTGTCTTCATCTTTATAGTCGAAGAATAAGCCAAGTAAGAAGGTACCTGATTCACGTTATTGCGGCGTGCTACAGTGTGAGATGTATGATTGTAGATGAGATAAGGTATCCCCGTTCAATGCCATGAAGACATATGGAGACGTGGAAGTACAGTTCCACGTATTCTTAACCTCGGCACTACATAGGGTGACCAACTCTCCCGTATTTCCCGGGATCTCCCGTATTAGAGCTAATTTTTTTTTATCCTCCCGGCTCCCGTATTGACCTTCTATTTCTCCCGTATATTTCATTAACAATCAAGATCGCAAAATTTAAATTGTATATTATTCCCGCCGAATACATTCCGATATAAACTGTCATTATTATAGACAGTTTAGACTTAGAGGTACTCATCGATAAATATCGAAAAATTACCTATAATAATCGATAGAAAGTTTAGCATATACTAATCGATAGCGGAATATCCGTTTCCGGATTGTAATATTTTCTGTTCTTGCTTCTTGCCGTGTTCATCCTCGTGCTTTTAAATAATTACCAAATTCTATATTGTGACCTGTATATTATATACAATGTAAATTAATTGTTTTGTTTAATATTATCCATTCCATGAACGTTTGTTGGACTGACGCCGCGCGGCTAAAAATGCGCAAAATTTGTCGTGACTAAATCTCCCTTAAATTCATGACCGAAAGTTGGTCACCCTAGCGCTACATGTGGTCAGGTTCACGCTACTAGCTCTTTAACCCTCGGGATATAGGCTCCGGTACCTACTGACTGGGAAGCTGTGTGGGACCCTAAACCAGTCTGAAAGCGGTGGAAAAAAGAAAATATTTGCCTCTGCCGAGAATCGAATCTAGCCTATTGACTAAGCAACCCCAGCTCATTATAGTTTATGATATGAAATATAATGTGTAATAATGTGCTCTCCCATGTCAACCCTTAACCTGAACAAGGGGATAGTGCCTGTTTTAGGAACATGGAAATGCCCCCTTCAGGCTGATGTTTTCTTAGCTCATGGGTTTACATATGCGTCGAATTCAACGAGATCGTAAAATAAGCTGAAAAAAGGACCATAGATTCCCTGAAGAATTCGTCCGTAAACATGGAAATTTGCTCTTTGAAGTAGCTGTACACAATGGCTACGAATGTGTGAATATTTGCTCAGTCGGCGATGTTAAGATTCTCGAACTCTAACTGCAGAGCTGAGCTGAATTGCGGGGGGTCTCTGTGCTTGCAGCTCTCGACAATGAATTTGAGGCCCTGACAGCGGGCCTTGAATCACAAAACAGAGGTCCTGGTGAGGGGTGAGGAGTGTGAATGACGCGACACATTTTGCCAATAGCCAATACCAGGAGATCTGGTGTTAAGGGTGAAATCTATAAGACGAATGGACAGGGACAACGAAGTGGTAGGTGCGAGGATCGCCTCTCCCTGTCGTTTCGAATACAAGCCCATACTGTGTGCACAAATTCGTGGACTGTGTTCTCTGTTTCATGATTCCTTTTTTGGCCTACAAGCTGCGGTCCCTACTTCTTTTCCCGTATCGAACGGCCCATAGCTAGATGGGAGGACATATTTTTTGAACTTGGAAACAGACCAATGGCCTATATATTTGAAAAGGCGGAAGGAAAAGAGGAGAAATGAGTAGTTTCCCTTCATCTCACTTCAATTCAGGGGTAGTAAAAATACTACCTATAGGTTGGTTCGGCCTTCAAGACGAAAATAAATGGAATAAAATTCTGAGGTAAACTTTGTTGGTATTTAATTCAACTTTCATGCGAGGTCTTCTGGATTTTGAAGAAGAGTTTTAGTCTGGTTGCTGCACGCTAACGCTCCGGAAAAATATTTGTTATCTATGTTCAGGATTTTGCCCTATATAACTATTCCCCCTCTTCCGGAAAGCAGAACGTCACAGTTTTGTTCACAAAAGCCCGCCACTGAAATCCATCTTGAGCTGCTTAAATGCAATTTAATTCTTTATATTGTACGCGTGACAAATAACTGGTTATAGATCGTATCATTGGATTTATTGGGACTTCTGCTAGAATCTCTCTTAATTACAATCAGTACAGCACTATCGCTGATTTACACACTTCGCAGTTCACCGTTACACACGCACTAGAATTCTCAGTCTTCACTAGTCGCCTCCTGGCAACGAAATTAAAAGAGTGTCACTGTGACTAAATCTTCTAATCACACACTAAGTGTTCTAAATGTCGACTTCAAATTCTTCTTCAACTACGAACTACATGTGGCTATCTCCTACCGGCAACTGAACTTCTGTGTGCCGTTGTATTCCCATTCTATTGACTGATCTCATCTAAGCCATAACAGATCTCGTTATATAGGCTCCGCATGGACCACACAGAAAACACAGCCCCTGTATTATTGTGTGACGTCATCGAGCATGCGCAAGTTACAAGGACACAAAGAAAACACTGTTCCAGTAGTGTTTGCTGTGTGTTGCGGGCGTTACTTAGTGATTGATTCTCATTTCACAATATGTTCTTCTTTCTTCAGTATTGGCCTCCAATTTGCATCTAGGTCTAATACGTGGTGTTTCGCCTGTTTCTTTTATTAAAGTTTTGTATTCACTTCTAGATTCCTCATACATTATTTTATTATTCTCAATTTACTTAACGACGCTTTGAATAACTTATGTCATAAAGTAAAAAGTAAAAGTATCCCTGTAACAGGCCGTGGAGGCCCATGGGGTTGTGAGATGTTGAGGTTCCCACATTTTCTAGACAATCGGCTCATAGATGGCGGCCGCCCTTTTGCCCCCAAGAATATTTCAAGAATATTCTTGGTATTAATTTCTGTTAGAGGCTGCGTCGACCCCAAGGCCATAGTGCGGCTGGAAGGATTAGGTCAATCAAAAGATCCAATGATCTCATCGGGACTTGCACCCGCGACCTTCCGGCTTGTAGCATAGTGCCTCAACCAACTACGCTACCACACAGCGTCAAATGGTAGGTTGATTAGTGAATAATGCAGCTGAAATGGTCGGGAGGGAAGCGACAAAGGCGGACACGTTCTCTTTCCAATTAACCAATTAAATTATAATTTAATTGGTCAAAATTGTCAAAACTTATTCCTTCCTTCTATAATTATAGAAGGAAGGAATAAGTTTTGACAGCCACTATTAGCCTGTGTGCCACATTTGGCCTGAATATAGGGCGCCCTCAGGCACTCGCCCTTCATACTTCCCTGTGTGTAGGGCTTTGTCTTAATTCAGCTCTTAATCTGCAAAAATGAATTTCAAATTGTACGTATATTATGCGTCGGAAAGTCACCATCCCTCCTACATCGNCAGCATTTTATGGAACTCGAAGGTTCATTACCTTGTTCACAAGATCCCCCCACTGGTCCCTATCCTGAGCCAGATCAATCCAATCCATGCCATCCCATCCTATCTCTCTAAGATCCATTTTATTATTACCCACCTACGTCTTGGTCTTCCCAGTGGTCTCTTTCCTTCTCTTAATTCAGCTCTTAATCTGCAAAAATGAATTTCAAATTGTACGTATATTATGCGTCGGAAAGTCACCATCCCTCCTACATCGTATAAGGCAAAATATTAACATAGCCTAGACATAAAATAATGTTGTTTTATTTTGTACTGGAAAGCAGTCTGCTAGTTGAAAGGAGACAAATTCGCTTCAAGTTTTTATGAAAAATCAGGAAAATAGTTGAGTCAAACATGTTAAATTAACATGGCTGGAGATAGGCACACAAAGATAAAACACGCTTACTTATGAAAGTCCCTTTTTGTAGTTCAGACATTGGAGTCAAAGAAGTTGAGATTGACTCATCGTGTAGTATACACAGTAATTTGATGAGGATCCGCTGTGAAGGCGTCCACTCGGAAGAATGAGAAAGAGACGGGACCATAAATCGTGAGGTTACCGGTTCAAAAAATTGTGCACTGGCCGATGGAGTTCGCTTAGAACTTAATGCAATGGTTGGCTCGAGCCTCAGCAACTTGTAAATCGGCAATGTGAATGTTCGTGATACTTTCAGGTTATTGAAACGCACATCATTGCTTCAAGCAAAGTCCATCTAAGTACGTCGTATATAATCCTCCAATGCAATGCGAAAGAGAATAAATTCTGAAACCGATACAGTGGCGATATATGACATAAAAACTCTTTCTGTATACAGACACAAAGATTCCAGTTAATAATTAGACATTTCCTTAAATTCCATTGAATCAGAACCTCAACAATGTGAGACAACATGGCTGACAATCCACACATACACTTCCGCGATATTTTGTAACGCGTGCTCCGTACGTGTAAATCAAAATGGCTGACGATCACGCAGCGCCTTTTTCCCCTCAGTCTGTATCCAACTTCTGGAACTTCATGACTAATTCTGTTGAGAATGGGAAACTGTTACTAACACGCAATGACACAATTGGTGTATTTACCTACTTAAACTACTACACGTCAATTCAAAGCATCTTACTATATATGGGAAATGAGATTATTAATAAACGGCCACATAAAACAAACTCCGTGGCCTCTAGTCCGCAAGTAAACTATACCGACTGAGCGATTGCCGCTTGTCGGCGAAGTTAGTGCCAACTTTTGCGGATAGAGGGTGTTGCGCGGTCAGCGCAACGGTTCCCCACTGCCGTCAATTTCGGGTTTCCAGACCGGAGCCGCTATTTCCTTCAAATAACTCCTTAATTATCATCACGAGGCTGAGTCGACCCCGTTCCAGACCCATTAGTTCTCAGAAAATCTGGTAGCGCTCGGAATCGAACCCGGGACCTCTGTATCTGTAGCCAAGAACTATGATCACTAGATCACAGATGCGGTCAACGGCCACATTATTAATAATATTGTGACATGTTGACCCCTACCTCCCCCCCGCGGTGCGTGGCGGTGGCGTAACGCTCGCGTTCTTACGGTAATAGGCGAGTTCCC
>NW_019743148.1:1463500-1548332 GCF_002891405.2 Cryptotermes secundus | reverse complement strand
TACCGCAGAGTTGTACTGAGTTGTACTGTAACAGTCGCCGAGTCGAGACGTAGAGTCAGCCAGTCAGTTGTATTCTGGCATTGGGAGTGGACTAATTGTGATACTGCAGATAGCAGTAATCGCGAATCTGTAATTTGAGTGATTGTGAGAGCGGATGTGAAATAAAGTTCGCTATATAAAATACATCGTGAAGTTATTTGTCGCGATATACCCCGCGACACGCGACAATATCCTAACGGGCTGGAATAAAACGGGCCATATTTTGTCAACCCCTGCATTGCTGCTAAAGTATGAAATTCTCTCCCGTAGAATTTCAATTGATAAACCATCAATAAATTTATTACAAATTTATTACAAATAAATAATTTACTATATCCATGATTGTTATGACCGAGAAACTATGTTACTCCATGCTCTTGATATTCCGTGGAACACAAAATTAGCATCTGAATAACCGCAGATCGCTTACCCATCTTGTTTATCCGAAACTTATATTAGTATCTGCAATTCATGTCTGTAAGAACGTTTTCTTCAGAATACGAATTTATTTATAGTATCTTACAGACACTGACAAACAATATCAGCTATTTTTGGTTTGCCATATATTGATCGTCTTTTGTCTTTACTCTCGATATTACCTTCATGCGATGAACTGAAGCTGCACTGATGTCACTACTGCAATCTAACGGTGAAAATTGACACTAAAAGCATTTGCGCCTACGGTTCACTAATGAGTGAATGAGTAAAAAAGGTCATGTCGGCTCTCCACCGCTCCATCATATCTAACTGAATAGAGAATATTTCAGTAGGTGTTTTTAAGGAACATGAAATTAGCATAAATGATACACGGTTTAAATAAAATATTTAAATATACTCCCGCAATTCTAGAACATTTATAATGTAAGTAAAGTAAAGGTATTACCCTAACAGGCCGTGGAGGCCCATAGGGTTGTAAGATACTCAGGTTCCCACATTTTCTAGGCAATCGGCTCACAGATGGTGGTAAAGTTGTCAGCCTTACGCGCCAGCCGCACTTTACCCCTAAATATTCATGAGACTCATTTCTGTTAGAGGCTGAGTCGACCCCAGGGCCATTGTCCGGCTGGAAGGATTAGGTAAATTGAGAAAATCCAATGACCTCATAGGGACTCAAACCCGCGACCTTCCGGCTTGTAGTATAGTGCCTCAACCAACTACGCTACCGCGAACCCCATACATTTATAATGTAAATGACAAAAAATATGTACGTGCTGAGCAGCTACAAATGCTTCCTCCTGAATTCCTAAGTTTCGTAATGCTTCAATTTGCCTACATATCTGAAATAATACGATGAATGAAAAGTGCGTGTCTGCTCAGTGGTGTCCGTTTAACAAACACAGAGACAGGGCCAGCTTATAAAACAATGTAGATATAATCGCGACGCCAGAAAATGGACGGCATACAGGGAACATTCTTACATTATGACATTGGAATTTTATGTACAAAAGATGACAGTTGTTGGCTGCTTTATCTAACCTTGCAGAAACCTTATGATTAATATCATAAATATCCTGATCGAGCCTATTAACGTTATCGTCTTGAATATCTCCTTAACTATCCATTACGTCAGGGAAAACTTGAGACAAGATTTGCTTGTTATCATTGGGGACACTGGTGCATGGAATATATTGTTTGTATCTTGCGTTATTTACGAGTAAGGGCAGCTTAATTTTTTCCTTAAATAAAACTTCGTTTTGCACTCCCCCAGAATTGTAGAGCCGATCATTACGAATCCAGAGACAAAAACCTGAGCACCATTCCGACGAAATGTCCATGTGATATCGTGACTCAGAGTACAAGAGTGACGTGTGCTGTGCCACTGAGGTACACGGAGCGGTTCTCTCTTGTACTCTGTATCGCGATACCTTCCGTCGAAATCGTATTCGATTTATGGTCGTTTGACTCTTATTGATCGCCTATATAACTTTTGTAGGAGTAAAATGATCAAGTTCTACTTCAGAAAAAATGAAGCTAATATTGATATATTATAAAAAACAAACTAAAAATAAAGATAATCACACATCATGTGTCATCCTTGAAGTATTTTTTGATGGACTGGATAACAAAGGAGTTATTCCAGGTGATGTTAAGTGATTCATCCTTCACGCTGCATGTATAGTAGGAGAAGAGAAGTGACAGAAAGTAGGAATATACATAAACAATATAAAAATAAATGGACGAGGATGATAAATAAAAACGAGAAAGAAGTATGGATACATTTCGACGAGTTGTAATTAGCAGAAGTAATAATAGGATTGTTTTTTCCTTTTCTCTTTTTGTTTCTCCTCTCGCTCCCACTTTGGAGCATACGGCTGATTTCTCAGTTTCATGATCATTTTACAGACGGTAGGACTCCTTGGACGGGTGATCAGCTCATCGCAAGGCCTCTACCTAAACACAGGACATCATAAACACAGAATGAACACATACACATATAAAACATCCATGCCATATGTGAGATTCGAACCCACGATCTCGGCTTCCGAGCGAGCTAAGACAGTACATGACTTAGGCCGCTCGACTACCGTGACCGGCCAATAATAGGATATGTATAATTAAATGTTAGTCTATTAGTAGCTGAGTTCTGTAATGTTGCAATTGCAATTAACACGGGAGGCCGGAATGTAGGACGAGGGAGTCAAACTCCGGCACTTCTTGCCTATGGAAAGTAGTCACCATTTATTCATTCATTCATTCATGTAAGTGCAAAAATCTGAAAAGTAGTAACATTATTCTGGAACACTCTGTGTATGTGTATATTTAATTTAGTGCTTTAGATTGCCCTTGTTTTGAACTAGAAGGTTTACTTAAAGCAATCAACGTAAGTACGTCCCATAATATGTGGTTGTAAGTAAGAAATTAATATGAAACACGACAAATATGTGTTGGTCTCAGAACTTCATTAATCACGGTCAAGGAATTTCAAAATTGGGTTCGGAAATTTTAAAAAAATATGCAAAATAAACTCTGAGTTAGGTGGAGGGAAGACATGGCACTCAACTCTGTTTAAAACTCGTGTGTGTGCTGCTTTGCATTCCACTTTAAACATGCCTGGATAAGAAGGAGACTGTCAAGAAGGCGTAATCGCCTAACGAGTATTACTTAGGCTACATGCAGAACAGTAACGGAAGAGAAGTTGCAGCTCTGGCACGGCGCATGAACTATCGGTGCCAGTACTCTGCGTTTTTACATCTAACATATTACGTGAATGTATAACGGCGAGGTCTTGTCCACCCGCCGCAACATTCGCATCAGAAACATCTGTCGAATTTCGATTAAATGTTTTATGGAACCTTCGAAAATGTGGCACAATTAAAAAAAATTGAGAACCAGAGTAGCGAATCAAAATTACGTTGTCAGAAATACTTTACTTTCTCGGTTCCGAACTAGAAACTATAATTTTAGAAAGCAATCTTCTGGGATTTGGCACCGTGAATATGTGGTGTTAACCGACGGTTCGGAGGAAAGGTCGGTTAACACCACATATACACGGTGCCAAATCCCAGAAGACTGCTTTCTTCATAGTCACCGCCGTGAAAGCCTCAAATCTTATATAATTTTAGAGTTGTTCAGATATTACGGGAAATAATCTCTCTCCTTAGAGGAAGAATATAGATTGGGAATGGTTAAGAACAGGGTTCTAAAACAATATTTTGATCTAAGAGCCGGGAAATGACACGAGGATGGTGAGAATATTATGTGTACACTCTTCATCATGTGTTATTAGGGAGATCAAATCAAGGAGGGGCAGATGGGAACATGTAGCGTGACTAGTCAGGTGAGAAATACACAGTTTTAGCTGGATAATCTGGGGAGACCTGAGAGTAGATGGAAGGACAGATTCCAGTGTTGAGCTCTGGTGAACCTTCGGGTTGCATGAAAGATGGCCATACATCCTCTGCTGAGGGAGGAATGTCCTCCACGGAAAAGTGTTGTGTGGATAGGTGCCTGAGAGAACTGGCTGAGGCCTGACCAACTGTGGTAGCTGTATTAGCAGTGCTGAACCTTCAGGCCCTTCTGCAATGTTAGATAAATGTGTAAGCATGGGTGAAAGGACAGTTTGTTATATAGATTCGATATTTCCCGTCGACTCGCTGATTACAGATATATATATTCCACTGACAGGTGCACCGCTATCATTCACATTGTGTGTCCCACAGCTAGTCCTGAGGCAGAAATTGAACATCGAAAATCATATTACTCTTCACTTAAAATGCAATTCATTATTTCACACCATAAATTTGTGGCATTTAAATACAGAAGCTGGGCTGATAAACTGAAGCTAAATTTGTACTAAGTGCATATATTTTTGAAAATCCTAAGCGTGAAACCAGAAGCCGGGATGGCGTAGTCGATACAGCGACTTTCTATGGGCTGGATGACCGAGGGGTTGGAGTTCGAGTTTTTGTAAGGTCAAGAATTTCCTCCACGTCATCCAGACTCTGGGACAGATCCATGCTCGTATGGAATGGGTACCGGGAATTCTATCTTCGGGGGTAAAGCCGAAGTGGCGTGAAGCTGACCACTCTCAATCACTGGACAAACTCCGATTAGTCGAGAACAGCCTATAAACACCTAACAACAGGTTCCATCATTGGGAGATAAGAATAAAATCACAATAAAAGACATGATAGAAAATTTGTGCCAAGCGTGCACATGTCAAAAATATGATAAAACAGTGGTATGGATTAAGTTCCAGGAATTAAGTTAAAAACGAGGGTAAAAAATATGGAGGATGTATAGCTAATTATGCAGATAAAGAATCTCGAAATAAGACTAAACTCCAGAGCAAAACTAGCAGATGTAGCGGAAGCCACTTGTCTTATATATACCAGATGATGGATAGAGTCCAAAATAAACCTTATAGTTCTATACAGCATACACCATCGTCAGAATTCTTTAAAGTCTATTAAGTGATATACGTTTCTCATTTGATTTCCACAGAAGCTACATAATGACAAATCGTCAAATAGTATATAAAGTCCCCTGCTTAGACTAATAGTATTGGCCTATAGATGCATTGTACTAAACATTTGCATTTTATACAGTGTCAAGAAATAACCTATGACCCTAGAAACATGAAAACTTTGGTATTTCATAGTCATAAAACTTAATCATGAAAGTGCACTCTCATCCTCAAATACTTACTTACTCCGTTCCCCTTATACTTTTACGGTGTCGAGGTTGTTTATTATTTTTTTTTTCATTTTGATCGTTTCACAGACGGTAGGACTCCTTGTACGAGTGATCAGCTCGTCGCAAGGCCTCTACCTACACACGGGACAACATAGACACAGAATAAACACATACACATATCAAACATCTATACTTTGTGTAGGATTCAAACCCACGATCCCGGCTTCCGAGAGAGCGAAGACAGTGCATGCCTTAGACCGCTCAGCTACCGTGACCGGCTACTCTTATCTTCACGAACCAAAATTTTCTCCAGCATTAAGCAAAGTTTGACGTTCTCACTGTGATGGTTACGAAGAATTCTGTTTTCTGGAATATGACGTCTTGTAGTCCGTTGAGAGTCAACAGGTGTTTCAGAGGAACATGTCGCCTCAGTCTTCAGCGTCAAAGAATAAGCCAAGCTATAAACCAGTGTGAATCAGGCTCCGAAACTTCAGCTGATTTTCAATAGACTACTGTGGGTTGTATCCCAGAATACAGAACTCTTCTCCAGCACTTTTAACGGACAGCGATTTTCAACAGAGTTAATTTCATTGATGACTTACCCTGAGATAGCAGAACTCCAGAAAGTACTGAAAGGGCGGGAGCAGAACTTGAGGACTAATCACGTGATCCTGAAACACAATGGTTTGCATTAATCATGTGCATCCATGTATCTGCTGCCATACTAAATCGAAACGTGAATTTCTAGTTTCTAGATTTTCACTGTCGTGTCTGTTCATATTGCGGTATTCCGGCTTGTGACTACGTGTAGCCTTGTAGATGGATACCAGCGTTTCGAAGGATAATTCAGCCTTGATAAGTATGCCACTTCAATCCTGAATATGGAAGAACCGTTTTTCACCAAAACGTTTGTATCCAACTATAAGGCTTCATGGCTTCACAACCCAGGCGATCCTAATATGTATGAGAACATCCCCTCCAGATGGGGTAATAATAAAGCTAAAATTATCCTCGTGCTTAATTAAATACCACGCCTTCATTTACTTGGGTATGGAACTGTTGCTGCAGGCATATTTAGGCTTCGGCACTAGAAGGAAGAGCGTGATCAGCTTCACGCTTAAGCTCTTTTAACTATCGAGAAAACTATATCCACTTGGTAGGAAAGTAGGTAGACCTCTGAGACAACCTGAATGTGTGTCCTTACCGAGAATCGAACCCCTACACTCGAATCACATGACTGAGATGTCACGGTCTCATAATCTCAGATACTGTCTAGAACCTCATTTAAATCATCTCCTTGACACTTCTACGTGAAGCAAATGGAACGTGTGAAGAGTGAAGCAATTTAATAAAGTGAATCAAAAATAATTTACAAAAGAAAACTTTCTGAAAATCAGACACGCCGATTCTAAACTTGGACACAAAGAGACTGCTTCATGTCACAGTTTTGAGAACTGAATTTTGAAATGAAACAGTGAGTTTCTTCTACTTTCCTATTTTTTTTTCTTGTTCTTACTAAAATTGTTTGTTAACCTTAATGTGACAATATGGTGTTTCATTACTGAATAAAAGCTCATTCTCGTTCAAAAGTATCTCCGTTCCTAATTTCAGAACAAGCGGCATATGCATTCATTTGTCTTACATGCAAGAAGAGGGGAGAAGTCCTACAACCCCTACTACGACGAATGATGGATTTTCATGAAATCTGCTATGGCTTCTTGCCGTTGATGGACAACGCTTTGGTACTTCTCCATTTCTGTCATCAAAAATATCCTCTTGGCGTTTATACCAACTTCAGAGGAGCTAACTTTGCTTAATGCAGTGATCTGATATACTGCGTGATACAGCTTCTTTAATAAGAAAGATCTTATTGGAGCCCCCCCCCCAAGTTTCTTCACTTATACTGAAACATGGCGGCATCGCGAATCTAGCTGCATACCTCTGAGTTGATCGCAGTAACTAATCGACTACTGGCCCTTTTTATAAGTAAGGACAGACAACAAACGTACCTAAAAATCTGTTTAATCTTTTATTTGTAGTATATGATAATAAAGAATGCTTGGAGGTTACGTCTGACAATAAATCTTGCAAAGTATTAGGAATCTGTTCTCCGGTCACGAGCGACGAGCGGTCTAAGGCATGAAGTGTCTTCGCTCGCTTGGATGCTGGGATCGTGGGTACGAATCCTACACAAAGGCATTTGGTATGCCTTTGGTATGGTTTATTCTGTGTTTATGTTATCCTGTGTTTAGGTAGAGGCCTTGCGACGAGTTCATCACTCGTCCAAGGAGTCCTACCGTCTGTAAAATATTCATGAAACCGAAAATCAGACGTCAGGGCCCAAGGGGGCTGTAGAGCCAGTAAAAAAAAAAACTAGGGATCTATGTTACTGGACTCCACGCACAGAAATATTAGTAAATTATTAATTTATACATTTAATTTCTCTATGCATATGAAGCGTATATAAAAAGGAGCCTTAACTTATATCCAGAACGTTATGTTCATACCAGACTCAACAAAAACAGACATTCTGAAGCTAACAGGAATGTATTCTTATAAAAAACACATCTGAATTGACAATGTGACCTCCCACACTGACATATCTTTAAGCCACCACTATAACAATTCAGCCTTTACAGAAAAATAACCTTTGTTAAGCTAGCACAGAGACGACGCATAACAACCTGGATATGACTGGGTAACATATTGCAAAGTATCGGAGTTCGGGGATACAGGAATCTGAATGAGTTACAATTTAATTAATAAATATTCGGGAGTAGCCAAGTGATTTAAACCCTGAATATTATCGGCTTCCTTGTTTAAGAACCGCATGATTACAATTTCCCCTGAACTTCATCCCTCCCGCTCCGGAAGTTTTTATTAAATCTCACCCACCTACATCTAGACAACCCATAGTTGCAATTGCTTTCATTCCTTTCACGTTGTGGCATGTTCCCATATGTGTACAGCATATAAACAGCTAAAATCAAGTTTCTAAGTAGAACTCGGACAGGCAGTAACAGGAGATGCTGACAGTCGCATAACGAGGAGCTACATAATATATAGTCTTCACCAAGTACTCTTACGATGATGAAATCAAACGAGGATGAGCGGCAGAGCATATAGTATGTACGTATACACTTACATACGGAGATGAGCCCTTCTTGAGGTGAAGCCAAATCTGCAGCTACTCAAGAATTTCTCGAAGGTTCATTACCGTGTTCGCAAAGGCCCTCCACTGGTCCCTATCGTGAGCCAGATCAGTCCAAACCATACCATCACATCCTATCTCTCTAAGATCCATTTAAATATTGTCCACCCACCTACGCCTTAGTCTTCCCAGTAGACTCTTTCCTTCTGGCTTTCCCACCAATATCCTATATGCATTTTTCCTCTCCCCCATTCGTGCTACATGCCCTGCTTACCTAATTCTCCTTGACTGGATCATTCTACTTATATACGAGATATACGAGTATATAGTACATAACTTCAGTTCCACTACGAAGACTAAGCTGAAGATGGGTGAATAATATTAAAATAGATCTTAAAGAGAAAGAATGGTATGGTATGGATTGGATCGATCTGGCTCAGGGTAAGGCTCTTGTGGACACAGTAATGAACCATGTTGGGAAATTTCTGAGTAGCTACATAACTGGCGGCTTCTCAAGAAGGGCTCGGCTCCGTGAAGTTAGTTATATAATTTCAGGTGGATATTCTGAAGTAAATACGATAATTTGAGAGACCTAGGCATAGACGAAAGAACAGTATTGAAGAATACAGCAACTTGACGAAAGACAGTGTGAGGATGTGGAACAGATTCATACGGCCAAGCACTGTGTTCACTGCAAGGCCTATGTGAAGACGAAATATAACTGACAATGAGGTAAGCGTAGAGATTCTCCCTTGAGCAGTTAATAATTATTTAACGGGTCAATAAGTTATTAGTTTATATGGATCCCAAATCCACATAGAAGACCAAGGCGTAGGTGGGTGGACAATATTAGAATGGATCTTAGAGAGATAGGATGGGATGGTATGGATTGGATAGATCTGGTTCAGGATAGGGACCAGTGGAGGGCTCTTGTGAACGCGGTAATGAACCTTCGGGTTCCATAAAATGCTGGGAAATTCTTGAGTAGCTGCAGAATTGGCGGCTCCTCCAGAAGGGCTCAGCTCCATGAGTAAGAGTAAATGGATCCCAAATGTTCCCTGCTGTGTGTTCAAGTCCTGCCTGAGCCACTTCAATCCTCTACACATGAGAACTTCATTCTTTACCCTATCCTAATAGTTCTCAAACCACAATATTACTTCAATTATTTTCCCTCGCATATGTCATAAATTTTTCAGCTATGCGCAGTTGTGATCCTTTTAATTGGTCAATTTACTTAGTTATGGTTTATTTAGCTATTTTAGTAAGTCACATTATTCAGAACATATGGCACGAAGTAACAGTGGTTAGTGAATGATGAATTTGCAAAGATGTAAAACAGCGATTGCAGTCCAATTTGAGATACTGTACCGGCATTTGCCTGGAAGAGTTGAACAAAGCACGAGAAACATCAGTCAGTATAGTCGGCCAATATTCTAACCGAGTACTTCTCGAATGCAAGTCAGAAACGTTACCGCTTTAGCTACCTTGCTGGGTTTTTACTGCTCATATATTTCACTGTCCAGTGTTAACTTATCGGTACTCACACATGGAGCTGAGCCCTTCTTGAGAAGCTGAAAATTGTGCAGCTACTCAAGAACTTCCCAGCATTTTATGGAACCCGAATGTTAATTTCTGTGTTCACAAGAGCCCTCCACTTGTCCCTATCCTGAGCCAGATCACTCGAATCCATACCATCCCATTCTATCTCTCTAAGATCCATTTTAACATTGTCCGCCCACCTATGCCTTACTTTTCCCAGTGGTTTCTTTCCTTCTGGCTTTCCCATACGCATTCCTCCTCTTCCCCATTCGTGGCACATGCCCTGTCCATCTCATCCTCCTTGACTTGATCATTCTAATTACACATGGAGAAGAGTACAAGTTATGAAGTTCCTCATTATTCAATTTTCTTCAATCTCCTATCAATTTATCTCTTTTCGGTCCAAATATTTTCCTCAATACCCTGTTCTCAGACGCCTTCAAAAAACGAAGAACAACGCATAGAAGACGTGTTCAAGACTACGTACTAGTATTATTTACATATCATTAGTAGGTGGGTTTCGGTACTCCATTTTCCAAACGCTGAACAAGCATACTGTCACATGTAGTTACTATAGGATTCTGACGATGGTGTATAACACACTGATATGTTGGGATTTTGGACTTTATCAGCAATGAAGTCACCAATTCACATAGAAGATCTGTATGATGTGATATATGCTTTTATTTATTTCTATTAAGTTCTAAATTAGATAGACGTGATTTACTCCATTGTTGACGCTGGTTTAACACTATTAGTTTTTGTTACTAGTTCTTCTTTCTATTCCATGCCGTGGGGTCATGGACCTGGTTATGAGTTTAGTTTCGTGGCATAAATTTCTACAGATCTACCTATCCTGGTTCCACGCTTGTAAGTGTTTGCTACAATTTGTCATGAATATTTTTTCTTATTAGCTCTCATGGACTTAGCCTGGTTTCAGGTGTTTATAATCTTCATGTTTTGTGACATTGGTTTGTCCAGTGATTGAGGCTAGCTCTTTCTAAGGGACCCAACTGAATAGGTGTTTTCCTTCACCTGAGGACGGAAACAGATCCAGTTTCCGAAACGTCGTGTTTTTATTTGTTATCTTAAAAACCAGGACGATGGATAAAGTCCAAAATCCCAACATATCAGTATACTGTCACATGTTTGGTATGCCACACGACAAATAACTTTACGTGGGTCTCGGATCTAGCGGATCTTTATTGGACACTCACACTTACACACCTTACAATTATTATCGCTTGTGGTGTCACTTGACTTCTGGCCCAGTACACCAATGCGACGTCTCAACTATCCTTGGCCGTGGTTGGATCTCAACTGTCTCTGGCGGCGGCTGTCCCAAGATTGTCTCGTTCTCTTTATTCAATACTGAATGCTCTGTACGTGTCGTAAGCTCTGCTTATATAGGGGTTATGCGGACCGGATACCAGACATCATTTCTCACGGTTCCGTTGCCGCTGTTGAGGCAGTCCGTTGTTACGGGAACGTTCCTTATAGATTACACCGGTAGCGTGTTTCGTCTCATCCGTTGTTACTCAACGACAATTCGTTGCTACGATTTGTCGCTGCGGGAACTCCACAATTTCCACGTATTCGTTGTCGTGCAGATGTCCGTTCCGATTGTAGCGGTGGTCGCGGTGATGGACGTAAGGTAACGCGTCACGATGTTTATCTGATGAGTACTTCAACTCGACAGTTGGAACTCCAGAGATGTGGAACGAGCTATAGTTGTGGCCTGCCCCACAATCATCACGCCTTTCCGTGTGTGGCAATCGCATGAGGCAGAGAGACATGTGTTGTCCGCTCAAGAAACTCCCATAGGAACTTTACTTCTCTTTTGCCACGAGTCCATTATTTGTATTCTTTCCACAAAAGTCTTAAAAAGTTTACAAACTCACTCTCTATTTGTTTTCGTAGATTGTGTTTTTCTTTCGCCTCCCTCCCAGCTTCTGTCGCTGCCCATATTTTGTCTGCGTTCATCTATAGATGCTTCTAGCCTAATCTCTACGTCAGCTGCTTCCAACCCCCTTCTCCTATGCATAATTACATGATCCCGTTTACGTGAAATTGCCGGTCACAGTAGCCGCGCGCTCCTTCGAAAGCTGGATCGTGGGTTCGAGTCACACTTCAGGCATGGATTTGTGTGTGTGTGAGTGCGCTTATTCTGTGTTTGTGTTGTCCTATGTTTAGGTAGCGGCCTTGCGACGGGCTGATGACTGGTCCAAGGAGTCTTACCTTCTGTGAAAAATGATTACGGATCTGAATATGAGGCCCGCGCTCTGAACTTAGCTCCTGTCTTAAAATCCGTTGCCAGGAAAAGTTTAGTGGAGGGTGTAATAGACTGAGGATACTAAACTGTGCGTGTCAGTGATCTGTAAAGTGTAGTCACGAGTGGTGAGTGCATAAGTGGACAATAAATCGAATCTTCAATCTAAAACCCCGTCGAAAGTAACACTTACACTACAAGTGACAAAACTCTTAACGAAACGATCCTTCTTAGAGCAGATTCTTTACAAGTTACACTGAAATACTGACATTTGTTTTTAGCCTACTTTCTTTATTTTTACACAATAAAAGTAAGCTTATGAGATCACCATCCTGTCTGTGTATCTGTGTGTCTATGCCTCATCCCTACCAGCTTTTGAAGCCTGAACCAATCTTTAAGAAACTTAGTATATGTATCATGGCAACTGAGTCCATCTCAACTCCATAGTTCATAAATCCCACCCATCAGTCTGTGTGTCTCTATGTAGATCGCCCCCCCCCATTGTTGCAAGGCATCCGATAGGTAAACACGTTATATGCTGTGTCATATCAAAGGAAAGCAGGCGATTGGTTCTTCTCAGAACTCCTTATTTTATTATGCGACTCTCATCAGTATATATTCTCCTTGCCCCTCTGATAAACAGTAGTGAATACCTTGTTCGTTACTCAATTGTCAAGAAATGGGTGAACGGTAGACACGCATCTATTATGAACGTATATGAAATGTTTGTCAAACAAATATACGCCGAATTACTGGGTTTCGTCTGTCGTCCGGTATCCTAAAAAACTAGAAAACAGAACGTTTCGGAAACTGGATCTGTTTCCGTCCTCAGGTGAGAAGTAGTTTTTTTAGAATACCGGGCGATAGACATATTGCAAAACCCCATTAATTCTGAGTGTTATACACCACCGTCAGAACCCTTTAGAATCTACCAGTAGATGTAAATCATTTTGCAATACAGAGAAAAGCTATTGTCACATAGTAACAATCCAAGAAACGGAGAAAAAGAGGCTGAACGAAAGATTCTATATATAATTTAAAACAAAAGAAATGAATCCATTACCTCCTTTGTGGCTGAAGAGCCAGAGAATGATGAATCATTAAAGCCAATTGTTTCTTCGGGATCTCTTCATCTTACCTTCCTCATGGACGTCAATGCTTCTAGTGAAGGGGCGTGAGCTCTAATAGATAGTCGTATCTATTCTTTTAACCGAAATATCAGAAGTTATAATCTGGGCATAAACCCTATGCATTTTTACGATGTGTAGACTGAATAACTATCAATATAGTACGCACATTAATGCCACTGATGATTAGTGAAGCCAGTCGTCCACACAGCTATAAAACGTTAATTGATTTCTTGGATAAACCAATTTTATATCCTGGACAGATTGAGTTTCTTATAGTCGACCTATGAAGTCGTCTCTTTTAGTTATATTTGACATTGACGTGACGTAATTGGACGGCGTTTAACGATGCGCTCTATTCGTGCTGCAGACAACAGGGCGATTATGAAAATCATAATTATATACGCTATTTATGACCTTGTTAGATTCATAAATCAGCTGTTCATTTGCAACAAAATTTCGAAACAAACTATTCTTTTTCAAAATGTATTAACACCTTCTATAGGGGGTTCATTCACTGGATCGATATAGACCAGCCGAACGTAACGTTCGAGTGGGTAAGCAACAGATCCATCTACCGGGGACTGTTACAACTAACTACACAACGCATACTTGATTTCGATGTGAATTTGGAATGCTGCAGTACTAAATAAAGAACGTCATGAAATTGAATAAATTTATCCCACTCAATTTCCTTATAAAAAAAGGGGGCTTCGCCTTATAAATTGTTAGCCACACAAGCAAATACAGTACTCGGAGAACACCTCTTATCTCCAGGGTATTAAATGCAGACTTTTAACTAAATTGAGCACAGTGTTTCAATCCCAAACCCGTTTTTCACTACTTCTTTTATTAGCAATTTATACTGCACTTAAAATCTGAACCATTAATAACACTTTATTATAATATATTAAATACTATAATACCTATAACATTCATAATTAAAATAAATACACATCACATAAAAACTCCGTGGTTATAGTCCGCAAGCGAACTATACCGACCGAGCGACCGCCGCTTGTCGGCGAAGTTGGTGCCAACTTTAGGGGATAGAGGGTGTTGCGTGGTCAGCGCAACGAATCCCCACGGCCGTTAATTTCGATTTTCTAGACCGGAGCCGCTATTTCTTAGAAATAGCGCCTCAATTATCCTCACGAGGCTGAGTGGACCCAGTTCCATACCCACTACTTCTCAGAAAATCTGGTAGAACCGGGAATCGAACCCGGGACATCTGGATCTGTAGCCAGGAACTCTGACCACTAGACCACAGAGACGGTCTACAATGTATTCACAATCATTTTTATAAAAATTATAATTCTTTATTTACTACATGTCAGTAACATAGAAGTCTGGCTCTTAGCATAAAACGCCGCGTAGTCCGTTAAAATCAACCAACCTTTCAGAGGAGCATATCGCCTCCATCTTCAGGGTTATAGAGTAAGCCAAGCAAGACACCAAGTAGAACACATGGCTTGTGAATTTATTATGAATGACAAAAGATGGTGTGAAAGAACACGATTGTGGCCTATTAAAATTTATATTCCAGAATCTGCTGCCAGGAATTGTGAACAACAAAAGTGATCATTCAGGGCAACCAACATCCGGGCTGCGAATCGAAAGAAGGACCTCACGAAAATAAAGCACTAACTGTTTCTAAACTTGATGCGCATAGAAGTTCAGTTCAGATTCTTCCGTAACGTGAAATTCTCACTGATTTGTGTCTCCAGATCATTTCGTTTATGAGATTTGACCTGTCATAGCGTTCACTCTGTAACTACGTGTATGTCCGATAATTATCGCCAGCAGCAAGTTCACAGTCGCCTGAGATCGGATATTAAATGCCTTGGAGTGGAGTCAACATCATTATTTTTATATGTCAGCGTACAATTCAACGAAACGAGCCCGCAAATCTCTCCGTCTGAAGTACTCGTAGCTGTACAACGAAACTCCTTGGCGCTATGTAAGGAGAGAAATATAAATGAAAACTTACAAAACGCGTATGAATTTATTTTGTTATGAAACTTGGAATGTCTTATGTTTTCGGTTTTTAGAACGTAACTTTCAGACATATGTGACGTGCGAGTGAAATACATGAAAGCAGCTGGAATATTTCATCTTCGTTTCATCGGGTTCTTTCCAGTAATTAATTATTTTGAAAGATTTGAGGTTTTCACGGCGGTGACTATGAAGAAAGCAGTCATCTGGTATGTGACACCGTGTAGATGTGGTGTTAACAGACGTTTCGGAGGAACGTATCACCTCCATTTTCAGGGTAGAAGGAAAAATAAGAAAATCCGCAAGCGAAGAGAGCGTGAGAACCTGTACAAGCAGACTGCTAGTCTAAGGTTTCCACGGTCTCTTCGCTTGCGGAGTTTCTTATTTTTCCTTCTACCCTGAAGATGGACGTGATACGTTCCTCCGAAACGTCGGTTAAGACCACATCTACAAGATGCCACATCCCAGAAGACTGCTTTCTTCAATTAATTATTTTGTTGGCGTTTCATCTCTGAAATATAAACGCAGTCTTTGTGAAGTTTGGGAGCCATGGACTCCTGACACAAAGCAAGTATTTGATCAAAATAGAGCCTCTCTCTCTCTCTCTCTCTCTCTCTATATATATATATATATATATATCTCTCTCTCTCTATCCTGTTATTTTGTACTTTTCTTCCAGGAAAATAAAACTGAGTGAGGGTTTCCGTGGTTTTCTCAGATCCTTGAAATTATTTACGAAATAGTACCAAAAACGATCCACATTCGTTTACTTCCACGTCTTTTCTGGCTCTAACTAACTAATTTATTGTTGAAATTGAATCACTTTAAGATGCTAATACCAGATTAGCTAGTCAAGAAATTTCTTGCATTTTATCAGCCAGAAATGTCATTAACGTTATCAAAGAGCCAGTCATTAAATTCTATCCTGAGTCAGATGAATCTAGTAAACAGAAAATACTTCCTTTAAATTTCACTTTAATATTAGCCTCTCTTCTGCGCTTGGGTGTGCCACGTGACTTCTTCCCTTCACACTTTCGAGCTAAGCATTTTAGGCATTCCTCAGGTGACCAGCGTGTGTCGCGTACGTAGCATAAATAATATTTGGTGAAGAGTCGTCTTTCATAATAATTCCGATATAAATCATTGTATAACTTATGGAGCTAATTATATGACAAAAAAAAATGTATGCTCCACGTTCACATGTGACGATATGTAAAATTATCAAGTAAATTGAAAACGACAGCTTGACAGAAATGCAAGGAGACAGGATTTCGAAAATGACATACATTTTGCTCAGGCGAAGTACATAAAGTGAGACACAGAAGTAAATTGAAGGACAAAATTGATTTCTGTACCTAGGAATTGGCTTTAAGCATTATTACCAGAAGTGAAAGAAGGAGGAGGAGGAGGAGGAGGAAAAGAAGGAGAATAAATAATAAACTAGCAGTACATCAATATGAAGACAGTGATATGTATCTGTACAAACCCTATTAAGACTGACTGCAAGAAACGTGGTTTTATATTCACTGCTTTCGGAAAGGAGAGGAGTTATAGACACGGAACAAGTTCGTTTTGCGACTCTCACTTTCCATGAAGATTTATAGCTTCCTTTCTCCTTTACATTTTAGAGTTATTTAACGAAGATTTGTCATTTACACAGTTTACATAGCTTTAATTGAGAAATGTATTGGCTTGTGAATTGTCAGAGATGATTAATAGTGGTCATGACGTATTTTAAGGTCTCTGTCTAGGAATTCCGCTGCAGTGGTTGGAGGATCATGCAAAAATCCAGAGTATGAAGCAAGAATACCAAACCCTACACTATGATGTTCGGTTGTTTCTTTCTGAATTGCTGTTAATTATTGTTTCCGTGAGTTGACAAGTCGCGAGCATCCGGTAAAAGGTAAAGTTATCCCTGCGCTTAATTAATGAAGCATATGCTATGAAAGTGTATGGGAGAGTGGATGTATGGATCCACATTTTCTTGGCCTCGATACTAAGTAGAGGTGAGCGGTCAGCTTCACGCCCCGGCCGCTTTAATGCTGGGAAAAGAGTCCCCAGAACGCTTTGGATAAGATATTGGGTGGGTCCCAGATCCGGTCTGGACGACGTGGAGAAGAAAAAATTCTTGACCTTACCGGGACTCGAACTCTGACCCCTCGGCCGTCCAGCCTGTATCCAGTCGCTATACCGACTGCACTATGCCGGCTCCTTAAGTGTCCGGTCCCTGTATTAACTAATCTTCTCTATTTCATGATATTTTCATTTAAAGTAAATGCGCTTAATAAAATTACGACTACTTTTAAAAGAACATACTGTGAGATGAGTAGCTCACAGAGTATAAACACCGGAGAATCGGGTTTCGATTTCTGGCATGCACGACTTTCCTCTTCAAAACAACGTCCACACCGCCTTTAGGGTGTTGTTGTTGTTGTTATTGGAGAGGGTGGGTTTCCCCATGCACTTAGACCAGATATTGGTCCATTGTGCATCCCCCTGTGATATTCTACCAGTCTCTATACCCTACCGGTACTGGTGCGTGCCATCAGTCCCGACTCAGCCAGCGAGTTCGGCCTCTTCTGGCTCAGCGGTATCTCGATGCTTCCCCCATCTACTAGAGGCGTTAGAGACTACTGTTGGGTGGGAAATGTCCTGAATTTGGCACAGAGGTCCCCTTGAGACATGAGGTGCTTTTACGTGCCGTAAAGCTACGACACGGGACCCACGGCTTAAAGTCCCTCCCGGAGGACTTGTTCCCTGATTTTTTTCGCCCTTAAAAATTCAACGACCTCCGCCGGGCTTAAACCCGCGTACCTTGAGTCACGAGTTGGGAACGTTACCCCTAGACTACGGAGGCCGCTCCCGCCTCTAGGTTGCTCCCCGCCTCCAACCAAATAGGGATTACGTAGAAGCTCTTTCGTCCGTGCGCGACGCTAACCACTTATGTATCTGGTGCCGGAGGTTAAGACGGACGGGAATTATGTCTCCACAAGAAGGCCAAAGCTTATAATGGCCTGAAGTGTCAGTCCCTTACTTTTCGCTCCATATTTTACCGTGCAGTACTGGAATGTACCGATGTAACATGTCTTTGGTACGCAGTGTAAAGTGGGATGCATAGGAAGTTCAAAGGGGAAAGAAAATATTTTATCCCTGATATCGACTGCCGGAAGGCGAGGTGGGGACACAGAGAGGCGAGAGGGGGAAGTGGTAGAAAAATAACGGCCACAAAAACAGTTCCCTGTAACTCTTTGAAATGAACAAAAACAAAGAACGTTTTTGCAAAGATTCGCGACCAATATTGGCAGCATAAAATTGTGTCAGATATGCAGACAGTTGCACTTATAGTTCAGCTTTACTAAGCAAAGTGGCTAAAGATATATTTCTCACTTGCATTCGGAAGGTGGAAGGTCAGAATTTTGGTCGAGACACTGATTATAGGAGTGAAGCTCATATTCCGTCTTCAGCCACTCCGGGAACATATCGGAATGGAATCTTAAACATGGGGATGTCTTCCTTCCCATTTCATTCTTCCCAGTGATTCAACACCGAGTTGCTGAAGAGTTGCTGAGAAAAATCTAGACAGTTTTAATACAAGTTGAATTTGAGGCTCTCGCAGTGGTGGTTATGATGACTTCCATATTCTAGGCACGAGTATAACACCATGTATGCAGTTGAAAGTCAGCCGACGTTTCGGAGGAACATATCTCTTCATCTTCATGGTCTAATATACCAAGCAAGATACCAGCGTGAAAGCAGGTTCTTCTCGGCATGGTACCTGCTTTCACACTGGTATCTTGCTTGGTTTATTCAACCCTGATGATTGAGGCGATATGTTCCTCCGAAACGTCGATTGACCTTCAATGGACTACACGGCGTTATATCCCAGTTTTCATACAAGTTCTTTCTTCGTTTGATTAATGAACACGCAACGGCCTTGTGAGGCTCACTTGTTACGTCCGCCACTAACTGGCCTATTGTACCAGCACTGGATCAGTGTGGAGAATGAGAACTGGTAGGGGAAACCGAAGTACTCGGAGAAAACTTTCCCCAGTGCCATATTGTCCACAACAAACCCACATGGCTTCACCTGGGATCGAACCCGGGTCGCCGCTGTTGGAATTCGGCGATTAGCTGCCTAAGTTATGGTACGGCTTTGATGAATCCGCGCTAGTCCAAAATGTAATGTTCACATAAAAAGCAAAACTCTTATCAAAACCGAAGGAAATTTACTTCAGACAGGTTCTACCTACACTTTCGGTGGTTTCCCAATAATCTAAATTATATTATCACCGAAACATGCAGTAACTAGAAAGTCAATTTCTTAAATAATCGCGGATCTAACCAAGAGATTAATAAATTAACAAGTCAGTTCTTAGTAAGACAGCTCATCAGTTAATGTACGTATGAGGGACTGTGAAAGGAAATGTGGCATTAATGACCTAAGAGAAGCTGAAAGAAAATTGGGAAAAAAATATGTCTAAATCCCTGTTTGCACTGGCCTCGGAGTCTGCCCAAAACGAGACTTGTTCAGCGTCCTTCGGCTAGTCGCACAATAGAAGTCTGCCGTGTTTGCGCGCATTTAAAGCCGCGGAAAGGAATCCAAATTGAATCTGAAGTAACAGGGTCGATAGTTTAAGTAACGAATCGCTGAAGGATACTCGCTAGCATAGCTAAGAACGCAACGGTTACTTCGATGTCTTTTAAGAACCGGAAACGCGCGGGGTATGTAGGAGACATTTGAAACATGTAGCAAGTCCCGCGAAGGGACTCGTGAAAAGCGAACTTTGGATACGATGCAAGGGCTTTCCGAGTTAGAATTTAGAACTTGACTTTTCATGCATTAAAAAGGACGTTTCCCGCCCAACAGTAGTCTCTAACACCTCTGATAGATGGGGGAAGCATTATAGATACCGCCAAGCTAGTGGAGGCCGAACTCGCTGACTCGGTCGGGACTGATGGTACGCACAAATATCGGTAGGATATAGAGACTGGTAGAATATCATAGAGGGAAGCACAATGGACCAATACTGGTCTAAGTGCATGGAGAAACCCACCCTCTCCAATAACTAACTAACTAACTAACATGCCTTAAAGCGCCCTTTTTACGTTGAAATTCTTGGAAATAATAATACCTCTGATGTTTCATTAACTTGACTCAAATCTGACAGCATCCTGGATGAAAATAATGCAGGAAATTAAAGACCAAACCTTTATATGGAAGTGTACTTAAAATGAATTTGCATTTTTTTGTCATCATTGGATCCTAGTTCTGCATGAAAATGTAGGATGTTAAGACATCTCAAAAGTGAAATCTGAAATTTGAAAAAAAAAGTGACATTTCCCGCATGTTTTGAATTTATTGCACCAGTGGATCATCGTTCTTTACGAAAAAAATAGGATGTTAATAAGTTGAAGTTTGATCTGGATCAGGATAAGGACCGGTGAAGGGCTCTTGTGAACACGGTAATGAACCTTCGGGTTCCATAAAATGCTGGGAAGTTTTTGAGTGGCTGCATAATTGGCGGCTGCTCAAGAATGGCTCAGCTCCATGAGTGAGTTAAAAAGTTCAAAGTTTAAATTTTAAAAGTGATGGCAGTTCTCACACTCTTTAACTGTATATTAATCCAGTTTTATGTTAACTACATCGGTGAATTCTGTTTTAATTCTGCCGCAAATTACTCAACGCATCACTGAAGCAAGACACCCAGTGTATACTGAATAATGACCAATTCCCTGCAGACTATTCAATTTGTAAGTCGAGGTAGCAAAAAATGAAGATCCAGATTATTGTGCAATTTATTGATGCATTTCTATGGAGAGTTCTGACAAGCATGGATTCCGATCACGTTAAATACATCGGATGTAAATTTATTTTCGCGCAATAATTTAAGCGTTAACATAAAGAGGAAGTTTAAAGCAGAATATTTATGTATATGTATTTATCATAAACCTCTCCATGCAATATGTTAATTTCTGTATGTAGCGTCCAGACCGGTTTTGGGGTCCACCAAGCCTCCTATCCAATGGGTAAGGGGGGACAATTTCCCCAGAAGTAAAGCGGCCGGGGCGTGAAGCTAATCACTCGCCTATATCTAATGCCTAGGTCAAGAATGATGGCATTATAACTCCACTCCCTCATACGTCTGCATGGCATGTTGCTTAATTAATCAAGCACAGAAACAAAAATTGTCAATGAAAAATCCGTCGAGTGTAACAATATTTTTAGGTCACTTGTTCATCTCACTTGCCTTACATGTTTCGGTTCAAGAAAAACCATCATCAGAGGCACGTATTACAAACACATGAAAACACTGGCGTTGTTTAATGTACACAGTATGTAAGCTGCGTGGACGCTGTTACAGATGTCGAAGTGTAAAAGCACAACACTTTCTAGTAACATTAAATGCACGTACAACTCTTGCATTCCATCTGAAGATTGCCCTCAAATTAAGCCGTCAATGTTAAAATATTTAAAAGTTTAAAACATTTAAAGTAAAATGTTAGGCTCCTTCTTGTTAATTCGTCCCGATGATGGGAGATGTCAACTTGAGGTTGTGTAGGCTTATGGTCAGATGTTTCTTACGCGTTGTGTGTTGTGTAATTGTGTAATACATCAAACAACGCCAGTGTTTTCATGTGTTTGTAATACGTGCCTCTGATGATGGTTTTTCTTGAACCGAAACATGTAAGGCAAGTGAGATAAATAAGTGACCTAAAAACATTGTTACACTCGACGGATTTTTCATTGACAATTTGTGATTGATAGTGTAACGGACCAAAAATGAAACAATTCAAAATAAAAACAAATTTACTTCTTTAAGCTAATGATACAATATTTTTAATTTAATTTCTTTTCGGTTTTATACGAGAGTAAGTCAATAAGTAAGTTGTCCCATCGTTTCACAAGCCCCCCCAAAACCAGCAGCATAAAATTCTTTGGCCTGCTGTCGGAACCAGGCGGTGACTTCCCATTCTACAGCTTCATCGTCGGGAAAATGTTCAGCTGGGAGATGATGTTTAAGAGGGCCGACTCCTACTGTAACATCCTCAGGAAACTTCGTAAGGCCATTCAACGGAAGCGACCAGGACTCCTCACCAAAGGCGTGTTGCTCTTGCATGACAACGCGCGTCCCCATACTGCCAACAGGACAAATGAGACGCTGCGAAATTTCAAGTGAGAAGTTCTTGAGCATCCTCTGTATAGCCCCGACCTTGCTCCAAGCGACTTCCATTTGTTCGGGCCTCTTAAACATCATCTTTCGGCTGAACATTTTCCCGACAATGAAGCTGTAGAATGGGAAGTTACCGCCTGGTTCCGACAGCAGCCCAAAGAATTTTATGCTGCTGGTTTTCAGGGGCTTGTGACACGTTGGGACAAGTGCCTCAATGTACAGGGAGATTATGTTGAGAAATAAAAGCATTTTTCAAATCAGTACTCTTATTTAAGTTCTATATCCATCTATAACTTACTTATTGACTACGTAGTTCCAGTTCTTATTTCTGTGCTTGTGTTTCATAAATCTGATTATTGCAGTCGATATATTCATATCTATGTATTGGGAAAAATACATTTCTATCATATGACTTGGGGTACGTCAGGTATAGTAGGGCCCTCTCCATACAATATTTCGTATGTCTACCTTTGCCACGTCTTTTGATACCGTAAAAAGTTTTGCTCTAATTTTGCATATTTTCTAAGATATATTACAAAATGAAAGTCGGAACCATGTATTAAAGGCAATATTCTCTCTCCCAATAAAACATGTTCGTGGATATAAAATTAGAAGCTACCAAGGCGCAGCCTCTCGATGCCCCACTCAAGGACTCAGTATCTCACATTGGACTTGATAGGAATTCTACATAATTATCTTCAGAAATATATCTGTAAAATTTAACAAAACTCTCAACATCCGCAGGCAGTACTGCACACAATCCAAATATTTGATTTTATTTCTCTGAATTCTGACGTCAAAACTGTTCTCATGCATCACACCTAATACATCAAATCTCTTTAAAGTCCATCTCTGAGAAATCCATTGCGTTCCCTTGTTCTTCTTACAGCATTGTGTTTTCTCTCCTCGAACTGAATACATTACTGTAATCTCCTTCACTCTGATCCTGCCCGGCTGCGGGAAATCCTATCCGCTTCCAAAACAAAACATACTACTTTCTAGCGTGGATATGACAAGTTGAATGGGTAAACGCTTCTGACATCTTACATTCATTTTTCCTGGCGTTTCTTTACCTGTGCATTATCAGTTCTTGAACACAAAGCGTGCTGAATATAAATATGAAGCGAAAGCTATCTCGCGTTCGACGATAAATCGGTACCAACTAACCGTGCGTAACACAACTCGAATATTCTGCACAAAAGCACGTCACTGAACACGAACCTAAGCCTCCGCCGTCTATATTCACGATACATTTACCTGAGATTTCATCTTCACATCTCATTCTTGGTCTTGTAAGCTGGCAATTTGCGAAAGGCTCTTCCACAAAGTTCATTATGCATTTTTTGCCTTCCTCATCCTTGTCATGTTCTTTTGAGTCTCCTAGATTTCACTTTATTAACAACATTAGATGATTTACAGGAGTAATAAATTCCTCGTTTTATATTAGTATTTTTATAAATTGTTCAGTTACTTCAGTATTCTCAATCCAGAGATTTTCCTTGACTTTCTGTTATTAATCATATTTTATCATTAATGTTGTTCCCTCGAAGTAACGGAACAAGTTACACGTCCATAAAAGGCAACCGACAATTATTACTTTAGGTGACCTTAAAGTAAGGTGATTCCTTCTCAGAGAGTAAAGAAATACGAGTTCATTCTCATGTCTATAAAGTGAGATTCGCTCACTCATATGTGGTACATTCATTAATTTCGTGGACTGTGGTTTTTTCGTTTCATATTACAAGGTATTCACATACACTTACACAGATCCACATCGGCCCTCAAAATAGTTGCCGTTGGCCGCTATGCAAGTCTGCCAACGTTGATATAGCTGCCGAAAACGTTGCTGAAACATATTGACAGGAAATTCCCGTACGGCGTCCTTTGTGGCATTGACGACCTCCTCGGGCGACTGAAATCTACGACCACGTAGCTTTGCTTTCAAGCGGTGAAAGAGAAAGAAATCGCACGGTGCGAGATCAGGCGAGTACGGAGGGTGTGGCAAAACGGTGACCTGTTGCATTGCCAGTTCCTCTTGGACAAGAACAAAGCGATTTGCAGGGGCGTTGTCGTGTAGCAACAGCCAATTCTTTCTACGCCAAACGTTTCGCTAGGGGATTTACCTAGTTTCTGGCAGAACTTCATCTTTGCCCGTTCTTCAAACTGCCACATTTTCAATTTCCGCCATTCGCATGTAACTGTAGTTCACAATAGAGGCCGTATTTCTACTTACACTGTTTGCACACAACTGCTTCTTGCTGTGACGAGAGATGAAATAACAGGGCATCATATCGTGCCTCAACCTATCCGCTGTAGTGCACTGCAACGACGCTTTGCGGCCAGTCCACGAAATAATTGACTGTGGTAGTATGTTACGTTGTAATAGGCCGTGGAATGTTACTCTAACCTATTTGCAGAAACAGGCGCAGAGGAATTTGTTATTGTGCAGAAGGGGTGCTCAGAATAACAAATACCGCTACAAGAGCCAAATTGTGGAGAGCTAATATAACCCAACCTAATCTTACATCAACCTATCCTATTCTGAAATAAGTACCCACATAAGACAGTAATAAAGAAAAACATCTTACAACCAAGGTTTTAAAAGCCGAAACAAACTGGATGCATACATTTGGTACAGTAGATGTGCGCCAGTGAACAAGCAGTCTCACTGTCGACAACGACATAGCCTCGCAAACGCCATATGCTTTGTCGAACAGCATTAGGTGTTTGTCGAATCCATTACTTACTTACTCATGGAGCTGAGCTGTTCTTGAGAAGCCATCAATCCTGCAGCTACTCAAGAATTTTACAGCATTTTATAGAACCCGAAGGTTCATTACCGTGTTCACAAGAGCCCTCCACTGGTCCCGATCCTGAGCCAGATCAATCCAATCCGTACCATCCCATCCTATCTCTCTAAGATCCACTTTAATATTGTCCACCTACCTACGTCTTGATCTTCCCAGTTGTCTCTTCCCTTCTGGCTTTCCCACCAATGTCCTATACGCATTCCTCTTCTCCCCCAGTCGTACGACATGCCCTGCCCACCTCATCCTCCTTGCGTCGAATCCATTGCGGACAAGAAATACCATGACAATGAAGTCTACGACACTTCATTAGGTGAATCCGACTATAGTTCTAAAGGTTTTACATGCCAAATAAATCATTCTGTGGATTACATATCACATTTAATTCTCCTAGCAACGAGACCAGAGGACACGGAAGTAAACGGAGCAGACAAAAGAATTTTACTTTACAGAAGACGACACACAGGCACCGTACTGACTTGGCAATGCTGATAGCTCAAGCGTGCATCCGAGACGGAGGCCCTTTTTATGTGGGTAGCGTAGCGCCTTCTCGGCCTGTTAGTCAAAAGCTCAAAGCAGTCTGGACCCCAAGGTCGATACCGAAGGTACGTGACAGGCTTTGCCGCAAGACCGCTTCACGCATGGCAGCGGCTTATTCGGGATCTGTCGGCCGCTGTCAAAGTCAGATAAAGTTTAAAGTCTTGTATGGTTCCAGAGTTTGCTGGTGGGACCTTTGCGTTACATGCCTGTTAAACTGGTCAAGGATCAGCCACAACTTCATAAACACGCCGAAAGCGATGGGGTTAGGATATACCAAATCCTGTCTCTTATCTAACAAGCAAACGAACTGGGGTGTATCATTAACTATGGAATGGCACTCATGTTAAATGCACATGAAAATCATGGTTCTATATATTCTGATCTTTGAAAGCTTATAGAAGTACGCGTGGTAAAATTTTCTCTGTGTTCAATTAAGCACCACACGAAGTATAGGGGTTAGAAGTATAAATCCACATATTCTTAACTTTCAAGAAGGGAGTGTGTGGGCAGGTTCACGTCCCGTCCTCCTTACTCCAAGACAGAGAGCCCGCTATGTCCTCTGTATATGACAGGGTAAAATCACGAACCCAAATGGACGTATGTACGAAGAGAACATCTCCCCTCTCGGGGAATTGAAGCTTGTCCGTCAAGATTGGCGGTATCTGCGAACTATTTCGACCTTAGGCAGGAGAGCTAAATCGATTTTAACAGTTCTACGGAACTAACAAACAGATGCTACTGCATTAGTCATAAATGTAAATGTTGCTAGAGTTCTGCCCTTGCTGCTATAGGGATCCGAATGCTGATCTTAATGAAAGGGCCAATGAGAACATGGCAGGCGGTAGAAACATATTTTCTCAGAGCAGTCCCAAGACACGGAATGACGGAACATAAACATAATGAGGATAAAGGATAAAGGATGGGAAAGATATATTAGTGTTATAAGGCTATCATAAAATGGCTAGATCACAAGGAAAGAGCCACGAGGCTGTTCGAAGGGTAAAGAATGTCGGATGAAATGAACAGTTATGCTTCTTATTGCCGGAACAAGGCAAGAACTCAAACCGAGATGACAAAAGAGACACCAGGAGGACGGAGAAAGCTGTATAATATTCATTCATTCATTCATCAGTAAACTGTCAAGATGACAGGTCCACAGTCTTTTCCAAAACAGTTCCTCTACTTGACGCGATCTAGAGCTTTCTACTTCAAATAATATACAACTTCACAATTCGTAACCTTCATCAAACATTATCAGGCGAGGAGGATAAGATGGGTTGGCCATGCAGCTCTGATTGGGGAGGCGACATGTATGAGTACATACCCTCAACCTCAATTCTTTCATTTATAGCGCCTTTTAACTATATACAGTCGAATGATGTGATGATTTGTGAATACTGAACTGGAATGAATCTAGAAAAAGACCATTGTGGCCTAATCGATGTGTGGAGGGACTGAAGAAGACCGCGACAAATTCAATCAGTATAGTGTGTGTGTCGCGGCTGGCATACTAACGGAGCACAGGTTTGGATAGGCACTGCACCAGCCTGCACGTTCTCATAGCGAAGTTATTTACATGTGCTAAACGTACACACTTCCGAAGCAGATACAGTTCTCTGAGGATTTGACCGTGACTTCATAATTTGAATAAAGCCGAAAATTTGCATATCTTCCCTGGGAATCCATGAGCCTGAAAATTGTGACGTTTCACACACCTACCAGGGGCAAACGTTAGACAGGATCAAACAACATCGAGTCTGTAACAGGGAAAGTGGCAATCTGAATTTACCTCAGAGGTAATGTTGGGGCAGCACTGCAGAACACGGCTCTGATGTAAAAATACTAACCTTGTCTCATTTTCACTACTTCATACTCGTTATATTCTTTAATGGTAATTCTGTGATGGATTTAAACGTCTGCTACAAGTACAGAATATGCCGATCACAGTGGCCTCGCGGTCTAAGCATGAACCATCTTCGCTCGCTCGAACACTGGGGTCATAGGTTCGAATCTCACTCAAGGCATGGATTTTTGTGTGCGTTTATTCTGTGTTTGTGTTGGTCTGTGTGTATAGGTTCATCCTGCGTCCAAGGAGTCCTACCGACTGCGTATAGGATTAAGAAACCAAAATAAGCGGCCAAGGTCCAAAGGGCTGTAGATCATAAAGGAAAAAAAAAGTACAGAATGCACCAAAGAAGATAACAATCTGCGAATCAAGGAGTGTGTTGAAAAGTCTCAAAAAGTGACGTTCACGGGGGAATCACTGTTCAATATGACAATAAGCGCTGGTCACGGTAGCCGAGCGGTTTAAGGCATGTACTGTCGGAAGCCGGGATCGTGGTTTTGAATCCCACACAAGGCATGGATGTTTGGTATATGCATGTGTTTATTCTGTATTTATGTTGTCCTGTGTCAAGGTAGAAGCCTTGCGACGAGCTGATCACCCGTCTAAGTAGTCCTACCGTCTGTAAAATGATCATGAAACTGAAAATCAGAGGCCAGGGCCCAAAGGGGCTGTAGAGCCAGTAAAAAAAATGACAGTAAGTGCATGAGCCAGTGGACAAATAACGACTGGATGGAAAGACTTGCAGTGCGCGGACGAATATTCTTGATGAGGAGCATTTTGATTGGCATTCAGTAGTGACGTGTGTTGAGGCTAAGGAAGAGCTTCATCAGCGTATTCTGCGCTATCGAAAATTCTGCGCTAATCAATTTGCACTTTAAATGAGCACTAATGTTGGAAAGAAGCATTGCCTGAAAGGGTCACACTAAACGAATAATACGATGAAGAAACGTATTGCCTCCATCTTCAGGGTAGAAGAAAGAAGAAAATCCACGAGCGAGGAACCAGTGTGAGCAGATATCTTAGTCTGTCAGCCCCTGCTCACGCTGGTTCCTGGCTCGTCGATTTTCTTTTTTCTTCTACCCTGAAGATGGAGGCGATATGTGCCTCCAAAACGTCGGTTAACACAATATCTACACGGCGCCACATCCCAGAAGATGGCTTTCTTCATATTCACCGCCGTAAAAACCTCAACTCTTACGAATAATACGAATTTCTGATGAATTATATCCACAGGGAGTTCAGTCCAGTTGACGCAATAAATCTCTCATGTTTTTGTTTTCCTCCCGTTTACATGTACCGCTCACAAGAGGTCTCTTCCCTTCATTAAAAATTCGTATGAACTTTCCATCTCCCCTTCAAATTTTCAGATCTCCTACATAAACATTTTTTTTTATTTTATTCCCTTAATAATATTTAGTAAAGAATACCATCTGAGAAGCTCCTCATTTTTGCTTTTCTAGTCTTTATGTTACCTCCGCTCCGCTGGACACAAAAACTTTCGGCTCCAAAAATATGAGACTATTTCTGCTGCATTCCACGTGAATTATGGGTCATAATTTGGGGAATTCATGTCCTAGCCAATTGTGATTGCAGGCTGGAATAACAGAGCGCGAGCATTACCAGCATCAAACCGTGTGTGACACACATACATTCCCTGCAATAACAGTTTTTGTCAGCTTGTCCTCTTTATGTGGGCTTATTAAAATGTGCATTTAATATAAAATGGCGATACTAACTGCAGGAGATAAGCGAGGGGTCAGGGTATCGTAGCATGACTGTATAAATGTAGCCATCTGCTGATATCTCATTAGCGACACGCTCAACTTGGAGCGAGTAAACACAAAGGGAAAGCGCGGAGAAGTTTGACATCCTCCTCACTGTTTCTGCTTCATACCAGGGGTGTGTCCTGTGACGTGGTCGGGAAAACTGACCGCTTCGGTAGCTCACCAGTTAGAGATGACATAATCAAGAAATTCTCTGCGTTTATGGAAAGGGAGGATTCATTATTGTCGTTACAATATTCCACTTACTTTCTTACTTACTCATGGAGCTTAGCCCTTCTTGAGGAGCCGCCAATTCTGCAGCTACTCAAGAATTTCCCAGCATTTTATGGAACCCGAAGGTTCATTACCGTGTTCACAAAAGGCCTCCACTGGTCCCTATCCTGAGCCCAATATTCAACTACAGGACATTATCCTTGATCCACTGGATCTCTTCCACGCCCACAATCCTGTTTCTTTTAATTGCATTTATTTAAGTCTCGGTTTACTAAGCAATTTTTCCATTCATTTTTTTACGGAATAAATTCTTATGCGCATTTTCATGTTCTCCATGCTCGCCGCATATCCTGCCGAACTAATCTTTATTGATTTCATAATCTTAATAATATTTGGCGACGATTTGTACGTTAGGAACTTCCTTGTATGGCTTTCTCCCTTCTCCTTTTGCTTTTTCTTTGAGCCAAACATTCGGCACACAACTTTGTTCTTAACCTCAAAATACGTACGTATATTCTACCCCTAGGACGACTGATCAATTTTCACTTCTGCATAAATATAAATATATATATATATATACACAATTCTAGTTTTTTATATTTGAATATTTAAGTTTCCAGTGAGAAAGACCAGAAGACGAAACTGAATGTTAGCAAGAATTCCTCTAATTTATCTAACCATAGCGTCATAATTAATATAATTCTGATTTGTTGATTTGCTGCTCTACTCGGAAAAATTCCGAAAAGTCTACATATTTCATACTTTCAATATGAAGTACCTCGTCATTTAATGGAAACATTAATAAATGAAATGAAAAGCTTTGGGCTGCACAGAATTTTCACAGCAGTACAGTCAATCCATTGCACGTAGAGGAAGTAGAGGACATATGGTGCCCATTATCCCTTCTCGAAATATTCTGTCTCGTTTTTCTTAATAACATCGCAAATACTGAGGATTAGTTCAATGGAACTGTACAGTTTCATATCGATTTGGTATTATATGAACACTGTTTATTAAAAAAATACCTTACCAACCTCTTACCAACAACTACGCCCTCAGATATTTTCGTGACTTTTTCCGGTAGAAATTCTGTCGATCAGATTTCGTGTCATTTACACAAAGGAACTGTTTAGGCAACGTTCTCTCGTGTATAAATCATTGTGAGTTTTTCTAGGTGGTTTTCTAAAGGGCTGAACATTCAATCCATATTCCCTGGCTTGTAGTCCACAAGCGAGCTATGCCGATCGAGCGACCGCCGCTTGTCTGCGAAGTTAGTGCCAACTATTACGATAGGTGTCGCGTGGTCAGCGCAACGGTTCCCCACGGCCGTTAATCTCGGTTTTCTACACCGGGATAAATCCATACACTACAGAGTAAATGAAAGTTCGAAATTAAATAGGAATTTAATAAATTTACACAGAAAATGATGGAGAGACACAGGACAGAGGAATTTTGCGAGCTGTTGTGAACATGAACGTTTGGGTTCCATAAAAAGAGATAAAATTTATTGATTAACTGTCCGATTATTAGCTCCTCAGATATCACTGGGCTCCATGCAGTTGGTTAGCTAGCTGCGTATTTTGTTGGGTGAGATATGTACGTACGTAACACAGTTTAAAATTCTGTATATTTGAATTTCCTGTCTGATACATACTCTTCAAATAGGACATACGCCGCGTAAATTATGTTTCATTATACAACATGTACGAGTATATTGTTAATGAACTGTAAATAGTAACCTAAATCCTTCTTACAGACTAGTGTTTATATGAATCCAGTAAGGGATAAATTATCCAAGCAGATACAATGCATGTACGGTTCATCTTCCATTCTGTTTACGTTAACATCTAAATCACAGGTATCGGATTCCAAATAAAATTATTGTGTACCTTCCATACAAATTTTGCTAATTAATCGCCGCAACTTTCATATAAATGGGGCACGCGGCAGCGTATCTGGTTGAGGCACTATGCTACAAGTCGGAAGGTCGAGGGTTCAAATCCCGATGAGGTCACTGGATTTTTTCAATTGACCTAATCCTTCCAGCCGCACTATGGCCCTGGGGTCCACTCAGCCTCTAACAGAAATGAGTCCCAGGAATATTCTTGGAATGTTCTTGGGGAGTAAAGCGCGGCCGGCGCGTAGGGCTGACAATCTTACCGCCATCTATGAGCCTATTGTCTAGAAAATGTCGGAACCTTAACATCTCATAACCCTATGGGCCTTCACGGTGTGTTACAGGGATACCTTTAACTTTTTTACTTTCTTAACTTTCATATAAATATTTTTCGATTTAATTTATATGCAATAAACTTAAAAAAGAATAATTCAGCCTGTTGTATAAAGCACGAATTCTCTCATATTATATTATATTAAAATATATTTCTTCAACAAATTTTAGAGTAGACTATCCATACAAAATTTCATTTAAGTACTCCCAGTTTGGTGATAGATGGAACATTATGACTGATATATTGTCATATCTCATTTTTAAAGGTAAATCCAAAACTATATGAGAAGGGTAAAACAAAATATAAAGCTGCCCTTGTGCTTAACGAAGGGCCATGCCATGAAATTTTTTGAGGGAGTAGTATGAGTATAGGCCGCGCATTCTTAATCCTGACAGAAAATATGGACGAGAAGTCAGTTTCATGCTCCGACCGAGTAGAAGAGAACAAGAGACACTGGCAGATAATACCTCCACAGACCAATTTTGTTTATCAGAAATACTAAATTTGAAAATATGTTTGCCAGAAAGGAAGCCTAAAATATCCTCTGCTTTTATGGAATGTTGTTACACCCCTCAGATCAATGTTCCTTATCTGAAGTTTGTGTTTGCCTTGTAGTGTACATGTAGACAGGGCAGAATATTGGAACATCAATCCAACGCCGGTCACGGTGTGCACTTCCGGCCGATAGTTCCGCTACCGCACAGCACGGAAGCGCCCACCTCTGCATCTTATGTGAAGCGGGCAGTGGGAAGACAGGGGAGTGCCGAAAATACGCAACGACACAACCAGGACAACAGAACTACAGCACTCATCTGTGGCATTCGTCACTGCTACCTCCGTCTTGTGGTTCATATTATGTTATACCGCCTCTGTGGTCTAGTGGTCAGAGTTCCTGGCTACAGCTCCAGAGGTCCGGGTACGATTCCCGGCGCTAACAGATTTTCGGAGAAGTAGTGTGTCTGAAACGGGGTCCACTCAGCCTCGTGAGGATAACTGAGGAGTTATGTCAAGGAAATAGCGGCTCCGGTCTAAAAAACCGAGATTAACGACCGCGGAGATCCATTGCACTGACCACGTGATACCCTCAATCCGCAAAATTTGGAACTAACTTCGCTGACAAGCGGCGGTCGCTCGGTCGGTATAGTTCGCTTGCGGACTACAAGCTACGGAGTTTGTTTTTTATATTATATTATGTACGGCGATATCAGCTCCAAACTATATAGAAACGAATGTTAATATGAACGAAAAATTGGAAAGGATTTGGAATGAAACAGTAGTGGTCTAATCGAGTTATTACCCTGGAATATGCCTGCAGGACCTGTATAAAACCAGGAAACTCCACAGAATAGCCAGTGTCCCGATCAGTACTACAAATGAGCACCTTCTTCATATAACGATTCCACCAATATAACCAAGAATTTCTGTTAACTGCTGGAATTGTTATAATCCTTAGAAAACTCCAAGGATGACGAGATGTTCTGTAGCCCCCAGTTCTTCGTGGAGTAGTGAACAATATATTATTTCGTACATGCGTGTGCATATGTACGAGTATTTGCGTTTATTTTAGTACGTACACCATCAAAAGACGGAATATGCTGAAGTTCTCGTGGTTTTACTTAGTTCCTACCACTATAGGTAAAAATATTATGTTTCTGGACATTATGCATCGTTCTGTTTTATCTGAAAACACCGTCCCGTTTAGTTTTCAAAACACAGCGTTTCGGATACTCCGTCTTCAGGTAAAACCTACTCAATTGGGCACAATCGATAGAGCTAGTCCCTATCTACGGACACTTGTACCTGCATTAAGATATGGTATTTTTTATTGCTAGTGGGGTGGGACTAAGTCCCTTGTACTGCGGTCACTTCTGGCCTATTGCACCAGCCCCAGATGATAGGTGAGGGTGATTATGGAGCAATTGGTGGAATGAAGATTGGCAGGGGAAACCGAAGTACTCGGAGAAAACCTGCACCAGCGCCACTTTGTCCACTACAAATCTCACTTGACCGGACCCGGGATCGAACCCGGGCTGCCGGGGTGGAAAGCCAGCGACTAACCGCTTGAGCTATGACGCGGCCAAAACTTCAGAGGCTCTAGAACCAATCGCACACGATTACTTAGCGACGAGAAATATCAGTGGATATAGAATCGCTGTACATTTCACATAATATCCGACCTATCAGAGGAATCAGGAGGAACAAAACTTACAAAGAATGGTTCTGTATTATCATGTAGCCACTTTACAAGCTTTCATGTTCACATTGCCCCTTTAAAAGATCGACATGTTGTTTCGACTTGCATCCAGGTCGACCTGGTGATGCGAAATAAATATAGTGGGGCAAACCTGTAGTGTGTGGGGCAGCCATATTGCAGTTGGCAGGCAAGTGAAGCTTGAATCGGAGGTCGGTTCACGTACACTGAAAGTGGAATATGTAGCGCTTCGCCTTTAGATCTCAAGCAAACTGCTAGAAGCAAAATGTGCCCTGATAAGTAGGCAATTTAATCAATTCACGTCGCCGAATAAACTCTGTAGCAGCAAAATATTTCGATCTGGAACAGGGAGATTATTTATTGATTTCAAAGAGTACTGCGTAACGGCGGGCTACATCAGCTAGAAGAATCATCTAATTCTTTTAGAATAGTGAGCTCTAGATGTTAACTCGCTTAGTGAGGGGTGGAGTCCAACTGGGTCCCCTCGGCACGGCGGCCACTGATTGGCCTCTTGTAGCCTGCCCCGGGTGATTATGATGATGGAGAATTTGGTGGAATGAAGATTGGCAGGGGAAACCGAAGTACTGCGAGAAAACCGACCTCAGCGCCACTTTGTCCACCACAAATCCCACTTGATCAGACCCGGGATCGAACCCGTGCCGCCGCGGTGGGAAGGTGAGACGCTAGTTATCATCAAACCGAAAGATATATAAAAAAATTGAATAATTTTACTTTTACATTTTATAACAAATTGCCTTAACATAAATTGTATTTATTTATTATCACATGAACTGTCTGCACTCTGTATTGAGTTGAACTTATCATATCGTTCAAGCCTCACAAACAAAAGCGACTGTCACGTTGGTACTTTGGTGGGAATAAATTGAATACTTTAAATAAGAGTAAAGTGGCGTGACTCTAGTGGCAATTTCTTCATACCGAGTTTACTGCAAATCCGTCAGTTGATTCAGAAGTTACTGGAGAAGTGAAAAACAGACGCAGGAATATGAAGACGACATACTCCTATATATATATCCTCTTGAAATAACCAACTGAGTCAAAATGCGTTTCTTAAAAACAGACATATCTGTTGTGCGAATCTGAACGCACACTTATTTTAAGCAAAGGCCGTGAAATAGCTCAGGCTATTAGTCGCCGGCTTTCAAACGTGGTGACGGACAAAGTGGTACTGAGGCAGGTTCTCTCCGAGTACTTCCGTTTCCACTGCCAATTCTCATTCCACCGACTGTTCCATATTCATCATCTACCATCCATGCTACATGAAGTCCTGTGATGTGATCACATACATTTAACGAACTTTGCGTAATGCCTGGAAGAGCGCTTATATTAAACACGTACATTTAAACCTTTATATAATACAAATTTCCTTTAACCCCTTAAGGACACACGATATTGGGGCTCTGCATTCCGATTACAAGAAAGAAAATATATACTCAAACATATATAGTCAAAATTTTAGTGACTATGGACGGGGTTTGGACTGATGACAGGATTTATTGGACTTTTTGTTATAGCGCGTGATTGTACTTTACAGTACACTGTTACACACACTAGTGTCCACAGTCACGTCTTCACTGCCGTTGTTTGGTAGCGGCTTTCAACGGAGGACGTTTCCTTTCTTCTGGGTCCCCGAACTGTTCTCGGCCTCAGTTACCAGCTTCTAACAGCAACAGCTCACCATTACTGAACCCCAGAGGTCAACTAGCTCACTCTCCAACCAACAACTCACTCTCCACTAACTTGTCCTGCTTATAACATTTCTGCAAGGACCGTACAGAAAACACTGTTTCCCTGTCGCAGTGACATGGTTCCCGTGAAAACAAGCTAGTTTGCGGAGCCGTTACTTAGCTGTGGCTGTTGTATAGTTGCTTATTTCGCGGTCCTTTTCTTACCAAAGGGTCTGCATGCCACAGTATTTTTCCCCGTGGTGTCACAAATGTGTAAGGGTAATTAGCAAATTTATTGCTATACCCATTAAATCGTTTATAGATAATTAATCAGCAAACTGATCGCTTTATGCACTAATACCAGACAAAGATGATGGAAATATACTAACAGAGTGAAAATTTCTATACTGTAGGTGTACAGTGTGTTATTCTAAACATATAAATGAACAGTTCTGTGTTGTGGTTTATACCCTAGCCACTAAGATGGGGAAGCAGAAAAGTGAAAGGTAAATTTATTAGCTTGTTCGATCGCATGGCTGACATAATCAATTCGGATCGTACTGGCGTAGTGACTATAAATGTTGATCAATTTAATAACGTCGGGTGTCACTGCAGCTACGCCCAAACCGTCCCAAGGGCCACCTTGAGGCAGGTGACAATGAAGCCAATCTGCTGGAGCCGTGTCAGCATGATTATTACTGTTTGCTCAGCAGTTTACTTCCACGCATCAACCCACCACGCCATAACAAGTTTAGTCCAAGTGGAATGGTACACAGTGTCGGTAATATGGCCTCTCTAGCAGACTTTCTTACATTATACTCAGCTAATTACACCCAGTGGGCGGGCGGCCTAAGGCATGAACTGTCTTCGGCTGCTCGAACACTGGGATCGTGGGCTCTAATCCCTCTCGAGACATGGATGTTTGTGTGAGTTTATTCTGTGTTCGTGCAGTCCTGTGTGTGGGTAGTGGCCTTGCGACGGGCTGATCCCCCGTCCAAGGAGTCCTACCGACTTTGTAAGAGAACNAAGTGGGTGGGTGGATGAGTGGGTGGACGGATGAATGGGTGGATTCAGTTCTAACGTTGGCTTGGGCATCGACTAGACTGAGGTGCTTCGTGTTTTCCCCCGATCCGTTCAGGCTGATTTCAGTATATCAGGCCTCCTCCTGCTAAAATCTTTACAATTCGTGAGTCATGAATCATCTCACCATAAGATGCTTACAGCGTCTAGCTACTGGCAGCGTTGTACACTGAACCATAACAAATATTACATTAAATAAGTAACTCCAGGGAACATTTCCTTTATTTAGAAACTGACAGTTGATCAACTGATCAAAAAGTTGGATCTTTTGGAACACTGGAAAGTACAGCACCGTCAATGGACTTCACTTGAGCCAGTTGAATCCTAATAAAGAAGTTAAATATATGATCGTGAGGTGACCTTCAATGACAAGATTTCGCCCAAGTATGTGAAAGAAGTAATGAAAGGGAAGACAAGCAAACACGTGACAGCATGAATATTATCTTTGCTTATAAATTAAGGCAAGGGGGATGATTACCTGTGATTTGCCCGCTTACCCAACTAAAAAGAAAAAATGAAATTATTTCTAAAACTAAATTCCCATTCAAATTCTCTTATAGCGTTCTCTGGTGGCCAGTGGCCAGTGTATGTGGACTATAGCCATCAGAACACACGTAACTAGGATAACGTCCACGAGACACATCGCTGTAAAAGCCACGATAGAGTAAGGAAGAACATCGCAAAGCATAGTGCATCAATTTAAAAACTTTTAAAGTAATTTTATATATTAAATTATTTTAACTGGAACCAATCTGGTTTAAACAATACACTTTTCAGACGTACAGCCCACACGGGCTACACAAGACAACAATACTGTATAATAATTTACTTAGTTCGGTATATATTCCTGATGATGGTCCTCTTTACCTAAGTCGTGTCGCCGAATTTACATTAAAGCACGGACTGAGAAGTGATTCGACCAATAATTCTGTGAAACCACACTGACGTCCTTGAAGACTGTATTATATACAAACTCCGTGGCTTTAGTCTGCAAGCAAACTATGCCGACCGAGCGACTGCCGCTTGTCAGCGAAGTTAGTGCCAACTTTAGCGGATAGAGGGTGTCGCGTGGTCAGCTCAACGAATCCCCACGGACGTTGATTTCGGTTTTCTAGACCGGAGCCGCTATTTCCTTGAAATAGCTCCTCAATTATTCTCACGAGGCTGAGTGGACCCCGTTCCAAACCCACTACTTCTCAGAAATCTGGTAGCGCCGGAACCGAACCCGGGACCTCAGTATCTGTAGCCAGGAACTCTGACCACTAGAACACAGAGGCGGTCTTATATATTATATACCAAGCGATTAACCAATGCAGCAGGATGTTCAGATACAATAGTAGGAACGATACTACCACTATGAACCAGAGGCCCCTTTTACCCAGTTAAGGCGACTAGTGCTCGAAAATAACAATTCATTTCCTTCTATTACCGAGATTAAGGATGTAAGGGTCTTTAAATACTGTTCCACATGGCTGTTCCACAGCATTTTACTGAAGTGCAGGGACAACTTTACAATTTTTATAGCATTCTAAACGTCACAACTCCTGCCTGACGTATTGTTCTTACAGCATTGCTTGGGGACAGCAAGGCGTGCTCTTTCAGGATAAAACTGTAGTTAACTCCGTGATTTTAGTCCGCAAGCGAACTATACTGACCGAGCGACTGCCGCTTGTCGGCGAAGTTAGTGCGAACTTTTGCGGATAGAAGTTGTCGTGTGGTCAGCGCAACGAATCCCCAAGGCCGTTAATTTCGGTTTTCTAGACCGGAGCCGCTATTTCCTTGAAATGGCTCCTCAATTATCCTCACGAGGCTGAGTGGACCCCGTTCCAGACCCACTATTTCTCAGAAAATCTGGTAGCACAGGTAATCAAACCCGGACCTCTGGATCTGTAGCCAGGAACGCTGACCACTAGACCACAGAGGCGGTCAAACTGCAGTTAAAGAGGTCTCAATAATAAAATATATCCGTAGCAAGAATCATGTGGCACGTTGAACAGAATATTATTAAAAAGCTATCAAGGAAACGGATACGACGTAAGGTTGAGATTCTAGGAATTCGTGGCGCTTCCAAAGGAATGGAAATTAAATTTTCAGAATTGGGAATGTATATATAACATTAAACAGTTTTAAAATAAAAAATATATATATAAAAGTACTCTATTCAATAGGAAAAAAATCTTATATAATATCATTGGGTTAAATGTAATAATGTATCAAATATATATTTGGCAGATATAAACACAGACATCTACAGAGAAGAATAAGAAATTCACTTTAAGGGAGCAGGCAGTAGCAGCCTCCCAAGACTCTCTGTACAAACAAAAGGGATACAGGAAGAGTGTTCAAAAGTTTGCTATCAAGTTTGAACACGCTTCAGTGTAGTCCGTGGAGGGCAGAAGAACAAATGGCTACCATTTTTGACTTGTTAGGCGTGTATAACCACGTGCATGATCACTTAAGAACATCAAACCCAATAAAACAAAGACAAAACAAATTCAAACCAAACATTAAATCGAAAGAGAAATAAGACAATTGACATTGTGAGTCAGTCGATAAAGCCACAATTTTACAGGTTATGCACAGATGTCTCATGAAAGGAACAGTGAAATTACAGCCGGTGTTTCAAGTACTAATTTCCATGAAGCTAATCCCTGTTCTGCATGCCACAGCACGATTTACTGATAACTTTCAGATAAACACATGATATGGGACATTTGACAGGACCCTTCACTCTACTGGTAATATAAAAATGGAAACGCAATCTGTCACATATAAAGCAGGTACAGTGTGATTCATCAGATCCAGAGGAAAACAATTTTGAAATTTATTTTCCATTTCCTTTATCATGTTCATACTGTAAGGGATTTGATCAACGCGTTGCCAGGCAACAGCTTTGTAAACGCGGTGCAACACGCAACAATAAAATGAAGCTGTATTGTCCGTGTCTGTGGTGACGTCACACAATAGGTAGTGATCACGTGACATGTGTTTCCATAAACCGTCTCTTGTTGGTGTTCCCTTTTTCTAATTGTAACAGAAATTTAGGACTAATATGTCCCATGCAGCTTGATGATAACGGCGATATATTTCTTATGAGCAGGGCCCGGATTTTGATGACATATCTTTTTTTTCCTTGTATCCTATGCGATGCTCTTAAATATATAAATCTCGGATATGAGCTGCTGGTTACAGAAATGTAAATTTTATAGGTAATTTTTTGTCATTTTTTGACATTTTTAGGTTTAAGGTCATTTTTTCATTTTGGAGGTAATTTTTTGGTAAATTTTTGGACTTTTAAGGGTATTTCTTGTTATTTTTGGCCATTTTAGGTAATTTTTCTTCATATGGTTTTCTGAAATGTGAATAACATGGAAGCGAAGTGTTCTTTCTTTTCTCCTTTAGGTCATTTTTCTGGATTTTTTCGGTCATTTTTTTAATATTTTCAGCTCATCAAAATCCGAGCCCTGCATATTACATTTTTGGGTCATATTTTAGGTCATTTTATAGGTCTTTTTTAAATATTTTCAGGTAATCAAAATCCGGGCCCCGCTTATGAGCTTTCACTTCGACGACGCCACCGTTACGAAGCCAGACTTTCCGCTTCTGTGTTCTCACAATTAATTCTGTGCTTTAAAGGTTAATGTGCGAAATAGGACTAGAGTAACTTTAAAGCGGTGCTAAAACGGAAGCCTGAACTTTATCATAAACCCAACACACCTTTCTCAGCAAGACCGAATATTTAAAATAAATATTTCAATTGACTGCGATTGGTAGTATTATATGTTTGAAACAGACTGGAACAATTTTCCTCCTACTCCCATCTTTAAAATATTGTAACGTGCTATCTTACGCTCATCGCTGCGCAACGGCCACAATAGGAAGTTAACAGCCTACAAAGGGTCTCCACGGTTACGTCGAATACACGGAGTTCCCACAGAGACAACGCAATAACAGTGGGCCGTTGCGTAGAAATTGCAGGATCAACGAAGCAGCGTTTCCCCGGTGATAGACAACAGAAAGTTCGCTGCGTAACAACGGCCACGGATATATAACAAGGTAATGCATTCGCCGAGACAGTATTGGAATAGCCGTCGCCGAACATATTTGGGATCCAACCACGGCCAAGGAGTGTCGAGACGTCGCATTGGTCAGCCACGGTCAGGGACAGTTGAAACATAGCAGCCGCCGAAAGCAGTCTAGTATTGCCCGAGATATAGTGGAAGCAGTAATTAGATACTGAAAGTGGTGATAATTGTAAGGTGTGTAAGACTGAGTGTCCAATAAAGATTCGCTAAATCCGAGACCCACGTGAAGTTGTTTGTCGCGTGATATACCCAACACGTGACAATATTCTATATAGAATTCGTCCATATTCTCACATATTTATATGAATATCCCTTGCCTCTCTTTCAAGTATCAACTCAGACAGACACGCCTCTCTACAGCGTTTGTCACCTATTTCATTGCTATATTACTTTCGGATGAACATAATGGCACATATATCATACAAATCTAACCATACACATACCAGGCAGGATGGCAGGAAATACCACACTTCCCAACGGCAATTTCCGTTCTGAATTTAAAAGACCCATACCCACGCAACGAATGGATTACAGCTGAAACACGGAGACCTACTAACACAGTTATGGGGCTATGTGGAAACGGACTGTGTGAAAGCGCATTTGGTTTATTTGTTTCTGAACTAATGCATTCTGGTGGTCGTTGTTGAGTGTGTTCAGAAGAGCGTCAACGTCCTTGGATATTCTTGCCTAACTAAAACCTAAACTAACTCCGTGGTTTTAGTCCGCAAGCGAACTATACCGACCGAGTGACCGCCGCTCGGCGAAATTAGTGCCAAATTTAGCGGATAGAGGGTGTCACGTTGTCAACGCAACGAATCCACACAGCCGTTAATTTCGATTTCCTAGACAGGAATTAAAACCTAAAAGCCTATATAAATTACACTTATAAAAGGTATAAAGTACAATGTACAAGCCTGGATAGCTCAGGTAGTATAGTGTAGGGCTATGGACTGGATAGTCGGCCCTCAACAGCCGACAGAAACAAAAGATATGAGGGGGCTGGTAAGTATTTATTTTCATGAAGAAATCAACAATCTACAGGATTGAAAAAAATATATTTACTATGTATTCCTCCCCTGAGCTCCACACACTTATGATTTCGTTCTCGTAACTTCTTTAACTCAGCCAAGAAAAATTCTTTCGGTTGTGCTGCAAACCACCCGTCCGCAGCTAATGTGGCCTCCTCACTGTTCGAGAACTTTCTTCCCTTGAGGTGTTTCTTGAGGTTAGTACAGAGGTAGTAGGCCGAAGGGGCCAAATGAGGTGAGTAGGCCGGGTGTTTCAGAACTTCGAAGTGACGACCTGCCAATTTCTGGTGCGTAATGGCCGCCTTATGAGGAGCGGCATTGTCTTGAGGAAACAAGATTCCTTACGAAAGCATGCCTCGACGTTTGGAGACCAGTTGCTGCTTCAGTTTGTAGAAAGATGCAATACAGCAGTCTGCCGTGATGGTTGCACTTTATTTAACGTATTCGTCCATACTCCAAAGGGTCCAGAGCATCTCTTGGGCCCACGGAGCCTCTTATGCAGCTGGTAACGGAGCTCTTTCCTTAGGAGTAAGGCGAACGGGGATTGAAGCTGACCACTCAACTTTTATCCAGTGCCGAGGCCAATACTGGTGGAAATATACCTCCAATCCTAAACATGTCTTCATGGAGTAGTTCTTAATTAATTCAGCACAGGGAAAACTTGATCTTTAACCTAACAAAATATAACGTAGTACAAATACGAGTAGTTAAGACTGAGGGCCTAACTTTGCATCTGACATAAAACAAACATTCTTGACAAAGTTAGGTTATGTATATACATATCCACACATAAATTCATAAATGCGTACATATATATTGTTTCTAACTACGTGTAACGTATAAATGTCAATTATTAGCCTATTTTCCTATGCTCTATCGCCATTGTTTTTCAATGTTGCTTTACAGTACGCCATTAGAAAGGTCAAAGAAAACCAGGTGGGAATGAAATTAAATGGGACACATCAGCTGCTGGTCTATGGTGACGATGTAAAACCAACTGGTAGATAACACAAATACCATAAAGAAACCAGCATCTAACAGAAATGAGTACCAGGAATATTCTTCGGGGTAAAGGGCGGCCGGCGCGTAAGGCTGACAACCTTACCGCCATCTATGAGCCGACTGTCTAGAAAATGTGGGAACCTCAACATCTCACAACCGTATGGACCTCTACGGCCTGTTACAGGGATAAATTTACTCTACTCGTACTTTACTTTACTTTACCAAAAAGAAACACACAGAAACTTTAATTGATGACAGTAAGGAGACTCGTCTACAAGAAAACGCAGAGAAAACTAAGTATATGTTGCTGTCTCTTCGCCAGCATGTGGAGAAAAATCCTGACCTAAAGACAGCTAACAGATGTTTTGAAAACGTGGCACAGTTCACATATCTGGGAACGACAGTTATAAATCAAAATTTGATTCAGGAGGAAATTAAGGGCAGTTTGAATTCGGGTAAAGCTTGCTACCATTCAGTTCGGAACCTTTGTTTGTCATAGACTGCAAAAGAACAATATAATACACGTATCTGCGAAGAACAAATGTTGGCAGACATGAAATGAACAGTCGCTTAGCAGTGAGACTCAAGCAGCCTGAATCTGTAAACCTTGACAGTACAGAGGAGAACTATGCATAGGTACTGTGTTACGGACATTGTCGGGCGCATCAGTTTCTTGGTTTGTTTAGCAAACTGATTGAACAACAGAGGGATTTTTTTTCCTTGGCACTACAGCCCCAGTGGGCCTAGGCCTACCTCCATGAACTTCTCCGTTCACTTCGGTTTTTCTAGATCTTACATATTCGGGAGGACTCCTTGGGCGGGTGATCAGCTCGTCGCAAGGCCTCTACCTGTACACAAACACAGAAAAACGCACACAAACATCCATGCCCTGAGTGAGATTCGAATCCACGATCCCCGTTTCCAAGCGAGCGAAGACAGTATATGCGTTAGACCGCTCGGCTATCGTGACCGGCCCAACAGAGGGATTAGAGCGTCGAATTCGACGCTCTATGGGATTTTAATAGACTCTATATTCCCACACTGTATTTATTTAAGAGACTATTTTTCCACCTACGACTATATTCTGAAATAATTCCTTCCGTCCAAATTTTTTATTTAAAATATTATACGCATTTCGCATCTTCCCCACGCGTAATACATGTTTCCCATTCCATTAGTCCTGACTTCATATTGCGCATAAAATAATAATAACAGTAATTTCCAGAAGGAAAGAGACCACTGGGAAGACCAAGGCGTAGCTGGGTGGACAATATTAAAATGTATCTTAAGAGATAGGATGGGATGTTATGGATTTGATTGATCTGGCTCAGGATAGGGTCCAGTGGAGGGCTCTTGCGAACACGGTAATGAACCTTCGGGTTCCGTAAATGCTGGGACATTCTTGAGTAGCTGCAGAATTGGCGGCTCTTCCAGAAGGGCTCAGCTCCATGAGTAAGTAAGTAAATAATGCTGAGATACCGTTTGTTACGAGCAACGGCGTCTTACTGGAAGTGTGTAAAGAGTGCTGATGAACACCGAAACGCACCTGTCAGCTAGGACGTTTTAATTTCCAACGATCTCACAGAGACATGAAAGCACTTGCTCTCGTATTTCCAGGTCACTTAGTTCGGCCACATTTCCTGTTCAGTTCTTCCTGTACCATTGGGTATCCGCTTCGTTGCTGCAGCCTATAGCCGAACTGCGAGTGGGTAGGTTCATTGGAAATTTCGCCTCTCCCGTGACTAACTTTGTAAAGGCAATCAGTGCCCCAACAACCAGTCGTGTCGAAACTAAGCAAACGAAACCACAGCTTCTGAGAAATTCCAACTTCTGTCATTACACAAACTAGACCAGCTCTAGGCAATTAAGATTCCTAGTCGTGAATTAAAACACAGAATAGCTCTACTGCTAAACATATATTGGTATACTTACACAAACGAAACATTCCGTTTTTCTGTCCTCTATGATTATTCTTCCTGTTACCCGGTTTACGAGGTCTCTCAATAAACCTTTCTCATCTTGGACTGTATTTCTAAAAGTTCTTTCTAATACTCTTGCTTCAGCCTACCTCAATGATTTATCAATTTATTTTAAACATACTATGACATGTCAAAGCATTGCTGGGCAACGGCTAGATAAACGCCCCATGATACGCGCACGCAAAAATAGGACGAATGTTTACAGCTCGTTGTTAGGCAACAATCAGCGAGCCAATGAACGCGACATAGTTATCACGTGACTTGTTTTCTGTGTGTTCTGCGCTACGCAACAATAGAAATGTTGTTATTTCATTAAAAGAAACCTAAGTTGTTATTGAGAACTGAGAAATGTAAAATAGAAATATTTAGAAAGAGTAATAATAATTCAATCCAATTCAAGTATTGTTTAGGCATGTGTAAACTTAACAGCTCAGAGGCCAATTGGAAAATTAGCAGGAGTACGTAGAAAGACACAAAACTAACAAACAAAGTACAAAATAATACAATTCGTATTATTTACGTGATAATTTAACAGACCAAAGCCAGTTACAAAGTGAACACGAGTAAAGAAAAGAAAACACACAAAAACAAAACATAGAAACAAGTCTACTTATATTATTTGAATAATAATAATAATAATAATAATAATTTTCGTTTACACCCTGCGTTTCTCACAGTATTCCAGGATTTTGTTATGTCCTTTCTTTTCCCAGTCACTTTAACGAAAGCTTGGAGAAAAGAGGAGCTATATATCACATTTATTCGAAAAGTTAGTCTAACTGTGTGCTTCTGACAACGGACCTGACCAAGAGCTACCCTTCATGTCCAATTTCACACTAGAAAAAGTTGACTTAATCACGTAATGTAGTGTGCGCCTAATTAGAAGCGGCCGACAGCCGTCACTATGTCTGCTGTCTGCATGAACCGCTATCCCTCTCGTGAAGAGATCTCTTCAAGCTATTTCTACGTCCGTAACATCTGATGAAATCAATTTAACTTTTCTCTTCCAATTATACAACACAATTTATATGGATGTTTCCAAAACCGGAGGAAGTTATCCATATTGGAGCGGAAAAAGTGCAACTATATCCTTCCACTGAATCCTATATCTTAACGTTGCTTTAATTTTAAAACGAATTGCCATCTTTTTCCATATACTCGTATTCTGTTTTGCTGCGCAGGAGCGAGCACGCGGAAATACTGTGCATACAGAACAAAATAAAACATTCTCAGTTTACTGCGTTCAACAAGAACTGTTACGAGTAATAACGTAACAAGTCGAAACTGTATTCCAAGACCATTTCGAGCTCAAGGTTGTGGAACTATTGACAGTTGGGTTTATTAAGAATTAAACTGGAACGGCTATTTACCATTTTTTTGTAATATTAATTACAGTGGAATTTTTAAATAAATCAATGTAATCTATTTTTGCCGGTCACCGCTCGCTCGGAAACCGGGATCGTGGGTTCGGATTTGTTTCCTGTGAGGTACGAACTGAATTCATTAAATTATTCTTATACACTGCCGGTCACGGTAGCCAAGAGGTCTAAGGCATGAACTGTCTTCGTTCGCTTGGAAGCCGGGATCCTGGGTTCGAATCCCAATCAGGGCATGGAAGTTTAGTGTGTGCGTGCGTTTTTCTGTGTTTGTGTATAGGTAGAGGCCTTGCGACGAGCTGATCACCCTCCCAAGGAGTCCTACCGAATGTCTAAGATTTAGTAAACCGAAGTGAAACGGGGAGTTTCATGGAGGTAGGCCAAGGCCCAAATTGGGGCTGTACCGCCGAAGGAAAAAAAATATATATATTGGTTTTGCGTCAGGAGATTTGTAAGAAGCCCGGTTGGTGTAGTCGGTATAGCGACTGGCTACAGGCTGCAAGGCCAAGAGGTCGGAGTTCGAGTCCAGGTAGGATTAACAATTTTCTGCTCTCTACATTATCCAGACCGGTTCTGGGGCCCACTCAGCCTCATATCCAGTGAGTACCAGGAACTCTTTCCCAGGGAATAAAGTGGTAGGGGTGTGAAGCTGACCACTGACCTCCAGTTAGTGCCGAAGTCAAGAAAATGTGGATATGTGCATCTACTCCCCCATACGCCTCCATGATGTAATACTTAATTAGTTAAGCATGGAGACGACTTTTTTGTCAGATGATTGTGTGCCATTCATAAAGGATATTGAGGACGCAGCGAAGGTCCGCTTGTACCACGGGTTCCGGCAAGGAAGCAAGTCAAGAAAATGCCCTTTTTATTTTTGGGCATCTCACAACCCTATCGGCTTCCATGGCCTGTTACAGGGATACATTTACCTTACCTTAAGAAGAAAACTGTTCTTATATCCCGAATACTGTAGGCCGACCAGTAATCTAGCATTACACGACTTAAGTGCAAAATCATACTTCAGCATCATTCTGCACTGGTTATGTAAGCATCCACGGAAATCACGCAATGCCAAGTCATACTTAACACAGATCTCACACTGAACACAACAGCTCCACACCACAACAAGCCTCTGCACATAGACCAAGAAACCATGGAGCATAAATTGAAAAATGAGTCTTAACCAACATAAACAAAAGTGTTAACCAACATAAACAAAAGTTCAACAATAATTAGGAGTAGCTGCAACCACGTTTCAGAATATTGAACTATAGAAAACAATACAGAGCAGCAATAACATGATCATATCTCCCTGATGATGATCTTGTAATTTTGAAGCATTTATACAAAGGCGACAATGTAACACACTAACAGGCCATAAGTATAACAAGAATTTGCACATTCAAGCATGTCCCTCCCTACAAACTAAGTCGAAAAATATAAATTTGTTCTGGCTTTCATCTCCCTTGAAACAAAATCCTGGCCACACGCACACATACACATGACTGATATTGTAAGAGCGATGAAATATGGGAATACCGAAGAAAACTATGAGATGAGGAGCTTCATGATTCCTGTGTTCGCCAAACAGATTGCTGTAGGGATCATGTCAATAGGGATAAGGGCCAGAAGCGAAATTTGGAAACCCTGAAAGGGCTCTTCCCATTGTGAGACCTAGATGCAGATGTTAGGGTAATGTTAAAGAGGGGTTTTCAATGTGGACTGGATTCATCTGGCTCAGGACAGAGGCCGGTGGCGGGTTCTTGTGTACATTTTTATTGAAATTCGAATTTCATAAAAGGCAGTTCGTTTCCAGCTGAGTCAGTATCAAATTCTGCATGAGAACTCTGCACCATAAAATAATCTAATCAGTCAGTTGACTATTTAATTCATCCAGATTTTTCCCCCTTGGCACTACAGCCCCAGTGGTCCTAGGTCTACCTCCATGAACTTCTCCGTTCACTTCGGTTTTTCTAGATCTTACACATTCGATAGAACTCCTTGGGCGGGTGATCAGCTCGTCACAAGGCCTCTACCTGTACACAAACACAGAAAAACGCACACACACAAATTAACACCCATGCCCTGAGTGGGATTGGAACCCACGATCCCGGTTTCCAAGCGAGCGAAGACAGTACATGCCTTAGACCGCTCGGCTACCGTGACAAATGAATCCAGATTATGGAGGTTAAACGCCGGAAATGCATCCTAATTGTACTTAAATTACGGCGCGCTTCAGCAAGAAGAAACGAGGACTCTTCTAGATTGCTGATCAGACTAATGCACCTAACCAATATCAGGCTAAACAACAAAAAGTATAATGTACATAAACAAGATGTCACTAAGAATCTGACGTAGTAAACCCAGACATGCTAACGAAGGAGTAAAACCTAATTAAAGTGTATTCAGACAGAAACCTGTCTGAAAATGTTTCATATGGATCTGTTCCTAAATAGTTACAAATTCAGAGCTCTGCAAACCACTCTTCACATCTTCGTTCCAGTTAAGAAGACAGAACTACAACATAAATATGTGGCACCTACTGCGTAAACCCAGCAACCACGTGACGTGCTCGTACCAGAGACCGAACTATCAATACAGCCAACACCACAGTCCGGCACCGAGGCATAAACCTGGGCCAGTTCCTTCCCAGTTCACACTCCCTAGGACCCGCCTCCTACTCGGTCTTCCCAGACAATTTTACCCAAGTTTCCCCACAAATATTCTGTAGGCATTCTTTGTCTTCTCAAACTTTACACATTCCTAGGGCATGAATTTCACCATGACTCTACAAACAAACTATAAAACCGTATTTACGCATGTATAGGCCGCGTGCGTGTATAGGCCGCAGCACAATTTTCAGAGAGAAATTATAGAAAAAATAATTCCTCGATCTTTGAACACCCTGTATTACTAATTATGAATATAATTTTTTTTAAATGAAGTGTGATTTCGAATATTTCGAATATAAGCCGCACCCCAGTTTTCCTCTTTAATTTCTGGCAAAAAATGTGCGGCCTATACATGCGTAAATACGGTAATGTATAAATATGCATAATAAATACAGTATATTCATAACTGTAATATAGTCCGTTAACGCGATATTTATATCGCGGCTCTTCAATTATACGTGCATATTATAATTAATATTGAATTTCATATTTAGTATACAATAAGGCTTTTAGATTTCACTGCAAACCAATAAGAAAATAAAATAAATATGCGAAATATTAAAGCAATCTGTGAATATGTAGGAGTGTACCATAATTTTATTCACCTTTCAAGAAGTCAACCACAAGAGCGACAGACTTCTTACGGAACTGTGTCGCTCTGAAGAATGCAATCCAATGAAATGTGAAGCTGTGATGTCTGTTATATGTTCACCGCGTTTCGGAGGGTCTTATTACCTCCATCTTCACGGTATTTTCTGTATGCTCGGCTTATTCTTTGACACCGTAGAATCTACAGTGTAGATAGGTAAGTTTCTACCAGACTACACGACGTCGCATCCTAGAATGCAGTCATTATCATAGCCACCGACATGAGAACCTCAAATGTGGCACTCCGGTTTGGTTCGCCGTGTAGTCAATTCAGGGATAGGCAATCAGGTTTACTCGGATATAGGTTGCAGCTATTTATTTCGAGATGATCGTAAGCCGGGATTGCTAATATTTCAGAGAAATCTCCTGCTTCCATCTTCATGATAGAAACTGAAAATGGAAGGAATAAATTCCTCGATATCATCTACCAGACGACACGTTGGTGCGACCTATCGTTTCACAATTCCTATCTTCAGCGCTGTGGAAACATGAAATCTCGTATAACTAAATATTATTACCATATACAGTACTGAGCACAGGTAAGCGGAAGAATTAAGCATAAAATAATATAATACACATATAAAAAATTTGGAGAAAACATCCCAAACTATGATTGATGCCCTAATACGCTAAAATGTGAAGAGGACCGTAATTAATTTTCGCTTTGCCATTGCTCCTGGTTTTAGACATGGAGGTTCTCAACCGAAAGCGTCAGTGGACTTTGTCTAGTCCAGTAATAACAGAGATAAAGTTTGTAAGGTGTGTTTGGTTTATAATAGGGCCTTAGCTACAGCGCGTCCTCCTTTCTGTCCCCCACAATGCAACTGCAATCATTACCTCCCCACTTCTTACCAAACCTCTCTTCACGCGCAACCAACAAGCCAGGTCTAACAAACGCCTGCCCTGTACGCAAGTGAATAGGTAAAGTGTAAAGTGTTTTTGTTTGTTTTATGCCTGGGTTTAATTAGTTAGGGGAATGGACGAGTAACTCGGCATTAGATGAAGGTAAGCGGTCAGCTGCAGGACCTTGCCGCTTTGCTCCCGGTCCTTTGAATAGGTGGCTGGGTGGGCCCTAGAGCCTGGTTTGACTTTCTGGAGAGAAGGAAAATATTTTGCCCCTCTTCGCCTCTTCTAGGCTCTTAGCCTAGTCGCTGTACAGACTGGGCTATCCCGGCTTCTAGTTGGACGTAAGCCCCACATCAAATGGTTTCCAAGCGCCTGTACTAGGGAAGCTGGGAATTTAGTCTGAAGGCTCCTAGAGCCGTCAAAAAATAAAATATGGTTACGTGTCCAGTGGGGGTCAAAACTAAGAATCACTGCGCTGGTGGAGCCCAGCAGTAATTAACAGCCAGTATTAGGGAAACCAAATTTGTATTTCCTTTAACATATCGATTCCGGTTAATTAATTAACCTTTTATAAAATAATTTATTTTTTATTATTCCGTTATTATTTTTATACTTACTTACTCATGGAGCTGAGCCCTTCTTGAGGAGCCGCCAATTCTGCAGCTACTCAAGAATTTCCCAGCATTTTATGGAACCCGAAGGTTCATCACCGTGTTCATATCATGTACGTGTATAATAAAGTAAGTGAAGTAAGTAAGTAAGTAAGTAAGTAAAGCTATCCCTGTAACAGGCCGAGAAGGCCCATAGAGTTGTGAGATGTTGAGGTTCCCACATTATCTAGACAATCGGCTCACAGATGGCGGTGAGATTGTCAGCCTTACGCGCCTGCAGCACTTTACCCCAAGAACATTCCTGGTACTCATTTATGTTAGAGGCTGAGTCGACCCCAGTGCCATAGTGCGGTTGGAAGGATTGGGTCAATTGAAAACATTCCAATGACCACATCGGGACTTGAACCCGCGACCTTCCGGCTTGTAGCATAGTGCCTCAACTAACTCAACTCAACCAGTAAGAACTGATTAAAAGATCGTGTTAATACTAATAATAATCATAATAATAATATCTGAGCATCTCCAGCGGACCGGATTGATTTTTATGCAGGTCTATTTGGCCATTCCCCGTCTATCTGTACATACATATTTGTGCACTGCAGCCCTTCCGCCCGATGCAGCCCATCAGCTCGTGTAAAGATGAAACGAATTGTTTGAGCACTTGAAAACAGATAATCAATGTTATGGAAGAGGTGGAAATGTCCCTTAGGGAGTGGGGTGTCACATATATTCGGGTTCCCATACAGAACTACCCTCTGGTATGACTGCACTGCACAACAGTGGCCGCGATAGCTCTATCGATTTACGGAAATATGTGCTTAACGTTCCTTTAATTAAACTCTCTGCATCTTCATACTCTTTTCCAAATGTAAAGTTTCCTGTTATACGCGACGCAATTTACTGAATTGCTACATACGCATGTTCGTGATGCTTGTTTACGTTCGATTTCACCCTATACAAGAATTATCCTGCCTGGATATTTGTTCAGTTGCATGCGTATCTTTTATCCTTAATAAGCTGAGTAAAAAAGTTTTAGAATATTTTGTTTACATTCTCTACAAAGGAAACAATATTAGTATATTTTACGCTGGCGGTCGTGAGCATTATGTAATGTGATCATAATGTTTTGTCAGAGGGATAATAGTGGATATTCTCATTTGGACATACATCCGTGCAATTGTTTTGTTTTACATGTCTTCTGCGTTGCATTTCTGTAGTTTAGGCTGACAGGAGAACACGGATATGAGGGGAAGGAACTCACAAATTTAGGTCTGAAAATTCACATTCTGTTTCCCTTCCCACAGATTTCGGTGCCTATGAAATTATATCTTTGTGTTCGATACTGACAAGACGCTATTGAATTGTTACGCTTAACAATGGCCTGAAATGAAGGTAAGAAGCCGCAAGGTAAGGGCAAAAATTTCAGGAAAAACTGAAGTTCATTATACTAGTCTGAGTATCTAATTTTTTTTTTTCCTTTTGACGCTACAGCCCCAATTTGGGACTTGGCCTACTTCCATGAAACTCTCCCTTTCACTTATGTTTACTAGATCTTAGACATCAGGTAGGACTCCTTGGGCTGGTGATCAGCTCGTCACAAGACCTCTACCTGTACAAAAACACAGAAAAACGCGCGCATACACACATATACACTCTAAACATCCATGATTTGTGTGGGACTCGAACCCACGATCCCGACTCCAGAGCGAGCGAAGACAGTGCATGCCTTAGACCGCCCGACTACCGTGAGCGGTGAGTATTTAAACATGATGAGAATTTACTAAAAACTAACTGTCGTTGAGGCCGCGCCATAGCTCAAGCGGTTACTCGCTGGCTTTTCATGGCGGCGGCCCGGGTTCGATCCCGGGTCTGTTCAAGTGGGATTTGTGGTGGAGAAAGTGGCGCTGGGGCAGGTTTTCTCCGAGTAGTTCGGTTTCCCCTGCCAATCTTCATTCCACCAATTGCTCCACAATCACCCTCACCTATCATCTGGGGCTGGTACACTAGGCCAGAAGTGGCCGCAGTGCAAGGGACTTAGTCCCACCCCACTAGCAATAAAAAAACACCCGTTCACCTGACATTTGGATTAAGCTGCCAGTTTCGTAAAGAGCATAATGTGAGTAACAGAAAAGTGACAGTAATTCTGAGGTGAATTTTTCATATGTAAATACATCATGCGTGCACAATCATCAAAGAGGATGAGATGGTTAGGATATTTAGCACGCATGGAATAAATGGGAAATGCGAAAAATATATAGCCGGAAAGGCTAGATATAGAGAGGAGGAATATGTTAAAATAAACCATTCAAACAATTTTTTTTAGAACCAGGGGGCTCGAGCAATCTAAGGGCATGCACTGTATTTGCTCGCTCGGAAGCCGGGATCGTGGGTTCGAATCCCATTCAGGGTATGGATGTTTAGTGTGTGCGTGTGTGTGTGTGTATATGTACAGGTAAGAGGCCTTGCGACGAACTGATCACTCGCCCAAGCAGTCCTACCGAATGCCTAAGATCTAGCAAACCGAAATGAAACGGAGTTTCGTGGATGTAGACCAAGACCCAAATTTGAGCTGTAGCGCCAAAGAAAATAAACAAAAATCCATAAACAGGAAACTTGAAGGAATAAATATGTCAGGAAAATCAGAAAAGAAGGATACAGAACTTACGGGAAAATGCCTAGATCTGGATTAATATTATTAACAGAGAAGGACAAGATTTCAAAGAGAAAGGAAACACAGAAGCTCTGAAAGTGTTAACATTATGTTAAAACCCTGTGAAGAATAAGACGTCAGAAGTCGGCCTTGAAAGTGGAGTTTCCTTTTCGTTACAATGTACATGTTTGGAACACCGTTTTGTTGTACAGACAGTAAATGACAAGGGTATCACATTTGTTATTACGGCGACATATCTATAATGACTTGGCCCATTACTCGTGTAACCGTAAAGAAATATTTAAGCATGAACACATGTCTCAGCTTTCATAAAGACATTCTGCTTCTCATCCTACACAGGAAGTGAAATTTTGGTTGTGACACTAAACACGAAAGTTACACTCTAACTCTTGAGAGCACAGGTCTGAGGAGATATGTGAGGATAGATTTCCATACACTCATATAGTGTGCAGTATATGGTATGAGAAAGGAAGTGAATACCAGAAAATTAACGAGTATATTATACATAAAAATAAAATATAAGGCATATGAATATACAAAAAAAGGTTACGAAAACAAATTAACGACACAAATTATCCCTGTTGCGTGTAATCATTTGTGTTGTAACACAATGTATAATTGTAAGGCAAGCCCGTCTTTTGGAAGATCCTTCTGTCTCAATTCACACCTCGAAGACATCAGAAGAAATTTCCTCCTGAACATCAGAATATTATTGCAATTTCACAAACTTAAGATTCTAAAGATTTTACGTAATTTAGGAAAAAAAAACATGAATAAGAACGCCTTCCATCTTCTCTGTGTAATGATTGCTATTTCGTATAAAATATATCAAGAAGAAAGCGATCTAAATCCATCGATGTATAAGCTTTTGTAGTGTACAGCATAGAACAATCCATTCTGTACTTCAGACCTAACGCCATGTGACGTCATGACAGGAAATAAAGAAGGCGTGTGTAACGTCACATCCTTTCGTTTTCAGAACCCGAATTTAATGAAAAACAATAAAAATTCAGTGTCTGTTTCCCGTGGGGTACTAACTTTCATGTCTCCGTGAAGAGGTTTAATTATCCTCTTAGGTCTAATAATTTAAATTGTTTATAAGTTTTATTGAAATAGCAGGTAATCTAACAAACATGTAAACAGAAACATCAAACACAGGGTTACTAAGATATGACGTCAAAATAAACCATTATAAGAAAACCCCGAATAAATTATAATTGCTTCAGACAGCCTGTAGTGAGACTTGAAAGTAGAAACAAGCCTCTAAGCTTATGGCTGAAAGAACTAATAACAAAATGGCGTCTCAATTCTCAATGGCTGTGATGAAATGGGGTCATGGATATAATAACAAAGAGAACTGGAAATCAGTAACATGTATTTAACTTCGTCATTGTTTCTTCGTGACAGGTACAGAATTCCTGTATGTCAGAGCTGTGGAAGTCGGCTGTACTGTTGCCTGGAAAATACAGACGCCATTATGACGAGCAGAGATCAAAATACCGTACCTGTCTGCGGCACACATTGCTCTCACAAATTTTGAATTGTGCACTGTAAATTAGAATTATATATTTCTGTAGACTTTATTATGCAGTTCCCCAATAAATACGAACATTTCTTTTTTAGTGGACACTTTTCTCGGAACATTATAAGCTACAAACATGGCATTTTCTTCCTTCTCTTTCTATTTCTTTATTTCTCTGTGACTATTTATTTTTCGCGGTTCCCAACCCGATGTTGTTGATATTCACACAAAATATTTTGAATATATAATCGTACTACATACAGAACTGCAGTGTTAGGGATTATTTGTTATTATTTTTTCAACAAATATTTGACAATAAAAATCGCTATTAAAATTTGTTGTCCTCGAAGAAATTTCATGCCACATGCCGATTTTGAATACGTAAGTAGTTCCTGTGAAAATCGACCGGACCAACAAATATAAAAATTAAAGTATATTCTGCTTTTATGCTGAGTTGCCCATCGCTGTAATTCACAGCATTGTTTTCTTTTCACAGTACAACCAATTAGAACACAAGTCTGTAAAATCAGTTTAAATTAATCACTGTCCCGACATGTTTCGAAATTTAAAATGTCATCTTCAGGGATTCATACTTAGCAATACAAAAAATCTAGCTCAAGTTTACTTTCCATGAAGAACATAATTTTAAATAATTTAAATTATTTCATAAAACAATCTTACAAAAAAAAACTCCGTGGTTTTAGTACGCAAACGAACTATACAGACCGAGGGACCGTCACTTATCGGCGAAATTAGTGCCAACTTTAGCGGATAGAGGGTGTCAAGTGGTCAGCGCAACGAATCGCCACGGCCGTTAATTTCGGTTTTCTAGACCGGAGCCGTTATTTCCTTGAAATGGCTCCTCAATTATCCTCACGAGGCTGAGTGGACCCCGTTCCAGACCCTCTATTTCTTAGAAAATCTGGTAGCGGCGGGAATCGAACCCGGGATCCCTGGATCTGTAGCCAGGAACTCTGACCACTAGACCATAACACTCTCGTTTGCAATTCAAAGATACGTGTTTCCAAGCTGTGTCTGTATACGAATACTATGTCCGTACACTGTCTTTTGGGGCACAGACGTCAGTGGGTCAGGGGTAAATTGGGGGAAGTACAGTATGAACACAGACTGAAGGAATGGAGGACTGCACGTACTGCCATCTCTATTCCGACGTACAGTACAACTATTACTAAAAGACCTCCGCTACCAGATCTTACGTAAATTGTATTTTCGGATAAGAAACCTGCAGGCGGAAAGACATAACTTCTCCATTAGCAATGTGTGTTTACCCCTCTTCCTCACATTTTAACCTGAATAAAGTATCCCTGTTCCTGTAACAACCTCAGGGGCATCTGTTATGTATCTGGATGAATAATTCAATGTCCAGTCCCGTTTTTCGTTCATTTTCATTATAACTAAGGCTCAACTATTGAATCTTCATCTACTGAATAGGCTTCTGCATTGGATTGGCCGTAAATTAAGTGCCTCGAACGCAAGTCTGTTTCTACAGCAGAGACTATTTCAGAGTTCTCATATATTTCTCACGTCCTAATAACATTTCAAGCATTACCGCCTAACATGAAACATGAAGTGTCTGGTTAAATGCTATTCAGAATGATATATTTATTCCGATTAGCGAACTGGGTTCAAATATACTTAAATTGAATACAACTAAATCAGTTGCGTGTCTCTCTCCTGTTTATTCTCTGTTGTTTCTAGCAAAGTTCTCCAAACATATAAATCAGTATTACTTAGTTCGCATATTCTCCGTAGGAAATATCACCTGTCCATCTTCATATTAAAAAAAAAACTCTGTGGCTTTTAGTCCGCAAGCAAACTATACCGACCGACTGATCGTCGCTTGTCAGCGAAGTCAGTGCCAACTTTTGCGGATAGAGGGTGTCGCATGGTCAGCGTAAAGGATTTCCACGTCCGTTAATCTCGGTTTTCTAGACCGGAGCCGCTATTTCCTTGAATACCTTCAGTTATCTCATGAGGCTGAGTGGACCCCGTTCCAGACTCACTACTTCTCAAAAAATCTGGTAGCGCCGGGAAATCGAACCCGGGACCTCTGTATTTGTAGACAGGAACTCTGATAACTAGAACACAGAGACATTCTATCTTCATCTTATAATGAAAAAAATGAAGTATAGATTCAAGTAAGATCTTACGTGCTTGGAGAGACAGATCTGTTCTTATAGAAATTAAATTGGAAACAAATTCTAGCACGCAAAGCAAATGCAGAAATTTAAAGGAAGTCGCTAACTCCGTAGCTCGAATTCTTTAAGAAACTTATAGTCATTCGTCTGACAAAGAAACTCCATAACTTTTTCTGAACCCAAAGTTTTGTTAGAACCGGAATATTTCTTCTAAAATAATGAAATTGCTCATTTAATGCAAAAATCTCATTATATATAAGTCTGTATTTCCTTTGTTCAAAGTGTCCATTCTTTTCATGAATTTTTCTTAAAATAAACCGTACTTAAAAAACGAAATAAGCATTTGGATTCCATCAAAAGTGGAGAATTTCTTAAATAAGTGAGCGGCTATCAGTTTCTCCGTAAAGACATGGATATAATTATTCAAACATCCTGTTCCGGTTTGGACAATTAACATCTCTGCTAAACCAGTTAAAGTGATAGAAAAGTTCCTCTATATAAGACAGACGGAGAAAAAAATAATAATCTGAATTTCATAATACAGCCATATTTTGGGGTGATTAATGCACATGCGCGTTCAGACCTATGAAAGTAATCCTAGTAAAGCTAATTACAAATTACGGTGTACATCTGTATACAGCAGACGCTGCACTCCGCAGAGTACACAGTGACCACTGGGCAGGGGATTGCCACATTCTTCAGGGGACAAAAAAGGATGCCCATGACATAAATCTTGCTTTATTGGTATTTTGGGGGGCCAATACATTGGATGTTGTATGCCTGTTTCGTCAAGGAATTCTTTACTCTTGAGATAAGAAATCTGAAACAGTAGGGTTATGTCACAAACATTTCAGATCCACTTGCTTGCTTGCCTGCCACATTTTCCTTACGACCGCTCTCTTAGTAATGTGGCCACAACGTAAATCTTGCACTCATCCAGCGTCAGGTCAGGGAAACATGTGAATCAAAACACAGTTCCCATTCCAGAACCACTGACTCCACCATGCGCCTCCCTGTTACCCCGTTATGGTCACTGAATAGCCTCAATTTCTTTTTCAGTGGCCCTTCCAGCCCATTCATGGCCCTGGTCTCTTATTCAGTTCCGCGATCATTTTTCACAGACGGTAGGACTCCTTGGGCGAGTGATCAGACCGTCGGAAGGCCTCTACCTAAACGCATACACACACAAAGCATCCATGGGATTCAAACCCAAGGTCCCAGCGTCCGAGCGAGCGAAGACAATTCGTGCCTTAGAGCGAGCGGCTACTGTGACCGGCTGAATAACCTCAATATGCTGTAGGCAATTACTCAATTTTACAGAATGTGAACGCAAATATTTTATTTTGAGGGTCTCTCCCTGAAAGAAAAACATGGACTGAATTTGTTTGAGAACATGGAACCAAGAGGGTTATTCGGATCTAAGGGGCAGTAACAGGAAGTTGTAGAAAACTGTATAATGAAGACTTGGATGAGTTCTTATATTTACCAGATATTAGTATGGTTACCAAATCAAGATGAATGATATGGGCGGGACATGTAACACGCATTGGTTACGTCATCCTACACAGTACTTGGGAAACGCACCATGCAGGTTATATAAAAATACGGAAAATAAAATTAAAATATTAAGATATGAACGATTTTAGGTTTTCACGGCGGTGGCTATGAAGAAAGCAGTCTTCTGGGATGTGACACCGTGTGGATGTGGTGTTAACCGACGTTTCGGAGGAACGTACAACCGGTACAAGCAAGTCTGCTTGTACCGGTTCTCACGGTCTCTTCGCTTGCGGATTTCTTATTTTTCCTTCTACCCTGAAGATGGAGGCGATACGTTCCTCCGAAACGTCGGTTAACACCACATCCACACGGTGTCACATCCCAGAAGACTGCTTTCTTCAATATGATATGAAGTTGTTTATATGATTCATCTGGTTCGAAACAGAGTCCATATGTGGGATTCTGTGAAAACGGTAATGAACCTTCGGATTCCATAAAACGGAGGAAATTCTTTCGATGTGAGAGACTATCAGCTTCGCTACAAGATTCTCCTCCGAGGAGATGGATGTAAAGACACGGACAGCCTGTAGAGCCTATAATACCTAGACAGATATAGAGAACGGCCGTGTAACAGCTTGATATACGGGAACGCGTTAATTTAACTACAGAAAGAGCACTCATGTCTTTAATTCGCCAATTTCCTGCTGCCAGCGTAGCATCTTCTCTGAGAAAAGAATCGATAAGCAATTTTCTGGCGGTAATAGAGTTCATATTTTTTAAGGCACCGTGTAGATTCCCTGCCGTACCCCTCTGAGATTCATATATCATGACATGGGACACCCCGAAGGTGGAGTTTAATTTGTTTTCATTTCAATATGTCCGATTCGGGTTACAGTGAAAGCAATTTTTCCAATTCTCGACTATTCATGAAGTCCACTCCTGCCTCTAACACTGAATTGACTCCTACAGAGGCCATAAGATGGTTTCAACGCTTATCAGGACTACAAGTGCGAAAAGAGCAGCAATGCCTTACAGCCGACAGAGGGTGTTCCTACAGTTTCTGAATCCAACCCAGATACTGCGAACTATCGCGTGTTTTCGGATTCTCACAAAATGCATTCAACTGAGCAGATTCTACACAATGAAGCGAAATGGTTCATATTTCGAGCTATATGAGCGTAAGATAAATTTCTGAAGTTACTTAATGTGTGTAAATTTGGAGTATCTTTACATTCATTCATTCATCAGTAATCTGTCAGACGACAGGTTCACAGTCTCTTCCAAAACAGTTCCTCCACTTAATGCAATCTCGAACTTTCTCCTTCAATTAAAATATCCTCTTCTGTCCCCAAGGTCACCCAACATCTACTTCCGTCTTCTTGTTTTGTCTCCCGAGGAAACATCTCGCATACATGGTATCTCTGTTTTTGGAAAGAGACTATCCCGGAAAAGTCATATGCCCAAATATATATATATACATATATATATATATATTNGCCGGTCACGGTAGCCGAGCGGTCTAAGGCATGTACTGTCTTCGCTCGCTTGGAAACCGGGATCGTTGATTCGAATCTCCCTCAGGGCATGGATGTTTAGTTTGTGTGTGTGTGTGTGTGTGTTTTTCTGTGTTTGTGTACAGGTAGAGGCCTTGCGACGAGCTGATCACCCGCCCAAGGAGTCCTACCGAATGTGTAAGATCTAGAAAAACCTAAGTGAACGGAGAAGTTCATGGAGGTAGGCCTAGGCCCACTGGGGCTGTAGTGCCAAGGAAAAAAAAAATATATACTGAAAAGTTATATTGTTGATAATTATTAAAGTTATATAATTGAAGGAAACAAATTAATTAATTAATTACATTGTAAATTCTCGACTATTTGCTAGTTTTTAAAACGCGCTTTCCATTTGAGAAATTTTCAAAGAAATAATCACATCGGTCACTGCATTATCAGCCCACTTGCTTAATGGAACAGAATCGTTTTTGAGAAATTACTAGTTACCCAGTCAGATAAGAAATATTTATTAGTTTCTTCATGGAACCCGAAAATTCATTATCGNAGAATACACGGTGCCTAAACCCAGAAGACGACTTTCTTCATTGTCATCGCCGTGAAAACCTCAAAACTTACAATTTAAGCTAGATCATATATTCGCTGGCTGCTTTCTAAAGCTCACGTTCATATTTCTAATTGTTCTGTCGAAACCGAATACAGACACACTCCTATTTGCCCCTGAGAAGCGATGAACAACACAAGCCCAGCAGCGCACAATCTGAGTTGCTATTTCTATTGATTAAATTATGCCATATTAGACAGAAACAACGTTAAAATGCAAGCATTCACTTGTTCGTTACAAACATTACAGCAAAACGGCTTAGTTAAACGATATGAATAGTAGGAAATTGCTTCGTACGCTTTACGGTATATAAGAACATGCAGAATATCTATTCACATTTTGACGCTGGGAGAAAGTAATGGAGTTATACTTCAATTTAAGACTTCGTGTTTCTCTTTTTTTTTTAATTCGCTTAGTGGGGGGTGGATTCCAACTGGGTCCACTTGGCACGGCGGCCACTGATTGGCCTATTGTAGCCTGTCCCGGGTGATTATGATGATGGAAAAGTTTGTGGAATGAAGATTGGTAGGGAAAACCGAAGTACTCGGAGAGCACCCGCCCCAGCGCCACTTTGTCCACCACAAATCCGATTTGACCAGACTCGGGCTCGAACCCGGAACGCCGCGGTGGGAAGCCAGCGACTAACCGCTTGAGCTATGGCGTGGCCTTCTTGTCTCTCTTACGTTACACTTTATACAAAGCACTGCGTGAAGATTTGTGTTGAACAGTAAATCAGACATCTTCCCAGTGGCAGTACCGTACACTGTGTCACTTACATGGACGCCACACAGTAAACACCTTGTTCTCTAAATCAATGACCTATGGAACCCTCACTTCCCAAGGGAACCTTTATGGTAAGAAATATAACCCAGCAGGGCTGTAACGAGAATTTGTAGGTGCGTGCACTCTGATTGCAGCTCCAAGTATTATTTCTCACTGCATGGGTAAGGACAATCCACGGACTAGAACCAGCAGTAGCGAGAAACAGGCCCGTAAAAATGCCACAGGCGGTTAGCCCGGAAGTGGGCAACAGTTACCTCCGGCAGCTGCATAATATTGCAACAAAACATAATTGAAGTACATGATAACATTATAAAGATTATTTAATTAGTAGTAAAGTTAAAAGAATATGAAGTAAAATGCTATTTAATGTCCTCTACATGCAATGAGAGATGAGGTGACTTGTCTCACCTACCTGTCAGCTCATTCTCAGTCCATAATAGACCGCACACCGATATTCTGAAAACCTGGAGGAAAATAAAAATTTTACTTCCTCAAGGTCCTTCAAAATGAAATATTATTTTATACCTCATATTGTAAGAAGTTCACATATTTTGAAGCCACGGTAACAAATCACAATTATGTTCGTGAAAAAAAAAATAAGAATTATCCAGTTCAAAATTTTAAATTGTACGTGTTGATTGCATGAGAGTAAAATGTATATATACAAAATGGGCTTATCTATATAATCGATTTTGTTACCGCTTATGTTACTTAAATCTGGCCATGCAAGTCACTTTCCGAGCAATAAGTAAATCACGCTTACAACAACAAAAAACCTTTTATTTCCTTCTTCAAATTTGAACCAATATCGTCAATATTTCGCAACGGTATTATAATTGTACTTAACAACGAAATTTATTTTTTATTAACATCATATATCAAGTAAATTACATTATCGTCATGGTTATATTAACCCTTCCACTTTCCACACAGTTTCCCATAAATAGTATCATATGTAATGGCGATTTTAAAACAGTTCTGTTCCCAAATAAACATACATTTACGAATGTACGAGTATAATACCATAAATGGGTTGTAACTAAAGCACGGGGTTTCTACGTTTCGTTAGACGAAGAAATAGAACCGTTGCGAGGAAAGCCGAAATTAATTACGTCGTGTGAGATTACATTTCTAACATGGAAATTAATTTCATTGTTTGCCTTCTTCACAGAACACCGCTTCGTGCCTCCTGCATGAGATCCTATGTCTCTCCATGTTATACAAAAATACATCTGCAATCCATTCCACTGTGAGGATCCCAAAATTAACCCACGCTCCTCTGATATTAAATACGCAATATAAAGGACCAAGCATTTGGCTGTAGTAATTGATTTCATCACGATAGGAACTAAAAGTGCTTCACAGAGTAAGCATGGAACACCATGAATGTCGAGATACTCCTATCTAAACTTGGCGTAAATACCGCAACTTTCTCAAGTGTATTAATAAATCTTATGCTTTAAGGTAATTTTAAGGGAGTGGCACTTAGCATCGATGGGAAACCCATGGGAAGCTTTAAAGGTTGAGTCCAATTGGAAAACTAATGTACAGCCGAGAGAATAATATTAAAAATGATTTAAATTAAATGGAATGCGAGTATAAAGAATATTTACATCTCTTTCCAAATGAGGTCCAGTGGTGTACTTCTGTGGATAAAGAAACGCCTTCAGAATCCAAAGAATCCCACTTCTGACACCAATGTAACGTGTTTCGTTACTGAAGACGCCGTAGAGATCGTTAACTGGTTTATTTAACAATCTACAAGCATCATTTCTTGCCGAACTGAGTGACTGCCGACCCGTCCACAAGAAGTCACCGAACAGGGTGGCCTAGAGGTAACCTTCGAGACTTGTATTCGGGAGGTTATCTGTTCAAATTTCGGCCGGAACACGGGCTAACCTGACTGAGGTTCTTCATACGTCTCTTCGCTCCTTCCAGAAACGGGATGGGACAGTACCCCGATTAGTCCATGGCCGGAACCTTCCATATCCTTTATAAATCATCGCCAACTGTCAACCTATCGCCCGACAGTATTCAGTCCCGACTGAAAACGTGGTTAAATGACCTACAAAGTACGGCCATTCCTCGAAGTTGGGTACTTAGCTAAGGTAATTAGAATGGCTTTAGTTAGGTTTAACTCTCTAAGCATTGATTCTGAATAGGAACAGGCCATAGAGCCTAATTCGTCAAGGCAGAAGAAGGAGACGAAGAAGAAGAAGAAGAAGAGAAAGGAGAATGAGGAAGAAGAAGAGGAAGTAGGAGGCGGAAAGAAATATTCTACTATAACACCAGAAAATTAGGATGACCATGCCACTCATTATCCTTATCCCATTATTTCTGCTAGTTACCCATAAATGATAGTTTTTAACATAAAACCCACGATGAATATGTCTTACTGACTTTGTAGTGAATTACTAAAAATTGCAGTTTCTATCACTTTGGAAAGAAACAAGTGATGTCTGTTACAGTATAAATGACTGTCAAATACGATAGCCCTCATGAAAACTGTCTTATTTCTTTATTTTATATGAGCTCTGAAATAATGGAGTCACAATTCATGTACAGGGCCCGATTTAGTATTTCTGCAACTGAGTCACCGTGCATCCACACTGCCTCACTTCGTATTGTTACTACTGAGTCACTATGCATCTACGTTGCCCCACTTTGTATTGTTGCAACTGAGTCACCGTGCATCCACACTGCCTCAATTTCTATTGTTGCAACTGAGTCACCGTGCATCCACACTGCCTCAATTTGTATTGTTGCAACTGAGTCACCGTGCATCCACACTGCCTCACTTCGTATTGTTACAACTGAGTCACCGTGCATCCACACTGCTTCACTTCGTATTGTTACAACTGAGTCACTATGCATCTACGTTGCCCCACTTCGTATTGTTGCAACTGAGCCACTATGCATCCACACTGCCCCACTTCGTATTGTTGCAACTGAGTCATTATGCATCGGCATTGCATCACTTTCTATTTTTATAACTGAGTCACTATGCATCTCCGTTGTCCTAATTCGTATTGTTGCAACTGAGCCACTATGCATCCACACTGACTCACTTCGTATTGTTGCAATTGAGCCACTATGCATCCACACTGCCTCACTTCGTATTGTTGCAACTGAGCAAATATGCATCCACACTGACTCACTTCGTATTGTTGCAACTGAGCCACTATGCATCCACACTGCCTCACTTCGTATTGTTGCAACTGAGTCACCGTGCATCTACATTGCCCCAATTCGTCTTTCTACAAGTGAGTCGTTACTTCGTACTGTTAGAGCTGAGACACTACACATCTACACTGCCCGACTTCGCACGGATCTGACCACGAGACTCCTAAACACATGGAAGAGACAACTGTATTCTAAATGCAAGTTATCAGTTTGGTTTCTGAAGTGAAAGGAGTGGAGTTGGTCTGTTCGATGGAAATTATGTGGTCGGAGAACATCTGCATAGTTCGCAGTTCTCTGTATCTCTCGGGAAAGAGGCAAGTGAGGCACTGAATTCGGTTTCGAGGAGCCTTGTAGGGGTCCCCCGTGCCGTGGTCACTGTTAAACTGAAGGATCTTGTGCAGCAATGACATAAGAACCACAGATGTTTATTTAACGACGTTATCAGTGGCGAGATATACAGTTCCCGTTACTTATTCATGGAGCTGAACCCTTCTTGAGGGGTCGCCAATTCTCCAGTATCTGGAACCCGAAGGTTCATTATCGTGTTCACAAGAGCCCTCTAGTGGTCCCTATCCTCAGTCAGATCAGTCGTCTTAATTTCTTCCTGAATCATGTTTTGATTTGTTAATTTAACAGATGTAAAAAGAAGTGAATAGGTTACATTTTTAGCAACTTTATATTGTAAATAAATCAGTTGTTCATCTCTATGTGAAATCCTGTTTGTACTTATATATATTCCTTTTCCGAGAAAGAACACAATTTAATCCATGTCCTCACACAAGAGTTCCTTAATATACATTTTAATATTATCCTCGTTTTTATACCTAAGTCTCCGAAACTGTCTGCTTAGACTTTAAGAATAAATGTGTATACATTTGATTGTCTTATACATTACTTACTTACTCATGGAGCTGAGCCCTTCTGGAGGAGCCGCCAATTCTGCAGCTACTCAAGAATTTCCCTGCATTTAATGGAACCCCAAGGTTCATTACCGTGTTCACAAGAGCCCTCCACTTGTCCCTATCCTGAGCCAGATCAATCCAATCCATAGCATCCTATCCTATCTCTCTAAGATTCATTTTACTATTTAAGATTTGAGGCTTTCACGGCGGTGACTATGAAGAAAGCAGTCTTCATATACACGGTGCCAAATCCCAGAAGACTGCTTTCTTCATTTTACTATTGTCCACCCACCTATGCCTTGGTCTTCCCAGTGGTATAGAGACCAAGGAACACAAATTTAAAGCTGTATGTCTTCATATTAAAAGTAGTTTTTCATGAAATATTAATACATCAAGGAAGATATCACACAGCTGAATATGTGGAAAACAGAATTACATATAACGTGCTATTTATATGCGTAACATTCATTACTGAACACTACGACTAAGACCTGCATAAAATCTGGCAGGTATAAACTCACGGTTGTAATATTAAAAAATGGTAAACTTTTCAAGCATTTTATCATCTGTCGCCATGCAAAATTTCACGTACCTTATTTCTGTACTTTATTAGTTATTGCTATTCAACCGAGAGCTGAATACACACTGTACGCCCACCATACTGTTCAAGATTCTAGAAAAGTTACCCTAACGAAAGCTGCAACTCTTTCCAAGTTCTGCTACCGCACGATAATTAAGTATGTCTTTCTTTACCCACGAGAAGAGCGCAGATGTAAAGTCTCTGAAACAAAACGACGAGAGAAATACTCGCAGGGTTTGGGGTACTGACACCGGTGGTTATGAACGCCTTCATCTTCAGGGTCGAACAAGCCTAGCAAAATACGAGCGTGAAAACAGGTGGCAAGCCGACTAGATCCTGAAGATGGAGGTGATATGGTCCTCCGAAACGCCGGTTGAATTTCAAAGAACTACACGGCGTTATATCCCAGAAGAGAGTGCTCTTCAAGGAAATATTTTTAAGTAAGGGGTAGGAAGTAACGGGTGACTGGAGAAAACTGCATAATTGAGGGGCTCAATAATCTTCACTGTCCATCACAAATCACTAAGATGACAAAATGGGGGAATATGAAACAAGGGGGGCCGTAGAACGCAAGGGAAAGGTGAAAATTCATACAAAATGTTAGCCGTAAATCCTAAAAAGAAGACACCACTTTCGCGATCTAGACGTAGATGGGAGAATAATATTACAACGAATTTCATAAGAATAACACGTGAAGGTGTAGGCTAAATTCAGCTTCATCAGTAGCAGGATCTTGCGAGTCGGAAATGAAATTTAGGGTTTCGTGAAATGCGAGGAAATTGCCCAATGGAACGACTGTCAGCTTCTCAATAAGGCCTCTGTTCACTGGATTCGGATGATCAGTTGGTTATTAAGTTAGTTACTTACTTACTCAATTATTTACTTAACTTCGTTAGTTCGCTGGTAGGTTAGTTAGTTGTTTCGTTGGTTGGTTGGTTTGTTAGTTGGTTAGTCATTTACTTGTGTGGTTTGTTTGTTAGTCATTCAGTTGGCTTGTTATGTGGTTGGTTATTTTGTTGATTAGTGGTTGTTAGTGGTTTGTTAGTGGTTAGTTGGTTAGTTTGTTGGTGGTTAGTTAGTTTGTTAGTGGTTATTTGATTAGTTTGCTACTTAATTAGTTTGTTTGTTTGTTTAAGAAAGGGGGAACAATACTTTTTAATTTCAAATTCCCATCAAAATATGATTGGAAAAATACGAAACATCAGATATGCTACTGAATGTCCCTATTATATAAAATTATCTGTGTTCAGAAAGTCAAATTACTTCTACCACAGCGTGTGTGACCTGTCTGCTTGCTTATATTGTTGTGTAAGGCAGGCAGTTGTAACTTTCGATTGTTTTACCGAATTGTAATTCGCTTTGTTCAAGAGCAAAGCTGCTACTCATTCAGCCTAAAACGTTGTCCCAGTACGATAATGCTATATCCTCAGTGGATATGACAGAGTGTTTTTACATTTAGCTACATCACCGTATTGAGCAACATTTCTCTGGTGAAGGTAGTTTCGGCTCTGTGAACAACTAAATCTAATATAAATCGCTTTCAGTTCAATTTACTCTTTGTGACACGGACGTTAACATAACTAATATACTATAAGCAGAATAATAAAATCGAAGAGAAATAGATGAGTATTTTAGAGATGAAAAAAGAGTGCAAATTTTTGGCGTCGTTCCTAAAATGAGGAGCCCACTAGTAACACGTAGATGGGGATACTATTAGAATGGATTTTACACAAATCGGAAGACACCCGGTTTCGAATCTCTGCAGGGACACCGGCTACTCTGAATGAGATTTTTAGTGGTTTTCCTCGGTTCCTTCAGGTACAATACGCGATAGTACCTCAAAATGAGGCTATGACCGCTTCCTCCAAAAATATTCTGAATTAATTTTTCGCTAATCATCCTTCCAACAGACGATATACATTTTGAGTTACAAGCTCGTCAAATAAATCATAAAAACTCAGCCACCATCGAGGGAATATGACGTCTCACAAACTCTATCAAATCGCTTTTAATTTATTGTTTGGAAAGAACAGTTCTTGCAGCCCGACATTACACACACATATATATGTCAGTTCATTTATTTTGGCATTTAATTAACATGTAATTTTACTAGCACTCCAGTGAGAGAAGCGCGTGATACCCAACAACTAACAAAAATACTAAAACGGGCTCCAATTTCACATGTGTACGCATAAGTGAGCGAGCAAGCCGTGAAGGCCTGAGATTGGCTGGGCATCTCTTGGAGGCGTGGCTATGGAGATACTGCCGTCGCGACGCTAGTGTGGGTGTTGGAATGTATATATACTGTAGCGAGTGTTACAGGGAAATTTCTGCGGGAGGTTCTTATCTGCCTGACCTGACATCTCTCCAACCGCCGCCAGGCCACGTGAGTACTCATTCCTTACACGTGTATCTCCAATAAACTTATATCTCAGTGTAACACAAGAATATAATCCGTCCATGTTTAAGAGCTGACATAATATTTTGTTGCCGAAAATGTAAAATATGCTGTAGAATTTTTAATTTAATTCACATTGTGGCAGAAAACAGATGCATTGTCCGTTAAGATTACATATCCAGACGCTTAGTATAGTAAAGCATTACGTAGACCTTCAGCACTGAATGATGATGTCATCATCACCAACATCTGCAAGGGTTGAGCTTGTTAGAAACTTCTGTCCTGAAACATTATGCCATCTTCTTCTTGGCCTTCCTGGATCACGTCTTCCTACTAGTTTATAGTATTAATTTCCTTCGGAGCTTTTTCTGATGGCATCCTCTGGAGATGTTTCAATCAATTCTTCTACCTATCGAGTATTGAAAACAGTATATCTGTCAACACAACAATTCAGGTAAAAGCAATAAAAAGTTATTTACATTAATGTTAATTAAGGCCGCGCCACAGCTCAAGCGGTTAGTCGCTGGCTTCCCACCGCGGCGGCCCGGGTTCGATCCCGGGTCTGATCAAGTGGGATTTGTGTTGTGGACAAAGTGGCGCTCAGGCAGGTTTGCTCCGAGTACTTCGGTTTCTTCTGCCAATCTTCATTCCGCCAATTGCTCCACAATCACCCTCACCTATCATCTGGGGCTGGTACAATAGGCCAGACCACCCCACTAGCAATAAAAAGAATGTTAATTATGACATGTTTCCACTCCTATTGGGACATCAACAGGCGTAACGCTGTGTACTTCAATGCTGAATTTTTGTTCAACACGGATACATATTATTTCTTTAAATTTTACCAAATGCTAATGAGATTATTGCTTAGTAGAAAACCTATACTTCGTAAGATTTGAGGTTTTCAAGGCGGAGACAATGAGGAATGCCGTTTTCTTGGATGTGGCGCCCTGTGCTCACGCTGGTTCCTCGCTAACAGATTTTCTTTTTTCTTCTATCCTGAAGATGGAGGCGATACGTTCCTCCGAAACGTCGGTTAACACAATATCTACATGGCGCCACATCCCAGAGACGGCTTTCTTCGACCTCTAGTTTGTTTACACTTCTGCTTTAAGCCATTTTTGTATAAAATAAAATTAAATTAAATTAAATCACAGCTAGTTGAAAACAAATTTAAATTAATTAAGATTAAAGCTAAGGGATTTTAGTACTACACTCTAATGTATATGGGTTCATATTAAATTGTCAAATAGGCATTCAAAACAATCTTGAATTATTTATTCATAAATATGTAACTTGACAATTTAATATGAACCCATACACAATATGGTGTAGTACTAAAATTCTTTTAAATTTAATCTTAATTAATTTAAATTTATTTTCAACTAACTTCAATTTAATTTAATTTAATACTAATACGACTTAAAGCTGAAAAGTAAACAAAACCAGAGGTTCACTACCACGCAATAATCGCATATGGACACATATGAAGAAAAAATACAGATCCATATTGAACAAAAAATCAGCATCTAAATACAGAAATAATCTGATGATGACCCAATGGGGGTCGAAACATGTTGTGATTAACGTTAATGTAAATAAATTTTGTTATTAATTTTACCTGAATTGTTGTGTTGAGGGATAGGAACACATTATTTTGAATGGCACACAGGAGGATGCAACAGAAAGATTTCGTCCAAACTTCCTCACTCCTAGCTGTGACCTCAGCTCCTTTCCTTGTCTCGTGCAGGATATCCTGCTACGTACCGCGGAAACCGCAGAACAAGCATAATAAAGGGGCAAATATATCCTTGTGCTTAAGCATCACACTGCTAAGAGATATGTTGGCCGGGGCATTTCATGGGGGTGAGGGGTCATCTTTGCACTCCAGCAGCTTTCAATTAGGGAAACTCCCTCTTTATACGAGGCCGCGGTAGCGTAGTTGGTTGAGGGGCTATGCTACAAGCCAGAAGGTCGCGGGTTCAAGTCCTGATGAGGTCATTGGATTTTTGAGTTGACCTAATCCTTCCAGCCGCACTAGGCCCTGGGGTTTACTCAGCCTCTAACAGAAATGAGTATGAGGAATTAATTAAATAATTTTCCTGGGGAAAGGCTGACAACCTTACCGCCATCTATGAGCCGATTGTCTAGATAATGTGGGAGCCTCAACGTCTCACAACCCTATGGGCCTTCACGACCTGGTACAGGGATAACTTTACTTTACTCTACCCTCCTTATACGCATAATACAAGAGGTTGGATATATTCCACAGAAGAACGTGTCTTAGCTGTGCAAAAGAAAAATCCCTGTCGCAGCTGAGAATCGAACCCGGTCGTCCACTACATGCCCAATCAGTTACGTCACCTACAAGGAAACTTGAATATATTTTAATTTAATTTTGTTATTTGTTTCAAATGCCTTCTTTGTGGTCAGAAAAGAAGACTGCAGTCAAATCAATAAAATCTTATACAAACACTTCCTTATTTTAATTCATGTATGATGAATTTAATTAACTAAACGTCAGAACGATAGTAAATATATAAATTTTGCTACAATGCAGTTCAGAAGAAAGTAATTATTAGTCGGCCCATATTTATCTCTACAGTAGTGATAACGCTGCTTTTTGTTGTTAGTTCTTCAAATGTTACAAAATTAAGAATGTATACGTATGAGAATCATAGCTCCGTACACTACAAATATAATTAAAGACATAGAAACTAGGGCACAGATCTAATTATATGCCTGTTCCTTTTGGGGGTATCATAAAACTTACAAAATATCTGTATACAAAACAGCAAAATTCTACTTCCTTAGCTTTATAGTTTTATTTAAAATTCTCTTATTTAATTGCAAAAGAAACTAACATCGGCAACAGTGACACTCCTGAAATTTTTCTGATGAAGATTTGTGTTTAGTTTTGGGATCGAATTATCCTATTATCATAATTATCATTCATCACAAAAATTTCAGGAGTGCCACTCTTGCAACTTTAGTTTCTTTTGCAATTAAATAACTCAGAATTTTATGTATATTTTATAAATAAAACACAAGCTGTTTATAGTGTAAACGTCACTGTTTGCTATCTTATTTGCTGAAAATTACGAATATTTTAGACTCGCCTTTCGTTCGAAAGAAGTAAATACAGTACGTCGATCCGAAAGAAGTAACTTGAAACACACTTTCAGATAGCAATCACTAAAATAAATACAATTATTGCTCTTCTGTTAATAATTTTAATTAGGAATGGCCGATAATTTTTCAAAGAAATATATCAATACGAATTAGAGCCAAACACACAGGAACTGAATTTACTGAACGCAAATATGTTAACGTTATAATAAATATGACGACCCACATTTGTCAAAATTTAACCCATACTCTTAAGCTTTGTCAATAAATAAATATGCCCTTAGCGAAATTTTCGAGGGAAATTTTAGTTTACAACTGAAATATTCCGCCAGTTTCTAGTCTGACTCTGGCCAGTGATTAGGCGTCTATATGTATTTTTCGCTATTCTTTCCTACTGCTATTACAAGAAAGTACATTATTAAATTCGAAGCTAATTAAACGATTAAAGAGAATATCATTATAATTTCTGACTAAGAAATTTTCTCGTAATGGGTTCATTTAGTAAACAGTCCAAAAATTTCATTTCATTGGAATAAAATGTTTTGGTCGTCTCTTACGACACTCTTGAACAAAATTTTTCCATAACTGATGCTCATTTCAGATGCAGTTCCATCAAAGCTTACTCTGCGCTTGTTCTGGACACAGAGATCGATATGCTCTTTCGCCTCAACATATGTTAAAAACAACTGGCCTCCGAGATAATAAATAATTTATTTCTATCCACTAATAAAATTTCCTCTGTTACCTACAGTTATCTTCATATAGAAATTTCATCCTTCCATACAGTTCACTAACTTCTACACCTCCTAACCAAGCAGGTCGGATTACAGACTTTTGTCCTTCTTTCGTTCGTTCTATTAATGGAAGAGCAACACCAAATGTGCCTGTGTGTTAAAACGGTCAAGGTTTACCTATAGCAGGCAGTAGAGGCCCATAGGGTTGTGAGACGTCGAGGCTCCCATATTATCTAGACAATCGGCTCATAGATGGCGGTAAGGTTATCAGCCTCACGCGCAGGCCGGTCTTTACCCCCAGGAAGATTCCTGGTACTCATTTCTGTTAGAGACTGAGTCGACTCCAGGGCCATAGTGCGGCTGGAAGTAGTATGTCAATTGAAAAATCCAATGAACTCATCGGGAATCGAGCCCGTGCCCTTCAGGCTTGTAGCAGAGTGCCTCAACCAACTACGCGTCCGCGTGCCCCCTGTCAGGTGTTACCACTACTGAACATAACCTGAATGCAAGCTAGGTGCTAACAAGCGAAGGTTTATACTGTATATATCGGCCACCTGCTGGCTGCTACAGACATCACTTGAGATAAATTCAGACTACTGTTACTCGCGACTTCCACTCGGTGACGGCTTATCCATTGTGTTGGACAGAGGTGGAAATGGATTTTCATAACCAGCAGAAAAGCTTGGGGAATGTCCTTGACATATTAAAAGAAAATTCCTATGCAAGCTTGAGAATTCATTCCTACAAATATTGTTGCTGGGAACCAGAGCTACTACGCCTTACAGCATTGCAAACAGCTTCCTTAAAATGAAACGCTCCAGAACTACATAGATGGCTTCTATTTTTCATTTTCTACTTCCCCACCCCACCCCGATTTTCAGCCATGGTCTCGGACAGCAGCTGACGCTGAAGCTGTAACAAACAAACAAGCAGAGTAACTCTGACGAGGGGGTGTGGCAGCTCGCTGTATCGGCTCTGTGATATGTACTGTCAGCTTTTGTCACGAAGTTTGTGGAAGTGTACGCATGAGCTCCGAATCCACAATATGCAGATCTGGTTTACGGAAATCTGAAGAGAGTTTACAGGCAAATGAATCGTCCCAGTCATCATTTCAATGAGTACTGTTTTCTGTCAAAGTAGTACATCCAGTGAAGGAGTAAATACATAAGAATATCTCGTGCATTATTTATCCATAAAGTAAGTAAGTAAAGCTATCCCTGTAACAGGCCGTGAAGGCCCATAGGGTTGTAAGATGTTGAGGTTCCCACATTTTCTAGACAATCGGCTCATAGATGGCGGTAAGGTTGTCAGTCCTATGCGCTGGCCGCCCTTTACCCCTAAGAATATCCCTGGTACACATTTCTGTTAGAGGCTGAGTCGACCCCCAGGGCCATATTGCGGCTGGAAGAAATAGGTCAACTGAAAAAAAAATCCAATGACATCATCAGGACTTGAACACGCGACCTTCCGGCTTGTAGCATAATTCCTCAAGCAACTACACTACCTCGTGCCCCCGCATAAAAAACATATCTACATATTTACTTTTACGTTCAGTTGTGGGAAACTTGTTAAATTTAGTGAAAATTAAGTTCAGTATTATATATAAACTTAATTTGGTCCCGAATTTTGGTTATTCGGCAGGAAGAATAATTGTGAAGGATTTAGAAGAGCGCTGATTATGAAGTTCCTCTTAGGGTTTCCATTAAGTTTTCCTCCAAACTTGTGTCACTTCCACGTTTTCGAATAAAAATGTTCTCTTCAATCTTGTTCCCGAACATAATACATGAACTTCGCTTAATACGAAACCAAGTTTCAAAGTCATATAAACCAATATACCTAAAATTATAATTTTGTATATTTTAATTTATAAATAAACAAATATACACTCACTTTCCAATCCATTAATATACAGATATACTTACCAAACTCCGTGGCCTATAGTCCGCAAGGGAACTATATCGAACGAGTGACCGCCTCTTGACGGCGAAGTTAGTGCCGACTTTAGCGGATAGAGCTGTCGCGTGGTCAGCGCAACGGATCCCCACGGCCGTTAATCTCGGTTTTCTAGACCGGAGCCGCTATTTCATGTAATGGCTCTTCGATTATCCTCACGAGGCTGACTGGACCACGTTCCAGACCCACTACTTCTCAGGAAATATGGTAGCGCCGGGAATCGAACCCGGGACCACTGATAATTTGTCATGAACGCTGACCACTAGACCATAGAGGCGGTCAGATTCACTTACAAAGCTCAAATTTTCTGTAGTATAAAAATCTGTGGGATATAAGTTTTAGTTATTTTTCTCGGGGGAAAATAATTTTGAAAAATGGGAGAAACAATTGACTGATGATAGAAAATTCTACTGGGAACAGAAGACATTTGGCTGACCTTGTCCTGAAAAATAATGATGAGTGTTGGGTATTGACATGCAGGGGGAAACTAACTAATCGACCCTTAAGCCCCAAGGCTTGTAAGACAATGACGCTCCGGTTCATACAACCGCCTAACGTGTATTCTGTTCTGGAGGGTAACAAACGCGGCGCAGCACAAATGGCGTCGGAAACTAACATGAATGTGACTTACAGCCCCGCGAAGATAGAAGTATAATGCGCGTCAAATCCAATTCAAAGCTCGCGCAATGAGCAAGTTGTTGCAAACTGTGACACATGAAATACCCCGTACGCTTAATATAATAACATCCGTCAAATCAATTCAAATGCAGGCAGTTCCCAGTAAGCTGTTTCCCATAATTCAAAGGGCTCAAATCGATTGTTGGGGTTTCCTTAATAAGTACATGACAACCTCTAACGATCATTAACAGTCTCCACTTAATGTGAATGAGTGTTATTTTTAGTTAAATTATAGTTATTAAATGGCCATATATTTTTAATTTATTTTAATACAATTAACGAACACCTTAGAGACACGAAATATGTCTAAAGGAAGAAATTCATCTACGTAACATAGTAATCAGGCCGGTCACGGTAGCCGAGCGGTCTAAGGCATGCACTGTCTTCGCTCGCTCGGAAGCCGGGATCGTGGATTCGAATCCCACTCAGCGCAAGGATGTTTGTGTGTGTTTTTCTGTGTTTGTGTACAGGTAGAGGCCTTGCGACGAGCTGATCACCCGCCCAAGGAGTCCTACCGAATGTTTAAGATCTAGAAAAACCGAAGTGAACGGAGAAGTTCATGGAGGTAGGCCTAGGCCCACTGGGGCTGTAGTGCCAAGGGGAAAAAAAAAGTAATCACTCTTCAATTGGGTTACTTGTCAAGCGCATACTTTAAAAGTCCTTGACTTTTCATTTCTATCCATTTTTCGCCAGAAGTCCGGATTTCTGCGGATTGCTATTTATAAACTCACGGAATAGAAACGGTGAATCAGGGGGTCCACAATGTAACGGCAATCGAAACCAGGTTCCTACTTTCCCATCTTATTATTACGAAGGTCTTTTTCCTCCACTTTATTTTTAATTTACGATAATTTTTAAACATGTCGTTACGTATATATTTTTGTATTTAGAGAAGGAATAGGCAACATAGTAGTTAAGATCTCATGTGTGCTAACAGCAACCGACTTTCCTCCTTTCGTCATTTTTCTAGGGCTTAGTCTTGATAAAATGCCTTTTTCTTTTAGAAAATTAATGCCATGGTTGAAGAGCATTGTTGTTTAAAGGTGTATAGTTTAAAAATAATGTTTATAGTTTCACTCTGTGGATGAAATAACAGCCATAACTAATTTTGGAATGTAGCAGCAAATAAATTTTTAATAAGAGTTAAATGAATGCGATTCTATTAGGGTCTACTTACTAGGCACAGTTCTAAGAAGAACTAAAATTGTGATAATGAAAGATTCTATAAATAATTTATCTACAGAAATAATTTCTTAGTCTACTTTTCCATATGGAGGGGAAAACGGACGCTTATGAGAACACCGCATTCCCAGTGGACGCCAGCATTCGTCTCTTTAAGTCATCAGCTGAAATAATGGTATGTAGTTTAAATACCCTCTCCAAAGATTACACTTCTATTACATAAATATAGAATTTCACTTTTACAGATCATTAGAAAGGGCGGGGCTATTTATTGTTATTGGCCTCTGTTCCCGATGAGGTCATTAGATTTTTTCAGTTGACCTAATCCTTCCAGCCGTACTATGGCCCTGGGGTCGACTTAGCCTCTAACAGAAATGAGTATAGGAGTACTCCTGGGGAGTAACGCGCGGCCGGCGCGTAAGGCTGACAACCTTACCGCCATCTTTGAGCCAATTGTCTAGAAAATGTGGGACCCTCAACGTCTCACAACCCTATGGCCTTCTCGGCCTGGTACAGGGATAGCTTTAATTTTTTACTTTTATTGGCTTCTGTGCTGTTATGATTGCACGTAAATGAATAAGAATTTAATTTAATTTAATTTAATTATTATTGTTAAACTTGAATGATTCATGATTAAGTTTTTATGTATTTAATGATGCAAATTTTAAGAAACTTCCGCCCTTTGTTTGGAACCGAGAATAACCAAGAAAAACGTATCCGGATAATCGGTCTATAGGTCGAAATTCAACGTCGGGACCTTAAAAATAAGAAGCAGGAATGCTAATCACAAGGCTGAGAAAATGAGCAGAGAATATATAATACTGTTGTTTCGGTGTTTATTGGTAATAACAGAGTACTTCACGGTAGAACTTTCGTAGCCATATCATGCCTTTTAATATCAGTCAGTGCGTGAATGTGTGTGGGCTGTGTGTATCTGCAAACGAAACCGCAGTACAGCCAACCGTTTCAGAGCAGAAATACTCGTAATTCAAGAACACCATAGAAGCAACCATCCGTATTGAAGATATTATCAGTCATATTATGTACACTTTAGTGGGATTATGAGACGAAGGCAAGAAACATTTTACTGATAAGAAAACTAATTTCATATTATCAACAACATTCATAAAATATTTATCACTTCTGCGCACTATAAACTTTGTATAACAGAAATTCGCAAATGTCGAAAATGGTAACCCATTCCGTTCAATAAATCAATGTAATACTTCTCACATGAATTTCTGATTAAATTCTAACCCACTTCACAAGCTGAAGACAAATATCATAAAGAAACTCCGTGGTTTTAGTCCGCAAGCGAACTATACCGACCGAGCGACCGCCGTTTGTCGGCGAAGTTAGTGCCAACTTTTAGCGGATAGAGGGTGTCGCATGGGCAATGCAACGAATCCCCACGGCCGTTAATTTCGGTTTTCTAGACCGGAGCCGCTATTTCCTTGAAATAGCTCCTCAATTATTCTCACGAAGCTGAGTGGGCCCCGTTCCATAACCACTACTTCTCAGAAAATCTGGTAGCCCCGGGAATAGAACCCGGCCCTCTGCATCTATAGGCAGGAGCTCTGACCACTAAACCACAAAGGCGGTCTCACAAATGTCATAAAGAAGACTTATATGTGTTCTGTATACAAACATTGTCACTTGTATGGATGACTTAATATTAACGGGTTTAGGACTGGTAATTGGATTTATTGCTCACTCCTTTACAATCACTCGTAATCACTATAAATTACAGCGTTATCGCTAATCTACCCACTTCATAAATCACTAGGACACGCTAAGTCTTCTCAGTCTTCACTAGTCGCATCCTGGCAACGGATTTTTAACAGTCTCACTGTAACTACAGCACACATAAAGTCTTCTTTCCACAGGCTGACTTTCAACTGAAAAATGAACTGGACAATCCCAAGTCCAAGTCACATCATCACTGATGGTCAATCAGTCAGTCAGTCAGTCAGTCAGTAAGTCCTGATGTCGAGCCCCATTTGGGGCTCATGACCAGATATTTATTACTGTTTGACAGTTACGGTCTTGCTTTTGTGGGGCGCCCTCTCTGACGAGAGCACTGGTCTGTCTTTCGCATATGCTGCTGGCCCTTGCCACCGCAATCTTTTTCGGGTCCGAGTCCCTTGGGGCTCGCAGCCATATTTTACTGTCTCAGATTTGAGACTTCCCCTTTCGTCCTCTCCTACAACTCGCAGGATCACGGTGGAGGTATTCGACCCCGCCTCCACACGGACATCTAACTGGAAAATTATTGTTGGCTTCTCCTTATATAGTCTCGGGTCGGACCACAACATAGAAAACACATCCGTTGTCTAGCAAAGAATACATGCGAACCACATAGAAAACACCTATTGCGACACCGGCTCTATTGTTGTATTTACAGCGCCGCTACATTGCAACAGAAGTTATCAGATTGTTGCCTGCGCATTCGTTGCCACGGAAATATGTTTGCCGAGTCGTTGCCCAGAAATGGGTCTACATTTCATAATATAATGTGATCGAATTTTATCTCTCGTCCTTATTTCTACTGAGACAAATTATTTAAATATAAGTTTTGTAGGTGACCAAATTACATTACTCCTGATTCTTCACCTTCTGTTAGTACAAACCGTAAGTTTAATAGGGCTAACCCCAAATGCCCATAACTGGACACGATTCTGAAAAACTTGCGTCCATTTTCCACCCTCTCAACTTATTCCCTTGAGATTCATCTTAATCTTACATTTTCAACTCCTGCATGGTCTTTAAAATGGAAGTTTTGAAACAGGTTTCCCCGCAAAACTTCTTCATTCTTTGTCTTCAGTAATAGATCCAGAAAGTTATCAAATTTATTACCTTTTATTTCACTCATTAGGCTTCATGTCTTACATTTTCAATTGCTTCATCCTTTTCAGGTCCAAATATTTTCCCGGATATTTGTTTTCAGACCCTTGCTATGTACGTTTTCCCTCAATATAAGAGACCGAATTCTACATTCATACAGGACGACAGGCGACATTACTGTTGTGCATTCTGACATACAGTATTTTGGATATAGGTGGTGTTGTATAGAACATGTTCAAAACAATGATTTCCAAAATGTATTCTTCTCATAATCATTTCTATATGCTCTAGCTGAATTTCTTTCAAAATTTTCAAATTCTTTTTTATATGATTATAATACAAATGTTCTGCAATATTCTTATGCATTTAGCTTTGTCTGCATTCATTTCGGGGACACGCGGTAGCTATGTTACAAGCCGGAAAGTCGCGGGTCCGAATCCAGAGTAGGTGGATTTTTTTTTTTTTTTTCAAATTACCTAATCCTTCCAGCCGCATTATGGCCCTGGGGTCGACTCAGCCTCTAACAGAAATGAGTACCAGGAATCTTCCTGGGGGGTAAAGGGCGGCCGGAGCTAAGGCTGACAACCTTACCGCTATCTGTGAGGGGGTTGTACAGAGAGAATGTGGGAGCCTCGACCTCTCACAACCCTATGGGCCCTCAAGGCCTGTTACAGGGATAGCTTTACCTCTCCCTTACCTTTACCTGCATTAATTTCTGCAATATGTTTATGACATGCACATTTATGAGCAACGAATTAACGTTTGTATTATGTATATGTTCTCTCCTGACCACATTTAATTAAATCCGTCGACAATAAACATTTCATATAAGTTAGTTGAGGAATAAAAGATATACAAATAGAATACGACATGACGCATCTAACAGCCACATCTACATGCATGAAACGCCCATACAAAACCGGAATGTGTTTACGTATGCATGTGAGTGTGGATAATTATGATTACCTCGAGATGGGGTTAATTCAAGCCAGGGCAAAAATATAGCACTACTTACGCCGACACCGCTGGGTATGAAAAGAAATACGGCAAATAACACGAGGCAAATTTTCTGGTCGCTGAAGATTACACATTGAAGCGTTTTCGTTTCAACCACAAAACTACTGACTATATTGCGTAAAATAAACGCATTAAGTGCCTTGCAATGAAATAGCTCAACAGTGTTGGAAGACATCGCATCTATCCACCATGTTCTTCTGCACATCAGCATCAATTCTACGGTATACAACTGTGTGAAAGTTAGATGGACTTCTTTCTCTATGAAGAATATTAAATACCGACCGAGCGACCGCCGCTTGTCGGCGAAGTTAGTACCAACTTTAGCGGATAGAGGGTGCCACGTGGCCAGCGCAACGAATCCCAACGGCCGTTTGGTTTTCTAGACTGGAGCCGCTATTTCCTCGAAATAGTTCCTCAATTGTCCTCATGAGTCTAAGTGGACCCCGTTCCAGAATTACTACTTCTCAAAAAATTTGGTAGCGCTGAGAATCGAACCCGGGACCTGGATCTGTAGGCAGGAACTCTGACCACTAGACCACAGAAGCGGTCGGTCGGTGGGTATATTTCACTTGCGGACTAAAACCACGGAGTTTATAATGAATATTAAAGTCAAGGTAAAACTTTCCCGGTGCTTAACTGAGTATTACTCCATGAATACATAAAAAGCAGTGGATGGAGGTAATTGGTCAGTTTCACGCCCCGTCCGCTTTACCCCCGTAGAAACAGCCCTAGGTTCCACTAGGAAAGGTGACTGGGTATGCCCCAGGGACAGTCTAGACGCAGTAGATAAGAGAACATTCTCTTGCCCCTTCCGGAAATAGTATCCCAGCCGTTCAGCCCATAGCCCGTTACTATAAAGATTCAGCCATTCCAGTTCCTCTGCAATGAATTCCACAAACTTTTGATCAAATTTCAAAGGCGTTTGTCTATAATAAGGCCGCCTCTGTGGTTACAGATCCAGAGGTCCCGGGTTCGATTCTCGGTGCTACCAGATTTTCTGATAAGTAGTTGGTCTGGAACGGGGTTCACTCAGCCTCCTGAGGATAATTGAGGAGCTACTTGAATGGAAAAGTAGAGGTTCCGGTCTAGAAAACCGAGATTAACGGCCGTAGAAATCCGTTGCGCTGTTCACGTGACACCCTCTATCGGCTAAAGTTGGCACTAACTTCGCCAACAAGCGGCGGTCGCTCGGTCGGTATAGTTCGCCTGAGAACTAAAAGCGACGGAGTTTGTCTATAGTAAAGTTTCGATGAGTAACGCCATAGTAATCGGTTTAAATCGATCACACACTTTTAACTAAATTTGAANACCGACCCTTCTGTCGTCCAGCCCGTAGCCAGTCGCTATACCAACTGAGCTATCCCGGCTAACCCCCACCCAAAAAAAACGACAGTATTGTTAATAAAATTTTGTTAGCCGAGCCAGATCGAACCCAGATGATGGGGCCTGAGGTGGTCCCTGAAACGTCGGTTATTTTCAACCAACCGACTCGACTGACAGCCCGAGGAGAATTATGAACTGCTTTCCTTTAGAAGTGTTTTGCCCGTTTGAGGGTCACTGCCTCCCACTTGCTTGCTCGCTCGCTGTCCTAGTTCCTGACCACCATTCCCTACATGTGTACCTTCCACACTGAAGACAGAGGCAGAAAAACAACATGACACTCATTTAACACCATCAATCGATCCTTTACTTACTTACTTACTTACTTACTTACTCGTGGAGCTGAGCCCTTCTGGAGTAGCCGCCAATTCTGCTCAAGAATTTCCCAGCATTTTATGGAACCCGGAGGTTCATTAACGTGTTCACGAGAGCCCTTCACTGGTCCCTATCCTGAGACAGATGAATCCAATCCATACCATCCCATTCTATCTCTCTAACATCCATTTTAATATTGTCCACCCACCTACGCCTTTGTCTTCCCAGTGGAGGTTAATTCGAATGTCTGAAAAAGCAGGTATTTAGATCATTTTCGTTTTCAGGACACCTTTGAAAGTTATGGTTTCTTAAGCCCTGAAAGCCATGGAGCACTAAAAATGGTTACTATCGTCACTTTTTGTTTCTCTGTCGTTGCTATAACTTTGCAAACATGACAACAGGTGTCTGTAAGCAGACCGCGGACAGAACACAGCGTTCTGCGAAGCGGAAGCATTTCTACTGCTACTCTCATTCAGCGAAGAGAGGGCGAGTATAACGGTTGGTGGAACTGGTACTTTGAAGATTCCGCTTCTTCATTCAGGATCACATTACGGTCAATTGTACCGTCGAAAAAATTAAATTGCAAACAAAAAACATGCCGATATTTTCAGGATGCACAATACACAGGGCGGATCTTTGTTTATTACCTCGTCTTCTCTTCGTTGGAAGTTAGTACATGTGGTGTATTTTATTTGGTTGCTTTAAATCAGATCCTTGGTGATATCGTGTTTTGTCCTTCCGAGGTTGTTAGGCAATGTATTATTTATATAAAAGAGGTAAATTTATGCCTGTAAGAGGCCGTATAGGCCCATAGGTTTGTAGACGTCGAGGCTCCCAAATTTTGTCTAGACAACTGTCTCACAGATGGCGGTAAAGTTGTCAGGCTTAGGCTCCGGCCGCCCTTTACTGACAGGAAAATTCCTGGTACTCACTTCTGTTGGAGGCTGAGTCAACCCCAGGGCCATAATGCGGCTGGAAGGAATATGTAAATAAAACAAAAAAAAACACCTCATCGGGACTCGAACCCGTGACATTCCTGCTTGTAGCTTATTTCTAGAACAGTCTGTATGATATTTGTATCCCAGTTCCTGTATTCCATCGTAGCTAAGACATAAAGATCATCATAGGCTTCCTAGAGGCACAAATAGTGACGTAAGGGGGACCCCCCAAAAACCGGAATTTGTTTCTAGAAAATGTGCGCTTGTAGTGCAGGCTTCCGCCGCTAGGTGGTTGCTTGCAGCACCTTCCTGAATCAGTATGCCAGCTGACGTCGTCAGAGAAGTTTGCGTTAGTGTTTGGTGAATTATTTTTCCAAGTGATTTTTTTTTTCCGCCGGATGAAAAGAGACCTCAAGGGAAAACGTTTTGTTGATGTTGAAGCAGTAAAGAAAAAAACGACGGAAGCTCTAAAAGGCATCACCAGCGATGAATTAAAAAAAAATGTTTTGAGCAATGGAAAAAAAAACGTTTGGAGAAGTGCATTGAATCAAATGGAGAGTACTTTGAAGGGGATTAAAGTTTTGTTACGTAAAAATAAATACAGAATTTTTATAAACAAATTCCGTTTTTTTGGGTCCCCCCTTGTAAAAGCGGTATAGATTTGTTATTTTAAAAAGTAGTGTCTTTTAATGCGTCAGTCTTTTATAAACCTGCTGTGCTTAAAGATAAACAGCATTACAAGGACAAACAGTTTAGAACGTCGTTTCAGAAATCCCTGGAGGGATTAGACAGGCAAGAAGAAATTAAACAAAGCAAGGTGAAATAAGTAACTGCTTGCATAACACCACAACTTGAGAAAACATTTCATTGCAATAAGACAATTAAAACTGAACCGCTGGGAGTAGATGTCGAAGGTCAGACATTGCTAGTCCCAATGGGCACGATTCATAGCTAAGTTAACCACTTCCAGTCCTTACAACACGTCCGCCTTTCAGCCATCTTAATTCAGCCTCACATTTCTTAGTGGATTCCATAGAAGTAGCAGAGAAAATAATTTATGATTAAAACAATAAAACTCCGTGGCTTCAGTCCGTAACCGAATTATACCGACCACCTCTGTGGTCTAGTGGTCAGAGTTCCTGACTACAAATCCAGAGGTCCCGGGTTCGATTCCCGGCGCTACCAGATTTTCTGAGAAGTAGTTGGTCTGGAACGGGGTCCACTGAGCCTCGTAAGGATAACTGAGGAGCTAATTTAATGGAAAAGTAACGGTTCCGGTCTAAAAATCCGAAATTAATGGGTGTGGAGATTCGTTGCGCTGACCACGCAACACCCTCTAACCGCTAAAGTTGGCACTAACTTCGCCGACAAGCGGCGGTCGCTCTGTCGGTATGATTAAAATAATATTTGTTTTAAACAGACTATATCAAAATCGCCATTTAATTTGTTCTCAGATATTTAGCCACGTCACTGATTATGAGTATCGGACGCAACGGTACAGTGAATTAACATTATGACAGCAGAACTCAAAATTATACATCGCGTAACATGAAACTAAAGCGGCCTCCGTAGTCTAGAGCAGCGTTGGCCAACCTAATACATCTCGAGGGCCAAATTTAGTTTATAGAAAACCATCAGGGGCCAGATACGGTGTTTCTTTCAGAAGAGTGGTCGGGGAGTATTGCCCCCCAAACTGAATCAGTCACAACCCGTATAAAAACAGTGCATTTAAACCTATGTATTTAAATTTTACGTTGCACCAATAATATTAAGCCGATA
>NW_019743148.1:1463077-1463387 GCF_002891405.2 Cryptotermes secundus | reverse complement strand
CTTGCTCGGCGGAACTGATGGCACGCACCATTTATCGGTAGGGTATAGAGACTGGTAGAATATCATAGAGGGAAGCACAATAGATCAAACTGATCGCGGTGCATGGGGAAACCCACCCTCTCTAAATAACTAACTAACTAACATGAAACTAGACACCATCTTGAGCCAGTTTCAATTCACGTTTGAGATTTACAACCGACCTCCCAAATATTCATTGTAATGTTATCCTCTCATCATCTTTTCCGTTTTCCAATATTACAATTTCCAAGAAGTTTTCCGACAAAAAAAATATATAGGCCCAATGCAAAAC
>NW_019743148.1:1458577-1462999 GCF_002891405.2 Cryptotermes secundus | reverse complement strand
TAACTAACTAACTAACATGAAACTAGACACCATCTTGAGCCAGTTTCAATTCACGTCTGAGATTTACAACCGACCTCCCAAATATTCATTGTAATGTTATCCTCTCTGGAATATAATGTCATTTAGTGCGCTGAAAATCAAAGACCTTTCGGAGGAGAACGCCATCACCCTATTTGCTACCTGCTTCATCTTGGTTTCTTTCCTGGCGACATGTTCCTCCGTTACTTCGGTTGATTTTCAAAGGACTACACGACTTTATATCCCAGAAGATAGAACACTTCACAGCTGGTTCATATTATCACATATCCCGTTGCACCTAACCACTGGGTTGAGTGGTCACCTCTTTTGTCTCGTACTCATGAGGCTGAAGTTCGGTTCGCATTCTATATACGGGTAACTTGACAGTTCTCCGCTATTTTATTCCATTCCATCTCACAGTCACGGCACAGTATGCCAATGACAATCTACTAACACTCCCACCTATATTCTTATTGGTTTGTCGTTTATAATAGTCATCCAATCCGATATAACATAAAAGGTAGAAGAAAAATTGTCTCTGTGTTGTATTAATCTTGCACCACCCCATCGAGGTACAGATCTGCATATCAACCCCGTCATTATCTGGAGGTGAGTGGTCAGCTTCACGACCTGGCAGCCATAGACCCACTCTCATTGGGTGGGTGCAGAAGCTGTGGAGAACAGACAGATCTCCCACCCCTGCAGGAAATCGAACCCTGACTCATCTGCTGTCCAGCTTTCAGCTTCTTGCTATACCGACTGAGCTATCACAACGATAAGACATGCATAAATAAATTAAAAATAAAATAAAATGTAAGATTTGAGGTTTTCACGGAGGTGACTATGAAAAATGCTGTCTCCTGGGATGTGGCGTCCTGTAGATATTGTCCTCACGCTGGGTCATCGTTCGCGGATTCTTTCTTCTACCCTGAAGATGGAGGCGACACGTTCCTCCAAAACATCGGTTAACACAATACACGGCGCCACATCCCAGAAGACGGCATTCTTCAAATAAAATGCGAGGTGGCGCTTAACATGACAGCGGTATAAAAGTAACAGTGTTCATACTCGTACCTTCCGATGGGATAGCAGATCTGAGGATCGTGCCGTTTATAAACAAGCCTCATATTGCGGCGAGTCTGCAACGCTAATTATGACTAATATGTCTAAACATGTTTAATAAAGACCAGAGACCCTGTTTCGCTTGCTCGTATTCAGTAACAACATCCAGTACTGATAAAATACAGACTGTAGTTTTCCAAATGTACGTGAAAGTAATGATTTTCATATAAACGATGCCAGCTGACGGCGGAGTCACTATTGTTGGCAGAACCATCTATCAGCAGAACCAGTACTACCCGCAAGCAGCAAGGGCAACACTCAATATACCGCCAAGCTCTCACTCACTTTCATCACGATTTTGTTGCATGAAAAGATATATTAATTAAGGTATTTTTTATTGCTAGTGGGGTGGGACTTGTCCCTTGTACTGCGGCAGCTTTTGGCCTATTGTACGAGCCCCAGATGATAGGTGAGGGTGATTGTGGAGCAATTGGTGGAATGAAGATTGGCAGGGGAAACCGAAGTACTCGGAGAAAACCTGCCCCAGCTCCACTTTGTCCACCACAAATCCCACTTGACCAGACCCGAGTAATTAAGGTATGCATGTGATATTGAAATAAAGGACTGAACATAATCTATTATACTTAATATTCATAATTAAAGTAGGCCTATATCCAGACATATGTCTTCCAAAGATCTGAGTTCTGTAACATGCCCGCACCTTCTCATAACAGATGCGTATAACTTTCGACTATAAAACTCCCGTAGCCTCTTTTTCACCACTCGGGCCACCACATCCCTACCTACCTACCTACCTGCCTACCTACCTACCACTCGGCGCTACAGCCCTGGATTAGCCTTGGCCTCCTCTACTCTCTACCCCTCATCTTCTCTCTTGTCACTAAACTCCACAGTATATAGACAGGAAGTAAATAAAATAATCTAATGTTCAATACAAAGTACTGACTTACTGATGGAGCTGAGCCCTTCTGGAGGAGCCGCCAATTCTGCAGCTACTCAAGAATTTCCCAGCATTTTATGGAATCCGAAGGTTCATCCGAAGGTACCTTGTTCACAAGAGTCCTCCACTGGTCCCTATCCTGAGCCAGATCAATCCAATCCATACCATCCCATCTTATCTCTCTAAGATCCATTTTAATATTGTCCACACACCTACGCCTTGGTCTTCTCAGTGGTCTTTTTCCTTCTGGCTTTCCCATCAATATCCTATACGCATTCCTCGTCTCCCCCATTAGCAGCTAAAAATCGAAAAATGTCACTGGTTGTAAAGCAGCTATTTTCCCATATTTTCCCATTTGTACACTATATACAAATAACACTATTACTTGCGGGCCGGTAGCGGTATGTGAACCACCATTTAATGAAACCTGCTTTACAATGCTGTGAAATCAGAGCTGCGAAGTTTCTGCAGCTATCTCTGCATGCAAATGGAAACCAAATTCTGTGTACTTTTAAGCAGCTGACTTTAGGAAGCAACAGAAACTGTGACGCTCTCCCGCTTGCTGCAACATGTAACTGGACTGAACAGACGTGATCAGCTTTCGGGTTGCAGGAACAGGGGCAAGAGTTCACATCTAACGTGGCTGGGAATAAACTGGATTTGACATCGCCCGTCATATTCAACGAATAGATTCCAAACAAAGCAAAATATGACAACTATCTGTGACAAGACACCTACATAATACAGACCTATGGGTTCTGAGTAGAATGTGGTCAGGTAGGCCGAAGATGGCTACCAAAACAAGGCGACTGAAAACCTATCCAGGGCTCAAGTCATGAGGCACCAAAGCCTTGGTCGGAAAATTAAGAAAACAATGCCGCTATGAAGGCACCTGTAAGTGTAATAAGGTAAAAAATGTAAAGCTGTCCCTGTAACAGGTCGTGAGGGCTCACAGGGTTGTGAGACGTCGTGGCTACCACATTTTCTCTAGACAGTCAACTCACAGATAACGGTAAGGTTGTGAGTCTTACGCCCCGGCCACCTTCTAACGCCCCCAGGAAGATTCCTGGTACTTATTTATGTTAGAGGCTTAATCGACACCAGGGCCCTATTACGGCTGGCAGGATTAGGTAAATTGAAAAAAAAATCACCTCATCAGGACTCGAACCCGCGATCTTCCGGCTTGTAGCATAGTGCCTCAATCAACTACGCTACCGCGTGTCACATAATGTAAGTGTAATATTAAATTAAATTAAATTGTATATTAAATAAATATTGTGTGAGGAGTGAACTGGATTCTAGTGGGCCACGGCAAGTTCGAATGATGGGCTTTTGTGAACATGCTAATGAACCTTAGTGTAATAAATAAATAATTAAATGAAAGATTTGATCCTAGAGAAAAATTTCACTCTGTAGATTTAATAGATTTGTTTCAAATTTTCGAGAATACGAATTTTGGCCGTTTCAAATTCAGAATTAATTCAAAACAATACACCCTGTAGACATTATTCAAGAATCTTTGAAGGCAGGATGATATTTTCGAAAGATCTTAATCACACAGGGCAACAGAACATATAACATCGCGGAGTACATCTATACCTTAATCAAGATTTGAACCCGTGATTCCAATGTCCAAGAGTTTCGATATCGTATGCCCGTTAAACCACTTGTCCATGGCGCCCTTCTTAAGTTAATTCAAAGTGTAAAATTGTCTTGTTTTCTTCTATATTAATGACTCAAGAACTATATTTTAAAATCATAGTAATTTGTTTTAAACTAAAGGAGATGGAATTTTGAAGAATTGGCATAAAAAAGGGAACTAATGTTTTGATTAATTCCGAAATAATATTTTCACGTCTTTATATAATTCAAGTTAAATGAAATATTGTTCTACTAGTCAACTACAATAGTTGAGCCTCATAGAAGTACTGAAGCATAAATTTAACGTGACTTAATCCTGATATTGCCGGTCACGGTAGCCAAGCGGTCTAAGGCATGAACTGTCTTCGCTCGCTCGGAAACCGGGATCGTAGGTTCGAATCCCACACCAGGCATGGATGTTTGGCATATGTATGTGTTTATTCTGTGTTTGTGTTGTCCTGCGTTTAGGTAGAGGCCTTGTGACGAGCTGATCACTCGTCCAAGGAGTCCTACCCACAGCGGCGGCCCGGGTTCGATCCCGGGTCTGGTCAAGTGGAATTTCTGGTGGACAAAGTGGCACTTGGGCAGATTTTCTACGAGTACTTCGGTTTCCCCTGCCAATCTTCATTCCACCAATTTCTCCACACTCACCCTCACCTATCATCTGGGGCTGGTACAATAGGCCAGAAGTAGCCGCAGTACAAGGGACTTAGTCCCACCCCACTAGCAATAAAAAAAAA
>NW_019743148.1:1451722-1458385 GCF_002891405.2 Cryptotermes secundus | reverse complement strand
TTACGCAACTGTCAAAATTACGTCTTAAAGGTTCGGCCACACAGAGCGCTACGTACGCTATGTTCGCTATACGAACAGAAAAATATCTCCCTTTATTGCCAATGTGACTGGCCACACAGACTTCCATATGCTAGGTACGCTATGTTCCCTATGTTAGCTGCGTCGCAGAGCGTACACAGCGTACGTAGCGAACATATCGTAGCGCTCTGTGTGGCCGAACCTTTAGAGGCAGATAGAGACATCCTTATTTTAAGAAACCATTGGCCACAATTTAATAGGCTGAAAATGGTGAATTATTAGCGAAATGTTCCAAACCCTGACAGACGGTTCTATCTACCGACAAGAACATTCAGTCATATGTGTCACCTGGCAAATACGCATTTCCACCATTTCATATTAAAAAAAAACATACTTCTAAAGTTTTGAAGCTATAGAATCCTCGGTTTGTCACATTCCAACGCGCATTCTTATCATATTTTAACACGGCCTATTTTATACTTGTAATGGTCACGCGGTAGCGTAGTGGTTGAGGGGCTATGCTACAAGTCGGAAGGTCGCGGATTCAAGTCCCGATGAGGTCATTGGATTCTTTTCAATTGACCTAGCCCTTCCAGCCGCACTAGGCCATGGGGTTTACTCAGCCTCTAACAGAAATGAGTACCAGGAATTAATTAAATAATTTTCCTGGGGATAAAGGGCGGCCGGCGCGTAAGGCTGACAACCTTACCGCCATCTGTGAGCCGATTGTCTAGATAATGTGAGACCCTCAACGTCTCACAACCCTCCGGGCCTTCACGGCCTGGTACAGGGATAGCTTTACTTTACTCTACTTTTATGGTCACCATCATCTCGTTTCTATATATTACCATAACAATATATGACGCATTCAGAACCAGCGGGTATATTCAGTACGCACAAAGCAAACGGCACTACACACAGAAATATGTGAACAGTATTCCTTTAATAAAGAGTTGATGGGCAGATACGTAGCAACCATGCAGACCATGAAAAATGCACATATTTTAGCTGGAGAATCTGAAGGGAAAAGGCCCTTTGGTAGACCTAGTTGTAAGTGGAAACAGGATATGAGGATGTGGGCTGAATTCATCCGAGTCGGGAACAGGGTCCGCTGGTGGCTCTCAGGAAATGGATTATGAACCTTTTGTTCCGCAAAATTTGGTGAATAACTGGCTGTGGGGCTATCAATTTTCGAAAAAGAATACTGCGTGGAGTTCGTTTTTTAAGGCCGATATTTAAGATGTCAATTTTGTGATCTCTGTATACAGGAATCGATGCAAAGGGCTCAATGTGGGCACACAACAAACTACTGTGTTCGTGAAGAGAGTGCCCCCCACCCCCACCCCAATTACGAAATAAAGAGGTACGAAATTGTCGTCGCCATAACAACGTATTTCAAACAATGGATCGTGAAAAACTCCGGTCTAAATACACTGGAATAATGAAATATAAATACTTAATATTTCCCTGAAATCACAGTTCCGAAAACACCCGGTAACGCAGTTTAGGCAGCACATCAATTTTCATGCGGCGAACGTGTTCTAAGTAGAACAGGAGAGAACAAAATCGTTAATGATTAACATCAACTTTCTGTGAAGAAATAATTTAAATCCATAAAATTGAGCCATTTTATGTGCTAAGAGGAAACTTGTGTATGTGTGTTTAAGCCCCATCACACTAAGAGTACATGTACAGAGCCCAGTTCCGGCCGCATTACGCCAGGGGAAGCTGTCCCGGTGTAGACTTCATGACAAATGCTAGATGCGGTATGGAGGCAGTGGAGGAAGGTACAGTAAGTGCCTCTCTCTGCCGACAACCCTGCTCTTACATTATGGCTTCAAAAATTCACCGTAAAGGATCGTGTCTATAAAAACATCAATAGGATATAAACATTAATAGTTTTTGCATAATTCATGTTCCCTGATTATAGCTGAATTTTCGAATTTCGCTCTACAAATGAAAATGTTAGTGGACATGTCTAGAATGAGGAATTTTAAAACACTTTTTATGTTGAAATTTATACTCCGATCTTAGTCGCCTGTGCAGAAAGTGATNAAAATCCTACAGATGACTGTCATCGTACACCATCTGTGCTCCTTTGTGGATATGAATGTTATTGTTAACGAGATAATTAGTGAGAAGGTTAGGGACGGCAGAAATGAGTTTATTCAGATGTGTCGCAGCACACAAAAGTATTGATCATAATCGTAACATAATATTACAGAAGAACCAGGAATAACAGATACCAGTAAAGTAACAGAAACTATGGAAAACAGGCTGAAAACAGAATCCCGAAGCTGTTCTTTCAATATTAAACTAAGGATAGATGAAAATTGGGACACCCAACAAAATTATGTTCACTTTCTTTAGCATATATTGCCATAAACGTCTTAATGCTGTATTTCTTCCCCTATACATTTAATTTTGTCAAATATTCGCCTCTGTGGTCTAGCGGTCAGAGTTCCTGGTTACAGATCCATAGGTCCGGTTGGATTCCCGGCGCTACCAAATTTTCTGAGAAGTAGTAGGTTTGGAACGGGGTCCACTAAGACTCGTAAGGACAACTGAGGAGCTATTTCAAGGAAATAGCAGCTCCGGTCTAAAGGAAAAACGAAATTAACGGCCGTGGGGATTCGTTGCGCTGACCACGCGACATCCTCTAAAGTTGGCACTAACTTCGCCGACAAGCGGCGGTCGCTCGGTCAGTATAGTTCGCTTGCGGACTAGAACCACGGAGTTTGTTTGCTTTGTTCGCATTTATGTGCTACAAAAGATTTTCTTTTACTATTAATCAGACACTGTCCTGACGATCGAGTTATTTAACAAGAATTAGGTATGCCCTTGGTAAACTTGCTGCATTGTACACTAAATCCGTACCATAATCCATCAGTTACATTTCTGTCGTAGTTTTACCCATCTGTCCTGGTTCTAGAGCCGAACGCTGAGTCTGTTTTAATTTACAGAACAAGTAATTCGATCTGTATGCCATCATACTCGAAGCCCAACATAACTCTCGTGCCCGAAAATATATTCATCCTCTTTTATTATGTGTATATTTGCTCAATTGTACTGAACTAACAAAAATAGTAACAGGTAGCAGGAAAGCCTTTTAAAGCGAGAAATTATTTTAGTTTCCTCTCAGAATTTCCTGACAAGCTACTTGTTAGTTTATTCCGGATAGAGCCTAACTCCAAATGTTTACGCAGCAAATGTAAAATGAAAAATATTATAAGCCTATAATGAAGATTTATGATGGCTGAAGAGTCATGATTAATGACTATATTCCCCTTTATATATTCGGGCTTTTCAAATTGAACCAACCTCATCTGTCTGCATACGAAAGCTTAAGGTGAAGGTCCTATATATAACCCCATGCTTCGTGAACTGACAAAGTGATTATTACTGCAATAAACGTGTTCTACAAACAGGCCAGCCCAGACCAGGGAAGAAGATGCTTTACCGATTTAACTTATCTGTCCTACAATTTGGGAAGCTAATGGATAAACGTGCCGGTCACGGTAGCTCAGCGGTCTAAGGCATGTACTGTCTTCGCTCGCTTGGAAACCGGGATCGTGGGTTCGAATCCCACTCAGGGCATGGATGTTTAGTTTGTGTGTGTACTTTTTCTGTGTTTGTGTACAGGTATAGGCTTTGCGACGAGCTGATCACCCGCCCAAGGAGTCCTACCGAATGTGTAAGATCTAGAAAAACCGAAGTGAACGGAGAAGTTCATGGAGGTAGGCCTAGGCCCACTGGGGCTGTAGTGCCAAGGGGGGAAAAATGGATAAACGTGGCTCGGCATTCTATTACTTTAAATTTTAATTATTAATGCTTTCAGATTATCACAAATACGTCATTTGGATGCAAGGATCATTACGAAACAAAACGAAAACGGAATTATCTGCAACTTATGTATCTATTTATAATACGGTGCCCCCAACAGGTTTTTAAATAATATCTTAATGATAACATAAACCACTAACAAGCACATGTAAGAATAAAACTCTCATATGTTAAATGCAAGAATTTTGATAAACGACCCGTATTTGCTTACACTGTCCATAACACTACTAACAGTTCTTTTGTGTCAGTGCGGAGGAAGCACACACAAACCAGGAGCATATGGCAGTCAAAAACTGAAAGTAGACCACGAACGTGAGGGACAAACAGACGAGAAAAACACCTTCATACATTTACGAAAATGACGACACCCCGAGTGAGGTGAAATAATACGCAACAGAAATTTTAAAGGATTTTATCTCGTTTTACTTAAGAAGACTACAGCGTGTGATTTTAACACGAATTAAAACAGTGTAGTAGTTTTTAACACAGTTTTAGTAAAATATGTGTAACATTAAAACACCTGAAGATGGCCGTTTGAGGCCGAAACATGTAGTGTTGAAGTGTAGAATGTAAAAGTGTTGAAATTTTGACGGAAGATAAACAATGGACGCTAATTTGAACAATTGCAACGGGATGCTGAAATACAGAAACTTGAAAGGAGAACAAAAGAATATATAGTACAAGAGTTTGGGAAATGAATGTTGTGTCAAATATGGGGACCTAAGAAAGATGAAACAGCTGTTGCAGGGAACATAACGTGGAACTTCGTGTTTTATACATGTCAGCTAGCATTGAAGGGACAATAAAATCTAGAAGTTCATAATGACGTGGACACAAGGATTTGCATAATATTATCACGTGTATCAGTGACTAAAGACGAGGGTTTGGCTTGGTGAGTCGATTGATTGGATATTCACCAGGCTGAACTATAATTAGTTGTAACACAATTTTCTGTAACGATAACACTTCGTAACTACGAACAGTGATGACACCACATAAACTAAAGAGTTCACTTCTGACTTCTTCTAACTTCTGAGTTTGAACTGTCTTCTGGTTATAATTTTTAGGCGGCCATGATAACATACACCGCCTCGAAGAGTTCTGTGTTTCGTATCTGCGGCAACTGTCTGCCTAAGCACGCGTTGCCATGGAAACACTTCCAGTTCCGCAGTAACCTATATGCCTAGTCGAGTGTTGTCACGGAAGTCATGTATAGTAATCCCATGGCAACCCGTTGTTATGGGAACGTGCTCTGTTAATACTCGTTGCCTGGGAAATCAACTTTCGATCTGACTCCACTATTCCGGCTTTCAGGCGTCACATCACAATATCACCAAATACTCGTATTATAAGGACAATCAATTCGTGGATAGGATAAACGAGTTTTGCAGCATACAATGAGAAATTCAACAGGAAATTATGCAAGGAGGACGGCTCCGAAAACCTAGGCGTAGATATGAGAATCACTGTTAAAGTGGGACTTAAATAAATAGTACGTGACCACGCAGGTGAGTGTCATCAGTCTCAGAAAAGAATCTAACAGTGAAAACTGTGGACTTGGTAATGAACATTCGGGATCAGTAGAAGGCAGGAAATGTCTTGACCAGCTAAGAGCATGTCAGCTTTTCAACAGGCCTGTGCTCCATGGAGTCAGTTAGCTAGATAGGATTCTGAATGCTAAGTGTTACCTAATCTCGGATGTTCGAATGTCCCTTGGGCTGGAGATTCATTCAAACGAAAACAATATATTAGAAATAAAGGAAAGTTTCAATATGTATTTAAACTGTTAAGTGTAATAAACCAGAAGCTAACGCACATTGATCTAGGCAATAAGAATGGAGTTTAGAATTCTCCAACCACCACGCTAATTATAAGGACACTGCAAAACATACCGCTGAAGTAACCTAAGTGCAGATTGTTTAGACAAAATATCGCCTAAAATAGAAAGAGTAGAAAAGTAACTGAGAAAGAAACGGAAATGGGAAATGTTGATGTGCCATCCATCATCATTCAAACTTGAGAAATGTTAACTTCATAGCTTCGAAATCTGTACCTTAACAATAAGATTAGGGTAAGTACATTTTCTTTTTGACTACTTACATGACTCGGACGGTCGTGTCAGCATTACAGGATGAAGAAATTGTGGAGTTCATATATGAAACCACATAAAATCCAGTGTGAATTATTTCTAAAAATAAGGAACGAATGCGAATAAGTGCATTATATGGGATTCAAAAATGGGTTGCTAGCTCGTGGTTTAGTTGCAGTGATGCGTTATCTACACAACAAATGACGGTGTGACCTAGAAAGCGCTAGAAAAGCAAAATAACATTCCCCTTTAGAGTTTAACCCAGTCACTAAGTAGGAAAAACATTACTTTAAGAAATACAGATATGCCATGTGCTTTTCTCCATGAACATTTCGGGCTAAAAATCTGTAGGAACTTGTGTTACATGCCTCGTTCTTATCACATTCTTTGATGCGATCTCCCTACTAATCTTCTGCGAATTATGTGATATTTTCTCGATGTGCCTGTCACTTCGATCCTTATATCAAAATCTTAGAGGCCTCCGTAGTCTATAGGTAACGTCCCCACCTCATGACTCGTAGTACGCGGGTTCAAATACCCGGCGGAGGTCGTCGAATTTTTAAGGGCGGAAAAATTCAGGGAACAAGTCCTTCGGGAGGGACTTTAAGCCGTGGGTCCCGTGTCGTAGCTTTACGGCACGTAAAAGAACCTCATATCTCCAAAGGAGGTCACGGAGCCAAATTAACGGACGTTTCCCGCCCAACAGCAGTCTC
>NW_019743148.1:1439514-1450931 GCF_002891405.2 Cryptotermes secundus | reverse complement strand
TGTGAATATAATTCTGACATACTTTAACCACACTGATTTCTCGTCAGTTAACACAACACTGAAAAGGATGTACTACATAACTCCGTGGTCTGTAGTGCGTAAACAAACTATACCAACCGAGCGACCGCCGCTTGTCGGCGAAGTTAGTGACAACTTTAGTGGACAGATGGTGTCGCGTGGTCAGGGCAACGAATTTCCATGGTCAATAATCTCCATTTTCTAGACCGGAGCCAATATTTCCTTGAAATGGCTCCTCAGTTATCCTCACGAGGCTGAGTGAACCCGTTCCAGATCCACTACTTCTCAGAAATTCTGGTAGCGCCAGGAATCGAACCCGGGAAAACTGGACCTGTAGCCCGGAACTCTGACCAATAGATCACAGAGGCGGTCGGTACTCCATAAATATAGTATACAAAATTAACGAAGGATTACTTACAAATATGAATAATGTATTGCAAATTAGTGAAAAGTCTCCCATATCAAGTTTCAACATTATGTGTGAACGAGTTTATGAGATACTGAAAATTTCCATTTATAGCGTTATGCAAATAGGAGTAAGTATTAATATGGTCAAAACTGGAACGGTTCTACAGATTCTAATGGAAGTCCTCCGTACCGAATTTCAGCAGAATCTATGATAAGGTTTATGGGATAAAGAGACAATTTATGACCATATGTAGACTAGTCTTTGTTCCTGATTATAATGACCGATAACTGTGTCTTCCATACGGAGTTTGGACAATTTCTGTGAAACGATTTATGGGATACGAGTTAAGTTCTTACGTAAACAGGCTCTATCGTGGATCAGTACAGCGGCACATAGGAATTGCTCGACTTATTTCAATGAAAGTTTTCTACAGCGAAATTTAAGCGAATCTGTCCAACTCTTCTGTTGATAATACCAGGTCACAGACGGCCCGAGGCATGAGCCCTACACAGGGCGTTATTTATTTACTTTGTAAACTACGCCTGAAACAGATGTCACTTCAAAATTTCCCATCCCAGTCCCCCCAAATTTGATTGTCGACCCCTAACCTAAAGGGGCACGCGGTAGTGTAGTTGGTTCAGGCATTATGCTATAAGCCGGAAGGTCGTAAGTTCGAGTAGCGGGAAGGGAGATTGTTTTCAATTGACCTAATCCTTCCAGCCTCACTAAGGCCCTGGTGTCGACTCAGCCTCTAACAGAAATGAGTACCAGAAATCTTCCTGGGGGGCAAAAAGCGGCCGGTGCCTAAGGCTGACAACCTTACCGCCACCTGTGAGCCGATAGTCTAGAGAAAATGTGGGAGCCTTGACGGCTCATAACCCTATGGGCCTTGACGGCCTGTTACAGGGATAGCTTCACCTTATATTTTAACCCTAACCTGAAAAGGTATTTCTTTTANCTTGAGCTATGGCGCGGCCAATAACCTGAAAAAGTAAAGAAGACTGCGAGGAACTGGAGTAGGACCAGCCCCGTTTTGCATTGGTTGCCCCAGAGCCAGAAACCCCGACTGACACTCGCCCCGTGATATAAAACTTGCTGGCATTTCGCATGCAACTGATAAGGGATATGGATTCCGTGAATTGTGATCTATCACATACAATTTGATTACAGCGATCAGTTATTATGATGGACCACCTGCGTCATGTCGTGTCGAATCTGTCACGATCAGTACACAAATTCTGAAATGTTTTTCACTGGAAACCCACAGTCAACAAATTTTCCACAAAGAAAAAGAACGTGTATATAATTCTAAGTCATGTTCAGACTGACGATGATGCATAACAATCCTCCGTCTGGCATTATTATTCCTATTCACATTTTGTCAAGCCTCAGCATTCATTACCTGATGAAGGTAACAATCCCTACTAGTTAAGACTACCTTCTAATTTCACCGATTTCCAGTCTTTAAAATCTTGTGAAGTTAATAGTATATTTTTATAAACGTAAATTTATAATCCAAGAATGAAAATCAATTTACTTGTATTATTTCCTGCAACTGCAAATTTTTACAGATTATAGTAGTAGTAGTAGTAGTAGTAGTAGTAGTAGTAGTAGTGGTCGTGGTGGTGGGGTACGAGGCAGCGGTAGTTTGTTGAGGCACGATGCTACAAGCTGAAAGGTCGTTGGTTTGAGTCCCGATGAGGTCACAAGATTTTTCAATTTACCTAATCCTTCCAGCAGCACTGTGGTCCTGGAGTCGACCCAGAGTCTCACATAAATGAGTATCAGGAATCTTTCTGGGGGTAAAGGGCGGCCGGTGCTAGAGGCTGACAACCTCACTTCCATCTGTGAGTCGATTGTCTAGAAAATGTGAGAGCCTCGAGGTCTCACAACGCACAACAGGCCGTGGGGGCCCACAAGGTTGTGAGACGTCGAGGCTCCCACATTTTCTCTAGACAATCGGCTCACAGGTGGCGGTAAGTTTGTCAGCCTTACGTACCGGCCGCTTTTTGTCCCCCAAGAAGATTCCCGGTACCCATTTCTGTTAGATTTTGAGTCGACTCCAGGACCACAGTGCGACTGAAAGGATTAGGTCAATTGAAAAAATTATCTCATTGGGAATAGAACGCACAACCTTCCGGATTGTAGTATAGTGCCTCAACCAAATACGTTACAGCGTCCCCCTTTTCTGTATGGTACCAACACAAAAGACACAATTTTCCCACTTAATCTACACAGGAGAGAGTTTTAGTTTTTTCTTCTGCTGCAATAATGGGAGTTTAGATGGGAGAAATGACTAAGCTGGGTTGATTGATCGGATGAACTGCCAGAGACATGTGGGCGGATTCCTTGTATTTCTCGTATGTGGTGCTTTGTTCAATCTGCAGGACCTTTGCTTCTTCCCGACATGTTTTGTAGCCTCCTGCGTAAGCATGTTGGGATAATTTTGATTTCTCAAGCAAACCCTGTGTCAGGTTACATTTGTCCTCCTTAATGCGTACTTTTACAGGTCTGCTTGTTTCGCAGATCGAACAACTGCCACAATCAAACACACTAATTCTTTTGCCGGCCATCTCTAACCGGCCCAGTTTTCATCACTGTCAAACGGAGTGCTTGTTTAGTTTTGAAAATAGTCCTGAAATTTAAACGGTTTCCAATACGTCTGAATTTCTCGGAGATATCCTTAACATATGGGATTCAAGGAAGAAGGGTTCGGCTGAAGATTTATTGTGAGTTATTGTAATTGTGATTAAGAGAAATTTCACAATAAGGTGTTAATGATGCTAATCATCCAATCCAAAACCATTATCATTGGTCACAGAGCCATAAACACGTGATAATAATTAAAACACACTACGTACTCGTAGTATCGGTTGCTAGGAATCTGAGCGTCGTTTCGTTAATGGAAACTCGAGCTATATGTAAGTACAAATGAAATTTCAAATTATGAAAACGGTCAGTGTGTATTTCCTCATATCTAGAGCTACTGGGATAAAAGTGAAGAACATTTACGTAGCCTAATAAATGTTTCCAACAGATCTGGTGCTAGCAACAATTCCGTTCCTATTAAATCGACGCTTTTCGGATATACACGCCTCTATACGTCTCCGTGACAGGGAGCTAAACCTATTACGCTACCAGCTACTAACAGAGCAAGTGTCCTGCATGAAGGAATTTGCGACTACGTCACTCACTGGTGTGTAGGAAATTCAGTGTCAGAGCAACATGTTCTTGTCAATAATAGATTTCATCTTTTTTTCAGTACACATATGCCAATACCAAAAAGAGAGCTTATTCATTTTTGTTCCTTGTTTGGGAGGAGCCACCTACTCACAAGCTGACGTCATTGCGAACAAAATTAACAATACATGTAAAGTAATAGAAGCAGAGACAAAAGGAAAGGAGAATCATACCAGAGACCATAAGAAAATACACAAAAATTATTTGGCCTTTGGAGCTTTTTTTTTAATTCGCTTAGTGGGGCTTGGAGTCCAACTGGGTCCACTCGGCACGGCGGCCACTGATTGGCCTGTTGTAGCCTGCCCCGGGTGATTATGATGATGGAGAATTTGGTGGAATGAAGATTGGCAGGGAAACGGAAGTACTCGGAGAAAACCCACCTCAGCGCCACTTTGTCCACCACAAATCCCACTTGACCAGACACAGGATCGAACCTGAGTCACCGTGGTGGGAAGCCAGCGACTAACCGCTTGAGCTATGACACGGCCTTGGACTCTGGAGCTAGTTCAGAGCCCCTCTAATCCTCGGACCGCTGAAACAGTAGTGGATATTTGGTGACCTAAACCAGTCAATCTAGCCGGTCGCGGTAGCCGAGTGGTCTAAGGCATGTACTGTCTTCGTTCGCTTGGAAACCGGGATCGCGGGTTCGAATCCCACTCAGGGCATGGATGTTTAGTTTTGCGTTTGCGTTGTTCTGTGTTTGTGTACAGGTAGAGGTCTTGCGACGAGCTGATCACCTGCCTAAGGAGTCCTACCGTATGTGTAAGATCTAGAAAAACCGAAGTGAACGGAGAAGTTCATGGAGGTAGGCCTAGGCCCACTGGGGCTGTAGTGCCAAGGAAAGAAACCAGTCGATCTAAGAAAGTGCAATACACATAATAGCCTAGAGCTAGTAACTCGGTTATTACTGGTACCTTCAAGCCTGTTTATTTAGACAACAATATGGCTGTTTTTAAGAGACAAATGAAGATAGAAGGTTGACAACAAACATCAACCTTTCGCGATATTATCTATGCAAAAGGAATAATGTAATAAGTTTTTTCAAAGGTCAGGCATTTAAAACAACGCCCTACTTTTTTTTTCCATTTCTGAGGATGCAATGACCGATCGAAATCCCATTCTTTCCTCCTGTCTCCCTGTCTCTCCCTTCTACAGTCCTGCCCCTCCTTTTCCGTTCTTCCTAGCTGTAAGCGTAAGTGAATGAGAAGTTGGAAAATTCGTAGAAGGAAGAGTTAATGAAGTTACCAAATGTAAAAATAAGGACAAAATGATCTGATATCCTGAAAAGTAACAGAGAATAGCTAATTTTATTTCATTATTTATAATTACAAACGTCCGCACTGGATACCTTAAACAATCTGACAGAACGTATACAGGTTTTTCCTTAATTATCTGCGCCGGCTGGCCCATATTTTGATGCTGCACTTCGCTGTATTCTGCCTACCGAGCTCGTGAATTTCATATTATATTGCAGGCCTTAAGATACGTTTTAACATTTTCCTTCCATTTCGGTCCCCGTACAATCGAAAGCAGCAATTCTGATTCGAGGAAAATACGTATTTCCTTAAGGAGTAACTAAATCCCTCTCGGGATGTGCGAGTTCATACATTGTCAAGCACGAAATGAAAAGGTCTAAAAAAGTTTAAGAGGTTCCGTTTCTACAGTTTTAATGTTAATAAATAAAGTTTGCTTAAAGTGGAAAAACCTTTGTAGATCTTTGTGTTTGTAATACACGATAACTTGTAGTTTGGGATAAAAACTAAATCATGGTCAGAAAAGGAGAATGCAAGTCGCTCTCTGAGACAATGAGCACGTCATCCGAAAAAGCCTCAGAAACGTTGGTCTGAGCGTTTAGACGGTGAGGAAACTGAACTGGAGTTACCACCACACAATACGTGACGATTATAACTATTTGCTCAAAAGAAAAGATGTACCTATGCTTCAGTTGGTATTACAGGCTGGATCGTCGCCGCAGAAATCTAGTAATCTGCATATTCAGTGAAATCGTGATTTCAAAACATTCCTGAAAGTCTATATTATAACGGACTTAATCAACATGTTGCCAGGCAACATCTCTGTANTTAGTAACACAGACTATGACTGACAAATGACAGACGCGACCTCTCGTCAGAGAGGGCGCCCCAAATGAACAGGACAGTAACTTTCATATAAAGAGAAAAAAAAATCTGGTCATGAGCCCCACTCGGGGCTCGACACTAAGACAGACAGACAGACAGACTGACTGACTGACTGACTGACTGACTGACCGCCAGTCGCAATGTGACTTTCACTTTGACTTTGACTTGCAGTCTGACATGTGACATTTTCTGTGTGGCCTGCGCCGTGCAACAATAGAGGGTCTGTGTTCTCTGTGCGTGGTCCATGCCGAGAGGATATAAGAGAATACGGGAATTGGTATTGACTTCAAATATCTGGTCATAAGCCCTAAATTGGCCTCGACACAAAGACAGACAGACCGACTGACCAACTGACCGACTAGCCGACTGGCCGACGGACCGACCGTCAGTAGTAATGTGACTTTGACTTTGACTTTGACTTTGGAATTGACTTCACTTGAGTTCCGAAGTTCCAAGGGAACAGCAGAGTGGCCAGAAGAAGAATTAGAAGACTTAGTGTGTGACGTTACATGTGCTATAGTACAATGATATTGGGAGTGTGTAATTTAGTAAGACCTTCCTGTGTTATAAATATGTTTCCCGGAAACGGATAGTGGAGACTAGTGGAAATAGACAGAAAATTAGTGTTGAGTGATTGTAAATGCAATTGCAATAGTACAATAATTAATTATAGTTACGACGAATGAAGAACCAATAAACCGCTTCAACAATCTAAACCCGCGTCTTAGTCACTAATACATGGGACAGTATGTAACAATGGATTCATGGAAACCTTAGCTAGAATAGAAATTGGTCAGAGTTTCTTCTTGAATTTTGAATAAATATGTCGCCAGCAAAGAGTAAATTACCTCTGTGTTCATAATGCTTTAATTCTTTCATGCCACTCTGTGAGTGAGCCAAATTTATTAAACGGGACGAACAGAGGAGCAAGAAGGGGACCCACCACTTCAAAAATGGCATCGTATGAATTAATTAGGGGGGCACGCGGTAGCGTAGTTGGTTGAGGGGCTATGCTACAAGCCGGAAGGTCGCGGGTTGAAGTCCCGATGAGGTTATTGGCTTTTTTTCAATTTACCTAATCCTTCCAGCCACATTATGGCCCTGGGGTCGACTCAGCCTCTAACAGAAATTAGTACCAGGAATTAATTTTCCTGGGGAGTAAAGCGCGGCCGGCGCGTAGGGCCATCTATGAGCCGATTGTCTAGCTAATGTAGGACCCTCAACGTCTCACAACCCTATGGGTCTTCAAGGCCTGGTACAGGATAGCTTTACTTTTTTTATGAATTAATTGTGTGCACTAAACATGGCAAAGAGCGGCATATTTTTTTGTTTTAGTTCAGTTTCACAGTAGCAGGAACACTGCCACTAAATAGGTGATGAGCCTGGGCTGCAGGGAAGAAGAGGAAACATTACATTCGTGTTTGAACGGCGTAACGATCGCCATTAAACTTCCAGCAACTGCGGTGCTCGTTTAGTGCAGACCACAAAATGCATGGCCTGTGGGCACATGTTGATGGTTGAACTGAACCTCACGTGGGTACACAGTAGGGCACTCATAATATTAAACAATCATAAAAGGATATCTAACAGATGTCAAGTGTCGTTTGTGATAACAGTTCAAATATGACAGCAATGTCACCAAAATACCGCTGCCACCAAATGGCGCATACTCAATATTGATTAACACTGATTAGCGGGTAAAGCACAATGGATATGTATATATCACCTGCCTACACATTCTAAAACTGTACTTTTTTTCCACTGTGTAGTTATGAGAGTCTCGTGTGATACTCAGAATAACTTACTTAGTCATGGAGCTGAGCCCTTCTTGAGGAGCCGCCAATTCTGCAGCTACTCAAGAATTTCCCAGCATTTTATGGAACCCGGAGGTTCATTACCGTGTTCACAAGAGCCCTACACTCATCCCTATCCTGAGCCAGATCAATCCAATCCATACCATTCCATCCTATCTCTCTAAGATCCATTTTAATATTGTCCTGGTCTTCCCAGTGGTCTCTTTCCTTCTGGATTTTCCACGAATATCCTATATGCATTCCTCTTCTTCTCATTTGGGCTACATGCCCTGCCCATCCCATCCTCCTTGACTTGATCATTCTGATTATACTTGGAGAAGAGTACAAGTTATGAAGCTCCTCATTATGCAGTTTCTCCAACCTCCTGTCACATCATCTCGCTTTGGTCCAAATATTCTCCTCAACACCCTGTTCTCTAACACCCTCAGTGTATGTTCCTCCCTTAATGTCAGAGACCAAGTTTCACACCCATACAGAATCACAGGCAAAATTATAATTTTGTATATTCTCATTCTTATGTTTTTGGACGAGAAGACAAGAGGTTCTGGACTGAAGAGTAGCAAGCATTACCCGAGTTCAATTCTCAGAATAAACAGTGATTATTTCCCTAAACAGAATTAATTGGCCGATCTCCGTATAGGTCACTGTGTTATCGGTGAGGTAGAAACAGAGTTGTAAATGGACTATTCTAGAGGAGTATCGTGTGTTCTACTGTCACGCATGCGTAGTTAGCATGTTGAACAATAATTTGATCTGGATTTGATAACTGGATTTATTAGCACTTCTTTCCAATTACAGTCAATTATAAGTGCTCACACATTGAACTCCTTCTTAAGGACGCTGAGGAATCTCTCACTGTTGTCTGAGCCTCGAACTGGTCTCTAGTCTCTCGAATTCTGGATCTCTACTCCTTGGAATTATATTACTCAACTGCTAGGCGGCAGGCGCAGAAGATATCACGTCGAACAGTTAATTGTTCTCTGTTGTCCTGTCGATTGTCACGGGAAACTTGTGTTTAGCGACATGTTACCTGGTACCGACTCATTCGTTGCTATCTGTTGTAACGGAAACTAGTGTTTACTTAGCCGTTGCTCATCACCGGACGTCCGGCTCTGGCTCCACTATTCAGGCTTTCAAGCGCCACGTCACAATAAAATTGTGGGGAGTTCTATCGGCACAACACGTATATAATTACATTTGATTATATTTATTTATGTGCAAATTCAGCAGAAAGCAGATAATGAATGTACTACTTCCTTGAAGATGGCCATTATGGCTAAATAAATACACAATAAATTATCATTATTATACGTGTTTTGTGTCAAGAAAACTCCCCACAATAATTTGTAATATTACTTAAATGAACTTGAGGCTTTAAGCAAGTAAAATGTAACAATTTTCGAGAGTCTGTTGGCAGCTGCATGCATGCCATCGCCATCATCATTATCATGTATTCATTTTAAGTAGGGGGAGGTTTAATATTGCACCACCAAAGTTCAGAAAGTTCTGCTTGTTTTGCCACTAAAAATCTTGCCTTGTAATTTACTTAAACATCGGCAGATGGCTTGTATGCACGCTTATGTCAATAAGCAAACAAGCCCCGCACTTTACTTCTGTCGCAAATGAACCTGTACCCCTTCTGGAGGGTAAGTTTGCGACAGAGGAATCGAACAAGTTTTCTGCGCAGATAAAAATCAGCAGCCTCGATAAAGTAATAGGACTGTAAAAGATGCCTTTTATGTTCGTGTCTGACGAGAGTTTGTCATTGTTATTCTCAGCGTGGAGAGTATCAATCAAGTCAGCCACAGGGCTGTAAAAAAAAAGGACATTTCTCCAGAATGCGCGCGCGTATACGGTAGATTCATTTATTCTTGGTTAAAGTAATGACACTTTCGATGGCTCAGGTTTCAGCCATACCATAGAGCGGTCCCATTGGAGCGTGTATAAGAAGATACTCTTAAGTTTATCTTTCCAGAAATGTTTTGGGATCACGGAAAGTGAGAGAAATGCCACTGCACGAAAAATAAATAACGAATTATGAGAGCTGGGGAGAAGGAACAGCCAAATCAGAGCTGAAAATTGTTTATAAATATAAGTACAGAGTGTGGCACAACAGAGACCTCGTTTAGAAGCTGGGAGTCGCCCAGCAGCTCAAGATATTACCCTCCTTTTCTATATTTTAACGATTCGTTACATCGTTCATAACAGGTCACCAACTTTTTTTTAAATTCGCTTAGTGGGGGGTGGAGTCCAACTGGGTCCACTCGGCACGGCGGCCACTGATTGGCCTATTGTAGCCTGCCCCGGGTGATTATGATGGTGGAGAATTTGGTGGAATGAAGATTGGCAGGGGAAACCGAAGTACTCGGAGAAAACCCGCCCTAGCGCCACTTTGTCCACCACAAATCCCACTTGACCAGACCAGGGATCGAACCCAGGCCGCCAGCGACTAACCGCTTCGGCTATGGCGCCGCCAAATTATATTTTAGTATTCTTTTACTCTTCGGTTATGTAACTTACTATTTTAGCGACAGAAGCCGGGCAGCGGCAATTTAGATCGGGAGGCGACCATAGACGGTGAACAGCTAAGGCCAGCGGTGGGAAGCCAGAGACTAACCGCTTGAGCTATGTCGCGGCCTAGGCCACCAACTGCAATAAAAATATTCGCCGCCATAAAACATTCGAAATTCACATCTACTTTTTTTAAGAATCTTTTCAATATTATTCTCCCATCAACGTCTGTCTCATAAGAGATTTCTTTCCTTCGTGTTTTCATAACACTTCAATTCTGTACCACTTTTCATCTCCCTTTTGCGATTTTCAGGCCGTTATCATCTCCTAATTACTGATTTAATTACCCAATTAATGTTTCTGGAGAATACTGATAATCGCCTTTTTTCTNCCGTGTTTACTAGTTCCCTAGCAACCGCTGTGTACTTGCTTTTGCCTAGCAACCGTTGTTTACTCGTTGTTGCTAAGCAATGATGTTTGCGTTGTCACACTTGCTTGACTGTGGGCAGTTCCCACAAATCTTTTTAACATTATTCTCCCTTCAACTTCTGTCTCATAAGAGATTTCTTTCCTTCGTGTTTTCATAACACTTCAATTTTGTAGCATTTTTCATCTCCCCTTTGCGATTTACAGGCCGTTATCATCTCCTAATTACTGATTTAATTACCCAATTAATGTTTCTGGAGAATACTGATAATCGCCTTTTTTCTAAGGGAAATTTCTTAACTAGCTGAACAACTACCAGCGTCTCAAGAGAAACTCTGTTCCATGAAGACAGTAGGTCGGTCACGCAGATGATCAGTTCAGTGGCAGGTTAAGACATGATCACATAGGAACGAACCTTAGGTAGCATAACGTCAGTTACCAGCGTACAGTACAGAGTTTCCGTAAAAGAATGGTATTATTTGGTACTTTGATTACAAGAACAGAGTTCCCAGTTACAGATCCAGAGATCCCGGGTTCGATTCCCGGCGCTACGAGATTTTATGAGAAGTAGTGAGTCTGGAACGGGGTCCATTCCATCTCGTGAGGATAATTGAGGAGCTATTTCAAGGAAATAGCGGCTCCGGTCCAGTATACCCGACATTAACGGTCGTAGGAATCTGTTGCGCTGACCACGCGACACCCTCTATCCGCAAAAGTTGGCACTAACTTTTCCGACAAGGGGGCAGTCGCTCGGTCGGTATAGTTCGCTTGCAGACTAAATTCACGGAGTTTAGTTTTAGGACAGATAAATTGTAAAAAATTATAACATTTAAGAAGCACACAAATTTCATATTAATTTCA